>NW_026577879.1:7013291-7329475 GCF_029407905.1 Bubalus kerabau
TGATCAACTGGCTGACAGTTGCTGATCAAGCAGCTGATACTCGCTGCTCAAGCTGCTGACAGGTGCTGATCATCTGGCTGAGAGGTGCTAATCCAGCGGCTGATAGGCGATGATCAAGGTGCTGACAGGTGCTGATCAACTGGCTGACAGGTGCTAAACAAGCAGCTGATAGGCGCTGATTGTGCAGCTGATAATGCAATGATCAAGCAGCTGACAGGCACTGATCAATCGGTAGGCAGGTGCTGATCAACTGGCTGACAAGTACTAATCAAGTAGCTGATAGGCGATGATCACGGTGCTGAGAAGTGGTGTTCAACTGTCTGACAGGTGCTAAACAAGCAGCTAATAGGCGCTGATTGCGCAGCTGAAAATGCAGTGATCAAGCTGTTGACAGGTTCTGATCAAGAGGCTGACAGGTGCTGATCAACTGGCTGACAGGTGCTAATCACACGGCTGATAGGCGATGATCAAGGTGCTGACAGGTGCTGATCAACTGGCTGACAGGTGCTAAACAAGCAGCTGATAGGCGCTGATTGCGCAGCTGAGAATGCAATGATCAAGCTGTTGACAGGTTCTGATCAAGAGGCTGACAGGTGCTTATCAACTGGATGACAGGTGCTAATGAAGCGGCTGACAGGTGCTGATCAATTGGCTTACAGGTGCTGATCAACTAGCTGACAGGTGCTAATCAAGTGGCTAATAGGCCCTGATCAAGCTGCTGACAGGTGATTTTCAGGCGGCTGACTGGTGCTTATCGCGTGGCTGCATTGGCGCTTTTCAATCGGCTGAGTGGGCAGTGTCAAGCAGCTGACAGGCGGTAATCAAGCAGCTGACAGGTGCTCATAAAGTCGTTGATAGGTGCTGATCAAGCGACTGATAGTCGCTGATAAAGTGGCTGACAGTACTTCTCAAGTGTCTGTCAGGTGCACATCGCACGGCTGAGTAGGCGCTGATCGTGGGGCTGAGTAGACACAGATCAAGCGGCTGAGGCGATGATCCCATGGCTCAGTAAATACTGATCATGAAGCTGGTTAGACGATGATAAGGTGGCTAACAGGTGCTGATCAAGCAGCTGATAGGTGCTCATCAAGCAGCTGACAGGTGCAGATCAAGCGGCTGATAGGCGCTCATCAAGCGGCTGACAGGTGCTGATAAAGTGGCTGATAGCTACTATTCAAGTGGCTGATAGGCCCTGATCAAGCTTCTGACAGGTGTTTGTCAAGCGGCTTAGAGGCACTTATCGTGCAGTTGCATAGGCGCTTTTCAATCAGCTGAGTGGGCACTGGTCAAGTGGCTGACAGGCACTGATGAAGTGGTTGACCAGGCGCTGAATGACCAGCAGAGCAGGAAATGATCAAGCGGCTGACAGTCACTGATCAACCGGCTGAGGGTCACTGATCACGTGGCTGAGTAGGATCTGATCACGCAGCAAAGTGGACGCTGATCAAGCAGTTGACAGGTGCTGATATAGTGGCTGACAGGTGCTGATAAAGTGGTTGAGTAGCCGCTGATCGCGCAGCTGATTAGGCGCTGATAAAGCGGCTGACAGGTGCTGATAAACTCGTTGACAGATGTTGATCTAGCGGCTGATAATCGCTGATCAAGAGGCTGACAGGTGCTGATCGCGCCGCTCAATAGGCGCTGATGGAGGGGGTGATTAGGCGCTGATCAAGCGTCTGACAGTCTCTGATCAAATGGCTGACAGACTATGATCACGCGGCTGTGTAGTGGCTTATTCGCGGCTGAGTAGGCGTTGATCGCGCAGCTGAGAATGCACTTATCAAGCGGATGGCAGGCGCTATTTAAGCGGCTTGCAGGTGCTGATCAAGCAGCTGACAGGTGCTGATCAACTGGCTGACAGTTGCTAATGAAGCGGCTGACAGGTGTTGATCAACATGCTGACAGATGCTAATCAAGCAGGTGATAGGTGCTAATCAAGCAGCTGATAGGTGCTGATAAAGCTACTGACAGGTGCTCATCAAGCTGCTGACAGGTGCTGATCAAGTGGCTGACAGGTACTTGTCAAGCGGCTGACAAGCACTGATCAGGCGGCTGTGTAGGCACTGACTGCGGGGCTCAGTAGGCACACTTCAACTGGCTGAAAGATGCTATTTGCGCGGCTGAGTCAGTGCTTTTCAATCGGCTGAGTGGAAAGTGGTCAAGCGCTGATCAAGCTGCTGACAGGTGCTTAACAAGCGGCTGACAGGTGCTGATCAATTGGCTGACAGGTGCTGATCAACTAGCTGACAGGTGCTAATGAAGTGGCTAAAAGGCCCTGATCAAGCTGCTGACAGGTGCTGACCATCTGGCTGACAGGTGCTAATCACACGGCTGATAGGCGATGATCAAGGTGCTGACAGGTGCTGATCAACTGGCTGACAGGTGCTAAACAAGCAGCTGATAGGTGCTGATTGCGCAGCTGAGAATGCAATGATCAAGCAGCTGACAGGCACTGATCAATAGGTAGGCAGGTGCTGATCAACTGGCTGACAAGTGCTAATCAAGTAGCTGATAGGCGATGATCAAGCTGCTGACAGGTTCTGATCAAGAGGCTGACAGGTGCTGATCAAGTGGCTGACAGGTGCTAATCACACGGCTGATAGGCGATGATCAAGGGGCTGACAGGTGCTGTTCAACTGGCTGACAGGTGCTAAACAAGCAGCTGATAGGTGCTGATTGCGCAGCTGAGAATGCAATGATCAAGCAGCTGACAGGCACTGATCAATAGGTAGGCAGGTGCTGATCAACTGGCTGACAAGTGCTAATCAAGTAGCTGATAGGCGATGATCAAGCTGCTGACAGGTTCTGATCAAGAGGCTGACAGGTGCTGACCATCTGGCTGACAGGTGCTAATCACACAGCTGATAGGCGATGATCAAGGTGCTGACAGGTGCTGATCAACTGGCTGACAGGTGCTAATCACACGGCTGAGTAGGCGCTGATCGCGGGGCTGAGTAGGCACAGATCAAGCGGCTGAGGCGATGATCGTGCGGCTGAGTAAATTATGATCGCGTGGCTGATTAGGTGCTGATCAAGAGGCTGACAGGTACTTGTCAAGCGGCTGACAAGCACTGATCAGGCGGCTGTGTAGGCACTGACTGCGGGGCTCAGTAGGCACAGATCAACTGGCTGAAAGATGCTATTCGCGCGGCTGAGTCAGTGCTTTTCAATCGGCTGAGTGGAAAGTGGTCAAGCGCTGATCAAGCTGCTGACAGGTGCTTAACAAGCGGCTGACAATTGCTGATCAACTGGCTGACAGGGGCTAATCAAGCCACTGATAGGCGCTGACCAAGCGGCTGACAGGTGCTGGTCAACTGGCTGACAGGTGCTAATCAAGCGGCTGATAGGTGCACATCAAGCTGCTGACAGGTGCTGATCAAGAGGCTGACAGGTACTTGTCAAGCGGCTGACAAGCACTGATCAGGCGGCTGTGTAGGCACTGACTGCGGGGCTCAGTAGGCACAGATGAACTGGCTGAAAGATGCTCTTCACGCGGTTGAGTCTTTGCTTTTCAATCGGCTGAGTGGAAAGTGGTCAAGCGCTGATCAAGCTGCTGACAGGTGCATAACAAGCGGCTGACAATTGCTGATCAAGTGGCTGATAGGGGCTAATCAAGCAGCTGATAGGTGCTGATAAAGCTGCTGACAGGTGCTGATCAAGCGGTTGACAGGTTCTGATACAGCGGCTAACACGTGCTGATAATGTGGCTGACAGTTAATGATCAAGCTGCTTATAGGGGCTGCCCTAGCGCCTGACAGTTGCTGATAAAGTGCTGACAGGTGCAAATGAAGTGGCTGACAGGTGCTGATCAACTGGCTGACAGGTACTGATCAAGTTGCTGACAGATGCTTCTCAAGAGGCTGGCAGGCGCTTATCGCGTGGATGCGTATGCGTTTACCAATCAGCTGAGTGGGCACTGGTCAAGGGGCTGACAGGCAATGATCTAGTGGTGGACCAGGCGCTGAATGACCATCAGAGCAGGAAATGATCAAGCCGCTGACAGGCGCTGATCAGCCCGCTGAGGGTCACTGATCCTGTGGCGGAGTAGGCTCTGATTACACAGCTAAGCGGGCACAGTTCAAGCTGTTGAGAGTTGCTGATATATTGGCTGACAGGTGCTGATAAAGTGGCTGACAGGTACTGATCAAGCTGCTGACACGCGTTTATCAAGCGGCTGACAGGTGCTGATCAAGTGGCTGACAGGTACTTCTCAAGAGGCTGACAGGCACTGATCGGGCGGCTGAGTAGGCGCTGATCGTGGGGCTCAGTAGGAGCAGATCAACTGGCTGAGAGATGCTATTTGCCCGGCTGAATAGGCACTGTTCAACCGGCTGACAGGTGCTGATCAAGCAGCTGACAGACACTGATCTCGCGGCTGATTAAGCACTGATATCGCAGCTCAGTAAGTGTTGATCAAGCGGTTTACAGGTGCTTGTAAAGCGGCTGACAGGCGCTTATCGCTCGGCTGCGTAGGCGCTTTTCAATCTGCTGAGTGGGCAGTGGTCAAGCGGCTGACTGACACTGATCCAGTGGTTGACCAGGCGCTGAATGACCAGCAGAGCAGGAAATGATCAAGCGCCTGACAGGAGAAGATGAACCGGCTGAGCGTCACTGACCGCGTGGCTGAGTAGGCTCTGTTCATGCAGCAAAGTGGGTGCTGATCTAGCGGTTGACAGGTGCTGATCAAGCGGCTGACAGGTGCTGATAAAGTCGTTGACAGGTGCTGATCAAGCGACTGATAGTCGCTGATAAAGTGGCTGACAGTACTTCTCAAGTGTCTGTCAGGCGCACCTCGCACGGCTGAGTAGGCGCTGATCGCGGGGCTGAGTAGACACAGATCAAGCGGCTGAGGCGATGATCGTGCGGCTGAGTAAATGATGATCGCGTGGCTGATTAGGTGCTGGTCCAGTGGCTACCAGGTACTTCTCAAGCGGCTGACAGGCACTGATCAAGTGGATGACCAGGAGCTGAATGACCAGCAGAGCAGGAAATGATCAAGCGGCTGACTGGTGCTGATCAACTGCCTGACAGGTTCTGATCAAGCGGCTGAGTACGCACTGACTGCGGGGCTCAATAGGCAGAGATAAACAGGCTGAAAGATGTTATTCGCGTGGCTGAGTCAGTGCTTTTCAATCGGCTGAATGGAAAGTGGTCAAGCGCTGATCAAGCTGCTGACAGGTGCATAACAAGCGGCTGACAATTGCTGATCAAGTGGCTGACAGGGGCTAATCAAGCAGCTGATAGGTGCTGATAAAGCTGCTGACAAGTGCTGATCAACTGGCTGACAGTTGCTAATGAAGCGGCTGACAGCCGCTGATCATCTGCCTCAGAGTTGCTAATGAAGCGGCTGACAAGTGTTGATCAACGTGCTGACAGGTGCTAATCAAGCAGCTGAAAGGTGCTGGTAAAGCTACTGACAGGTGCTGATCAAGCGGCTGACAGGTGCTGATAAACTGGCTTACAGGTTCTGATTAAGCGGCTGTGTAGTAGCTGATCGTGCAGATGATTAGGCGATGATCAAGCGGCTAACAGGAACTGATCAAGCGGCTAACAGATGATGATAAAGTGGTTGACAGGTTTTGATCAAGCGGCTGATAGTCGTTGATCAAGTGGCTGTCAGGTGCGGATCGCACGGCTGAGTAGGCGCTGGTCGTGGGGCTGACTAGGCACAGATCAAGAGGCTGAGGTGGTGATCGCGTGGCTGAGTAAATGATCATCGCGTGGCTGATTAGTTGCTGAACAAGAGGCTGACACGCATTTATCAAGCTGCTGACAGGTACTGATGAAGTGGCTGATAGGCCCTGATCAAGCTGCTGACAGGTGATTTTCAGGCGGCTGACTGGTGCTTATCGCGCGGCTGCATTGGAGCTTTTCAATCTGCTGAGTGGGCAGTGGTCAAGCGGCTGACTGACACTGATCAAGTGGTTGATCAGGCGCTGAATGACCAGCAGAGCAGGAAATGATCAAGCACCTGACAGGAGAAGATTAACCGGCTGAGCGTCACTGACCGCGTGGCTGAGTAGGCTCTGTTCATGCAGCAAACTGGGCGCTGATCTAGCGGTTGGCAGGTGATGATCAATAGACTGACAGGTGTTAATCAAGCAGGTGATACGCACTGATCAACCTTCTGACCGGTGCTGATCAAGCGGATGACAGGTGCTGATCAACTGGCTGACAGGTGCTAACGAAGCGACTCTCCCGTGCTGATCAATTGACTGACAGGTGCTAATCAAGTGGCTGGTTGGCCCTGATCAATCTGCTGACAGGTGCTGATCAACTGGCTGACAGGTGCTGATCAAGCATCTGATACTCGGTGCTCAAGCGGCTGACAGGTGCTGATCATCTGGCTGACAGGTGCTAATCAAGCGGTTGATAGGTGCTGATTGCGCAGCTGAGAACGCAATGATCAAGCAGCTGAAAGGTGCTGATCAACTGGCTGACAGGTGCTAAACAAGCAGCTGATAGGTGCTAATCAAGTGGCTAATAGGCCCTCATCAAGCTGCTGACAGGTGATTTTCAGGCGGCTGACTGGTGCTTATCGCCCAGCTGCATTGGCGCTTTTCAATCTGCTGAGTGGGCAGTGGTCAAGCGGCTGACTGACACTGATCAAGTGGTTGACCAGGCGCTGAATGACCAGCAGAGCAGGAAATGATCAAGCGCAGGACAGGAGAAGATCAACCGGCTGAGCGTCACTGACCGCGTGGCTGAGTAGGCACTGTTCATGCAGCAATGTGGGCGCTTATCTAGCCGCTGACAGGTGTTTATCAACATGCTGACAGGTGCTAATCAAGCTGCTGATAGGTGCTGATAAAGCTGCTGACAGGTGCTGATCAAGCGGTTGACAGGTTCTGATACAGCGGCTAACAGGTGCTGATAATGTGGCTGACAGTTAATGATCAAGCTGCTTGTAGGGGCTGCCCTAGCGCCTGACAGTTGCTGATAAAATGGCTGACAGGTGAAAATGAAGTGGCTGACAGGTGCTGATCAAGTGGCTGACAGGTACTGATCAAGTGGCTGATAGGCCCTGATCAAGTTGCTGACAGATGCTTCTCAAGTGGCTGACAGGCGCTTATCGCGTGGATGCGTATGCGTTTATCAATCAGCTGAGGGGGCACTGGTCAAGGGGCTGACAGGCACTGATCTAGTGGTTGACCAGGCGCTGAATGACCATCAGAGCACGAAATGATCAAGCCGCTGAGAGGCGCTGATCAGCCGGCTGTGTGTCACTGATCCTGTGGCTGAGTAGGCTCTGATTACGCAGCTAAGCGGGCACTGATCAAGCTGTTGAGAGTTGCTGATATATTGGCCGACAGGTGCTGATCAAGCTGCTGATACGCGTTTATCAAGCGGCTGACAGGTGCTGATCAAGTGGCTGACAGGTACTGAGCAAGCTGCAGACACGGGTTTATCAAGCGACTGACAGGTGCTGATCAAGTGGCTGACAGGAACTTCTCAAGAGGCTGACAGTCACTGATCAGGCGGCTGAGTAGGCGCTGATCGTGGGGCTCAGTAGGAGCAGATCAACTGGCTGAGAGATGCTATTTGCGCGGCTGAATAGGCACTGTTCAACCGGCTGACAGGTGCTGATCAAGCAGCTGACAGACACTGATCTCGCGGCTGATTAAGCACTGATAGCGCAGCTCAGTAAGTGTTGATCAAGCGGTTTACAGGTGCTTGTAAAGCGGCTGACAGGCGCTTATCGCTCGGCTGCGTAGGCGCTTTTCAATCTGCTGAGTGGGCAGTGGTCAAGCGACTGACTGACACTGATCAAGTGGTTGACCAGGCGCTGAATGACCAGCAGAGCAGGAAATGATCAAGCGCCTGACAGGAGAAGATCAACCGGCTGAGCGTCACTGACCGCGTGGCTGAGTAGGCTCTATTCATGCAGCAAAGTGGGCGCTGATCTAGCGGTTGGCAGGTGATGATCAATAAACTGACAGGTGTTAATCAAGCAGCTGATACACACTGATCAACCTGCTGACAGGTGCTGATCAAGCGGATTACAGGTGCTGATCATGTGGCTGACAGGTGCTAATCAAGCGGTTGATAGGTGCTGATTGCACAGCTGAGAATGCAATGATCAAGCAGCTGACAGGTGCTGATCAACTGGCTGACAGGTGCTAAACAAGCAGCTGATAGGTGCTGATTGCCCAGCTGAGAATGCAATGATCAAGCAGCTGACAGGCACTGATCAATCGGTAGGCAGGTGCTGATCAACTGGCTGACAAGTGCTAATCAAGTAGCTGATAGGCGATGATCAAGCTGCTGACAGGTTCTGATCAAGAGGCTGACAGGTGCTGATCAACTGGCTGACAGGTGCTAATGAAGCGGCTGATAGGTGCTGATCAATTGGCTGACAGGTGCTGATCAACTTGCTGACAGGTGCTAATCAAGTGGCTAATAGGCCCTGATCAAGCTGCTTACAGGTGATTTTCAGGCGGCTGACTGGTGCTTATCGCGCGGCTGCATTGGCGCTTTTCAATCGGCTGAGTGGGCAGTGGTCAAGCAGCTGACAGGCGCTAATCAAGCGGCTGACAGGTGCTGATAAAGTCGTTGACAGGTGCTGATCAAGAGACTGATAGTCGCTGATAAAGTGGCTGACAGTACTTCTCAAGTGTCTGTCAGGCGCACCTCACACGGCTGTGTAGGCGCTGATCGCGGGACTGAGTAGACACAGATCAAGCGGCTGAGGCGATGATCGTGCGGCTGAGTAAATGATGATCGCGTGGCTGATTAGGTGCTGGTCAAGTGGCTGCCAGGTACTTCTCAAGCGGCTGACAGGCACTGATCAAGTGGATGACCAGGAGCTGAATGACCATCAGAGCAGGAAATGATCAAGTCGCTGACAGGTGCTGTTCAGCCGCCTGAGGGTCACTGATCCTGTGGCTGAGTAGGCTATGATTACGCAGCTAAGCGGGCACTAATCAAGCTGTTGAGATTTGCTGATATATTGGCTGACAGGTGCTGATCAAGTGGCTGACAGGTACTTCTCTAGAGGCTGACACGCGTTTATCAAGCGGTTGACAGGTGCTGATCAAGTGGCTGACAGGTGCTAATCCAGCGGCTGCCAGTGCCTGATCAACTGGCTGAGAGTTGCTAATGAAGCGGCTGACAGGTGTTGATCAACATGCTGACAGGTGCTAATCAAGCAGCTTATAGGCACTGATCAAGGTGCTGACAGGTGCTGATCAACTGGCTGACAGGTGCTAGTCAAGCAGCTTATAGGCACTGATCAATGTGCTGACAGGTGCTGATCAACTGGCTGACTAGTACTGATCAAGCAGCTGAGTAGGCGCTGATCATGCAGCTGTTTATGTGATGATAAAGCGGCTAACAGGCGCTGATCAAGCGACTGACAGGCGATGATATAGTGGTTGACAGGTGCTGATCAAGCGGCTGATAGTCGTTGATAAAGTAGCTGTCAGGCGCAGATCGCGTGGCTGAGTAGGCCCTGGTCGTGGGGCTGAGTAGGCACAGATCAAGAGGCTGAGGCGATGAACGCGGGGCTGAGTAAATGATCATCGCTTGGAAGATTAGGTGCTGATCAAGAGGCTGACACGCGTTTATCAAGCTGCTGACAGGTGCTGTTCAACTGTCTGACAGTTACTAATGAAGCGGCTGACAGCCGCTGATCAACTGGCTGACAGTTGCTAATGAAGCGGCTGACAGGTGTTGATCAACAAGCTGACACGTGCTAATCAAGCATCTGATAGGCGCTGATAAAGCTGCTGATAGGTGCTGAACAAGCTGCTGACAGGTGCTGATTAAGCAGCTGACAGATGCTAATCAACTGGCTGACAGGTACTAATCAAGTGGCTGATAGGCGCTGATTATGCAGCTGATTAGGCGATGATAAAGCAGCTAACAGGGGCTGATCAATCGGCTGACAGGTGATGATAAAGTGGTTTACAGGTGCTGATCAAGCGTCTGATAGTCGTTGATCAATTGGCTGTCAGACACAGATCGCATGGCTGAGAGGGCGCTGGTGGTGGGGATGAGTAGGCAGAGATCAAGAGGCTGAGGCGATGATCACTCAGCTGTGTAAATGATCATCACGTGGCTGATTAGGTGCTGATCAAGAGGCTGACACGCGTTTATCAAGCTGCTGACAGGTGCTGATCAAGTGGCTGACAGTACTTCTCAATCGGCTGTCAGGTACATATTGCACAGCTGAGTAGGCACTGATCGCGGGGCTGAGTAGGCACAGATCATGCGGCTGAGGCGATGATCGCATGTCTCAGTAAATATTGATAGCGAAGCTATTAGGTGTTGATCAAGTGGTTTATAGGTGCCTGTCAAGCGGTTGACAGGTGCTGATCGCGCCGCTCAATAGGCGCTGATGGAGGGGGTGATTAGGCGCTGATCAAGCGTCTGACAGCCTATGACCAAGCGGCTGACAGAGTATGATCACGCGGCTGTGTAGGGGCTGATTCACGGCTGAGTAGGCATTGATCGCGCAGCTGAGAAGGCACTGATCAAGCGGCTGGCAGGCGTTGTTTAAGTGGCTTACAGGTGCTGATAAAGCAGCTGACAGGTGCTGTTCAACTGGCTCACAGTTGTTAATGAAGCGGCTGACAGGTGCTAATCAACTGGCTGACAGGTGCTAATCAAGCGGCTGATAGGCGCTGATCAAGCGGCTAAATGGTGCTGATCAACTGGCTGAGAAGTGTTAATTAAGCAGCTGATAGGTGCTGATCAAGCTGCTGAAAGGTGCTGATCAAGCGCCTGAGAGGTGCTGATCCAATGGCTAACAGGTGGAGATCAACTGGCTGACAGGTACTATTCAAGTGGCTGATAGGCCCTGATCAAGCTTCTGACAGGTGCTTGTCAAGGGGCTGAGAGGTCCTTATCGCATGGCTGCATAGGCCCTTTTCAATCAGCTGAGTGGGCACTGGTCAAGTGGCTGACAGGCACTGCTGAAGTGGTTGACCAGGGGCTGAATGACCACCAGAGCAGGAAATGATCAAGCGGCTGACAGGCGCTGATCAACCGGCTGAGGGTCACTGATCACGTGGCTGAGTAGGATCTGATCACGCAGCAAAGTGGTCGCTGATCAAGCAGTTGACAGGTGCTGATATAGAGGCTGACAGTTGCTGATAAAGTGGCTGACAGGCACTGATCAAGCGGCTGACAGGTGATGATAGTCGTTGACAGATATTGATCTAGCAGCTGATAATCACTGATCAAGAGGCTGACAGGGGCTGATCAAGCGGCTGACAGGTGCTGGTCAACTGGTGACAGGTGCTAATCAAGCGGATGATAGGCGCTCATTAAGCGGCTGACAGGTGCTGATCAAGCGGCTGATAGGCGCTGATCAAGCGGCTGAAAGGTGCTGATCAAGCAGCTGACAGGTGCTGATCCAGTGGCTTACAGGTGGTGATCAACTGGCTGAGAGGTTCTGATCAACTGGCTGACAGTTACTTCTCAAGCGGCTGACAGGCACTGATCGGGAGGCTGAGTAGGTGCTGTTTGCGGGGCTCAGTAGGCGCAGATCAACTGGCTGAGTTATGCAATTCGCGCGGCTGAGTAGGCACTCTTCAACCTGCTGACAGGTGCTGATCAAGCGGATGAATGACTCTGATAAAGAGGCTGACAGACTATGATCACGCGGCTGTGTGGGGGCTGATTCGCGGCTGAGTAGACGCTGATCGCGCAGCTGAGAAGGCAATGATCAAGCAGCTGACAGGCACTAATGAAGCGGCTGGCAGGCGCTGTTTAAGCGGCTTACAGGTGCTGATCAAGCAGCTGACAGGTGCTGATCAACTAGCTGACAGGTGGTAATCAAGCGGCTGACAGTTGCTGATCAACTGGCTGACAGTTGCTAATTAAGGGGCTGACAGGTGTTGATCAACATGCTGACAGGTGCTAATCAAGCAGCTGATAGGTGCTGATAAAGCTGCTGAAAGGTCCTGATCAAACGGCTGACAGGTGTCGATCAACTGGCTGACAGGTACTATTCAAGTGGTTGATTGGCCCTGATCAAGCTTCTGACAGGTGCTTGTCAAGCGGCTGAGAGGCACTTATCGCGCGGCTGCGTAGGCGCTTTCAATCAGCTGAGTGGGCACTGGTCAAGTGGCTGACAGGCACTGATGAAGTGGTTGACCAGGCGCTGAATGACCAGCAGAGCAGGAAATGATCAAGCGGCTGACAGGCGCTGATCAACCGGCTGAGAGTCACTGATCACGTGGCTGAGTAGGATCTGATCACGCAGCAAAGTGGTCGCTGATCAAGCAGTTGACAGGTGCTGATATAGTGGCTGACAGGTGCTGATAAAGTGGCTGACAGGTACTGATCAAGCGGTTGAGTAGGAGCTGATCGCGCAGCTGATTAGGCTATGCTCAAGCAGATGATAGGTGCTGATAAATTCGTTGACAGATGTTGATCTAGCGGCTGATAATCGCTGATCAAGAGGCTGAAACGTGCTGATAAAGTCGTTGAAAGATGCTGATCTAGCGGCTGATAATCACTGATCAAGCAGCTGACAGTACTTCGCAATCGGCCGTCAGGCACATATCGCACCGCTGAGTAGGCACTGACCGCGGGGCTGAGTAGGCACAGATCATGCGGCTGACGCGATGATCGCATGGCTCAGTAAATATTGGTAGCGAAGCTAATTAGGTTTTGATCAAGTGGTTTATAGGTGGTTGTCAAGCGGCTGACAGGTGCTGATCACGCCGCTCAATAGGCGCTGATCGAGGGGTGATTAGGCGATGATCAAGTCTCTGACAGTCTCTGATCAAGCGGCTGACAGACTATGATCACGCGGCTGTCTAGGGGCTGATTTGTGGCTGAGTAGGCATTGATCGCGCAGCTGAGAAAGCACTGATCAAGCGGCTGGCAGGCGCTGTTTAAGCGGCTTACAGGTGCTGATCAAGCAGCTGACAGGTGCTGATCAACTGGCTGACAGTTGCTAATGAAGCGGCTGACAGGTGTTGATCAACATGCTGACAGGTGCTATTCAAGCAGCTGATAGGTGCTGATAAAGCTGCTGAAAGGTCCTGATCAAGCGGCTGACAGGTGCCAATCAACTGGATGACAGGTACTATTCAAGTGGCAGATTGGCCCTGATCAAGCTTCTGACAGTTGCTTGTCAAGTGGCTGAGAGGCACTTATCACGTGGCTGCATAGGCGCTTTTCAATTACCTGAGTGGGCACTGGTCAAGTGGCTGACAGTCACTGATGAAGTGGTTGACCAGGCGCTGAATGACCAGCAGAGAAGGAAATGATCAAGGGGCTGACAGGCGCTGATCAACCGGCTGAGAGTCAGTGATCACATGGCTGAGAAGGCTCTGATTACGCAGCTAAGCGGGCACTGATCAAGCTCTTGAGAGTTGCTGATACATTGGCTGACAGGTGCTGATAAAGTGGCTGACAGGTACTGATCAAGCTGCTGACACGCGTTTATCAAGCGGCTGACAGGTGCTGATCAAGCGGCTGACAGGTTCTAATCAAGCGGCTGAGTAGGCGCTGATCGTGCAGCTGATAAGGCGATGATCAAGCGGCTAACAGGCGCTGATCCAGTGGCTTACAGGTGATGATTAACTGGCTGAGACGTGCTGTTCAACTGGCTGACAGGTGCTAACCAATCAGCTGATAGGCACTGATCAAGCTGCTGACATGTGCTGATCAACTGGCTGACTGGTACTGATCAAGCGGCTGAGTAGGCACTGATCAGGCAGCTGATTAGGCGATGACAAAGCGGCTAACAGGCGCTGATCAAGCGGCTTACAGGTGGTGATAAAGTGGTTGACAGGTGTTGATCAACGGCTGATAGTCGTGGATCAAGTAGCTGTCAGGCGAAGATCGCATGGCTGAGTAGGCAGAGATCAAGAGGCTGAGGGGATGATCACGCGGCTGAGTAAATGATCATCGCGTGGCTGATTAAGTGCTGATCAAGAGGCTGACACGCGTTTATCAAGCTGCTGACAGGTGCTGATCAACTGGCTGACAGTTGCTAATGAAGCGGCTGACAGGTGTTGATCAACATGCTGACAGGTGCTGATCAAGTGGCTGACAGGTGCCGATCAACTGGCTGACAGGTTCTGATCAAGAGGCTGAGTAGGCGCTGATCGTGCAGCTGATAAGGTGGTGATCAAGCGGCTAACAGGCGATGATCCAGTGGCTTACAGGTGCTGATCAACTGGCTGTCAGGTGCTGATCAACTGGCTGACAGGTGCTAATCAAGCAACTGATAGGCGCTAAACAAGCTGCTGACAGGTGCTGATCAACTGACTGACTGGTATTGATCAAGCGGCTGAGTAGGCGCTAATCATGCAGCTGATTAGGCGATGATAAAGCGGCTAACAGGCGCTGATCAAGCGGCTGACAGGTGATGATAAAGTGGTTGACAGGTGCTGATCAAGCGGCTGATAGTCATTGATCAAGTGGCGTTCAGGCACAGATCGCATGGCTGAGTAGGCGCTGGTCGTGGGGCTGAGTAGGCACAGATCAAGAGGCTGAGGCGATGATCGCGCAGCTAAGTAAATGATCATCGCGTGGCTGATTAGGTGCTGATCGATAGGCTGACAAGCATTTATCAAGCTGCTGACAGGTGCTGATCAAGAGGCTGACAGGTATTTGTCAAGCGGATGACAAGCACTGATCGGGAGGCTGTGTAGGCACTTACTGCGGGACTCAGTAGGCACAGACAAACTGGCTGAAAGATGCTATTCGCGTGGCTGAGTCGGTGCTTTTCAATCGGCTGAGAGGAAAGTGGTCAAGCACTGATCAAGCTGCTGACAGGTGCTGATCAAGCGGCTAACATGTGCTGATCAACTGGTTGAGAAATGTTAATTAAGCAGCTGATAGGCACTGATAAAGCTGCTGAAAGGTGCAGATCATGCGGCTGACAGGTGCTGATCCAGTGGCTTACACGTGGTGATCAACTGGCTGAGAGGTGCTGATCAACTGGCTGACAGGTACTTCTCATGCGGCTGACAGGCACTGATCAGGTGGCTAAGTAGGTGCTGATTGCGGGGATCAGTAGGCGCAGATCAGCTGTCTGAGAGATGCAATTCGCGCGGCTGAGTATGCACTCTTCAACGTGCTGACAGGTGCTGACCAAGCGGATGACCGACTCTGATAAAGAGGCTGACAGACTATGATCACGCAGATGTGGAGGGGCTGATTCGCGGCTGAGTAGGCGCTGATGGCGCAGCTGAGAAGGCAATGATCAAGCAGCTGACAGGCACTGATGAAGCGCCTGGCAGGCGCTGTTTAAGAGGCTTACAGGTGCAGTTCAAGCAGCTGACACGTGCTGATCAACTGGCTGACAGTTGCTAATGAAGCGCCTGACACGTGTTGATCAACATGCTGACAGGTGCTAATGAAGCAACTGATAGGTGCTGATAAAGCTGCTGACAGGTGCTGATCAAGCGGCTTGCAGGTGCTGATCAACTGGCTGACAGGTTTTGATCAAGCGGTTTAGTAGTCGCTGATTGTGCAGCTGATAAGGCGATGATCAAACAGCTAACAGGCGATGATCCAGTGGCTTACAGTTGCTGATCAATTGGCTGAGAGGTGCTGATCAACTGGCTGACAGGTTCTAATCAGGCAGCTTATAAGCGCTGATCAAGCTGCGGACAGGTGCTGATCAACTGGCTGACTGGTACTGATCAAGCGGCTGACAGGTGATTATAAAGTGGTTGACAGGTGCTGATCAAGTGGCTGATAGTCATTGATCAAGTGGCTGTAAGGCGCAGATGCATGGCTGAGTAGGCGCTGCTCGTGGGGCTCAGTAGGCACAGATCAACAGGCTGAGGCGATGATCGTGCAGTTGAGTAAATGATCATCTCGTGGCTGATTAGGTGCTGATCAAGAGGCTGACACGCGTTTATCAAGCTGCTGACAGGTGCTGATCAAGAGGCTGACAGGTACTTGTCAAGCGGCTGACAAGCACTGATTGAAAGGCTGTGTAGGAACTGACTGCGGGGCTGAGTAGGCACAGATCAACTGGCTGAAAGATGCTATTCACGAGGATGAGTCGGTGCTTTTCAATCGGCTTAGAGGAAAGTGGTCAAGCGCTGATCAAGCTGCTGACAGGTGTTTAACAAGCGGCTGACAAATGCTGATCAACTGGCTGACAGAGGCTAATCAAGCCACTGATAGGCGCTGATCAAGCGGCTGACATGTGCTGGTCAACTGGCTGACAGGTGCTAATCAAGCGGCTGATACGCACTCATCAAGCGACTGACAGGTGCTGATCAAGCGGCTGATAGTCGCTGATCAAGGGGCTGACAGGTGCTGATCAACTGTCTGATAGGTACGATTCAAGTGGCTGATAGGCCCAGATCAAGCTTCTGACAGGTGCTTGTCAAGCGGCTGAGAGGCACTTATCGTGCGGCTGCGTAAGCGCTTTTCAATCAGGTGAGTGGGCAATGGTCTGGTGGCTGACAGGCACTGATGAAGTGGTTGACCAGGCGCTGAATGACCAGCAGAGCAGGAAATGATCAAGCGGCTTACAGGAGCTGATCAACAGGCTGAGGGTCACAGATCATGTCGCTCAGTAGGATCTGATCACGCAGCAAAGTGGTCGCTGATTAAGCAGTTGACAGGTGCTGATAGAGTGGCTGAGAGGTGCTGATAAAGTGGCTGACAGGTACTGATCAAGCCGTTGAGTAGGCGCTGATCGCGCAGCTGATTAGGCACTGATCAAGCGGCTGACAGGTGCTGATAAAGTCGTTGACAGATGTTGATCTACGGGCTAATAATCGCTGATCAAGTGGCTGACAGGCGCTGATCAAGCGGCTGAAAGGTGCTGATAAATCTTTGACAGATGCTGATCTGGCGGCTGATAATCACTGATCAAGCGGCTGACAGTACTTCTCAATCGGCTGTCAGGCAAATATCGCACGGCTGAGTAGGCACTGATCGCGGGGTTGAGTAGTCACAGATCATGAGGCTGAGGCGATGATCGCATGGCTCAGTAAATACAGTTAACGAAGCTAATTAGGTGTTGATCAAGTGGTTTATAGGAGCTTGTCAAGCGGCTGACAGGTGCTGATCGCGCCGCTCAATAGGCGCTGATGGAGGGGGTGATTAGGCGCTGATCATGCGTCTGACACTCTCTGATCAAGCGGCCAACAGACTATGATCACGCGGCAGTGTTGGGGCTGTTTCGCGGCTGAGTAGGCATTGATCGCACAGCTGAGAAGGCGCTGATCAAGCGGCTGGCAGGCGCTGTTTAACCGGCTTACAGGTGCTGATCAAGCAGCTGACAGGTGCTGATCAACTGTCTGACAGTTGCTAATGAAGCGGCTGACAGGTGTTGATCAACATGCTGACAGGTGCTAATCAAGCAGCTGATAGGTGCTGATAAAGCTGCTGACAGGTGATGATCAAGCTGCTGACAGGTGCTGATTAAGCGGCTGACAGGTGCTGATCAACTGGCTGAAAGGCTCTAATCAAGCGGCTGATAGGTGCTGATCAAGCGGCTAACAGATGCTGATCAACTGGCAGAGAAATGTTAATTAAACAGCTGATAGGTGCTGATCAAGCGGATGACAGTTGCTGATCCAGTGGATAACAGGTGCTGATCAACTGGCTGACAGGTACTTCTCAAGCGGTTGACAGGCACTGATCGGGCGGCAGAGTAGGCGCTGATTGCGGGCCTCAGTAGGCGCAGATCATCTGGCTGAGAGATGCATTTCGCGCGGCTGAGTAGGCATTCTTCAACCTGCTGACAGGTGCTGATCAAGCGGATCATCTACTCTGATAAAGAGGCTGACAGACTATGATCACGCGGCTGTGTATGGGCTTATTTGTGGCTGAGTAGGCGCTGATTGCGCAGCTGAGAAGGCAATGATCAAGCAGCTGACAGGCACTGATGAAGTGGCTGACAGGCGCTGTTTAAGTGGCTTTCAGGTGCTAATCAAGCGGCTGACAGGTGTTGATCAACATGCTGACAGGTGCTAATCAAGCAGCTGATAGGTGCTGATAAAGCTGCTGACAGGTGCTGATCAAGCGGCTGACAGGTTCTAATCAAGCGGCTGAGTAGGCGCTGATCGTGCAGCTGATAAGGCGATGATCAAGCGGCTAACAGGCGCTGATCCAGTGGCTTACAGGTGATGATTAACTGGCTGAGACGTGCTGTTCAACTGGCTGACAGGTGCTAACCAATCAGCTGATAGGCACTGATCAAGCTGCTGACATGTGCTGATCAACTGGCTGACTGGTACTGATCAAGCGGCTGAGTAGGCACTGATCAGGCAGCTGATTAGGCGATGACAAAGCGGCTAACAGGCGCTGATCAAGCGGCTTACAGGTGGTGATAAAGTGGTTGACAGGTGTTGATCAACGGCTGATAGTCGTGGATCAAGTAGCTGTCAGGCGAAGATCGCATGGCTGAGTAGGCAGAGATCAAGAGGCTGAGGGGATGATCACGCGGCTGAGTAAATGATCATCGCGTGGCTGATTAAGTGCTGATCAAGAGGCTGACACGCGTTTATCAAGCTGCTGACAGGTGCTGATCAACTGGCTGACAGTTGCTAATGAAGCGGCTGACAGGTGTTGATCAACATGCTGACAGGTGCTGATCAAGTGGCTGACAGGTGCCGATCAACTGGCTGACAGGTTCTGATCAAGAGGCTGAGTAGGCGCTGATCGTGCAGCTGATAAGGTGGTGATCAAGCGGCTAACAGGCGATGATCCAGTGGCTTACAGGTGCTGATCAACTGGCTGTCAGGTGCTGATCAACTGGCTGACAGGTGCTAATCAAGCAACTGATAGGCGCTAAACAAGCTGCTGACAGGTGCTGATCAACTGACTGACTGGTATTGATCAAGCGGCTGAGTAGGCGCTAATCATGCAGCTGATTAGGCGATGATAAAGCGGCTAACAGGCGCTGATCAAGCGGCTGACAGGTGATGATAAAGTGGTTGACAGGTGCTGATCAAGCGGCTGATAGTCATTGATCAAGTGGCGTTCAGGCACAGATCGCATGGCTGAGTAGGCGCTGGTCGTGGGGCTGAGTAGGCACAGATCAAGAGGCTGAGGCGATGATCGCGCAGCTAAGTAAATGATCATCGCGTGGCTGATTAGGTGCTGATCGATAGGCTGACAAGCATTTATCAAGCTGCTGACAGGTGCTGATCAAGAGGCTGACAGGTATTTGTCAAGCGGATGACAAGCACTGATCGGGAGGCTGTGTAGGCACTTACTGCGGGACTCAGTAGGCACAGACAAACTGGCTGAAAGATGCTATTCGCGTGGCTGAGTCGGTGCTTTTCAATCGGCTGAGAGGAAAGTGGTCAAGCACTGATCAAGCTGCTGACAGGTGCTGATCAAGCGGCTAACATGTGCTGATCAACTGGTTGAGAAATGTTAATTAAGCAGCTGATAGGCACTGATAAAGCTGCTGAAAGGTGCAGATCATGCGGCTGACAGGTGCTGATCCAGTGGCTTACACGTGGTGATCAACTGGCTGAGAGGTGCTGATCAACTGGCTGACAGGTACTTCTCATGCGGCTGACAGGCACTGATCAGGTGGCTAAGTAGGTGCTGATTGCGGGGATCAGTAGGCGCAGATCAGCTGTCTGAGAGATGCAATTCGCGCGGCTGAGTATGCACTCTTCAACGTGCTGACAGGTGCTGACCAAGCGGATGACCGACTCTGATAAAGAGGCTGACAGACTATGATCACGCGGCTGTGTAGGGGCTGTTTCGCGGCTGAGTAGGCATTGAACGCGCAGCTGAGAAGGCACTGATCAAGCGGCTGGCAAGCCTTGTTTAAGCGGCTTAGAGGTGCTGATCAAGCAGCTGACAGGTGCTGATCAACTGGCTGACAGTTGCTAATGAAGCGGCTGACAGGTGTTGATTAAAATGCTGACAGGTGTTAATCAAGCAGCTGATAGGTGCTGATCAAGCCGCTGACAGGTGCTGATCAAGCTGCTGACAGGAGCTGATTAAGAGGCTGACAGGTGCTAATCAACTGGCTGACAGGTGCTAATCAAGCGGCTGATAGGCGCTGATCAAGCGGCTAACAGGTGCTGATCAACTGGCTGAGAAGTGTTAATTAAGCAGCTGATAGGCGCTGATCAAGCTGCTGAAAGGTGCTGATCAAGCCGCTGACAAGTGCTGATTCAGTGGCTTACAGGTGATGATTAACTGGCTGATAGGTGCTGATCAAGCGGCTAACAGGAGCTGATCAACTGGCTGAGAAGTGTTAATTAAGCAGCTGATAGGCGCTAATCAAGCTTCTGATAGGTGCTGATCAAGCGGCTGAAAGGTGCTGATCCAGTGGCTTACAGGTGGTGATCAACTGGCTGAGAGGTGCTGATCAACTGGCTGACAGGTACTTCTCAAGCGGCTGACAGGCACTTATTGGGCGGCTGAGTAGGCGCTGATTGCGGTGCTCAGTAGGCGCAGATCAACTGGCTGAGAGATGCAATTCGCGCTGCTGAGTAGGCACTCTTCAACCAGCTGACAGGTGCCGATCAACTGGCTGACATATTCTGATCAAGCGGCTGAGTAGGCGCTGATCGTGCAGCTGATAAGGCGATGATCAAGCGGCTAACAGACGCTGATCCAGTGGCTTACAGGTGCTGATCAACTAGCTGACAGGTGCTAATCAAGCAGGTGATTGGCGCTGATCAGGCTGCTGATAGGTGCTGATCAACTGGATGACTGGTACTGATCAAGTGGCTGAGTAGGCGCTGATCAGGCAGCTGATTAGGCGATGAGAAAGCAGCTAACAGGTGCTGATCAAGTGGCTGACACGTGATGATAAAGTGTTTGAAAGGTGCTGATCAAGCGGCTGATAGTCGTTGATCAAGTGGCTGTCAGGCACAGATCACATGGCTGAGTAGGCGCTGGTCGTGGGGCTGAGTAGGCACAGATCAAGAGGCTGAGGCAATGATCACGCGGCTGAGTAAATGACCATCGCGTGGCTGATTAGGTGCTGATCAAGAGGCTGACACGCGTTTATCAAGCTGCTGACAGGTGCTGATCAAGTGGCTGACAGGTACTTGTCAAGAGGCTGACAAGCACTGATCAGGCGGCTGTGTAGGCACTGACTGCGGGGCTCAGTAGGCACAGATCAACTGGCTGAAAGATGCTATTCGCGCGGCTGAGTTGGTGCTTTTCAATCGGCTGAGTGGAAAGTGGTCAAGCGCTGATCAAGCTACTGACAAGTGCTTAACAAGCGGCTGACAATTGCTGATCAACTAGCAGACAGGGGTAATCAAGCCACTGATAGGTGCTGATCAAGCGGCTGACAGGTGCTGGTCAACTGGCTGGCAGTTGCTATTCTAGCAGCTGATAGGCGCTCATCAAGCGGCTGACAGGTGCTGATCAAGTGGCTGATAGGCGCTGATCAAGGAGCTGACAGGTGCTCATCAACTGGGTGATAGGTACTATTCAAGTGGCTGATAGGCCCTGATCAAGCTTCTGACAGGTGCTTGTCAAGCGGCTGAGAGGCACTTATCGCGCGGCTGCGAGGCGCTATTCAATCAGCTCTGTGGGCAGTGGTCAAGTGGCTGACAGGCATTGATGAAGTGGTTGACCAGGCGCTGAATGACCAGCAGAGCAGGAAATGATCAAGCGGCTGACAGGCGCTGATCAACCGGCTGAGGGTCACTGATCATGTGGCTGAGTAGGATCGATCACGCAGCAAAGTGGTCGCTGATCAAGCTGCTGACAGGTGCTGATATAGTGGCTGACAGGTGGTGATATAGTGGCTGACAGGTACTGATCAAGCGGTTGAGTAGGCGCTGATCGTGCAGCTGATTAGGCGATGATAAAGCGGCTGACAGGCGCTGATCAAGCGGCTGATAGGTGCTGATAAAGTCGTTGACAGATGTTGATCTAGCGGCTGATAATCGCTGATCAAAAGGCTGAAATTACTTCTCAATCGGCTGTCAGGTACATATCGCACAGCTGAGTAGGCACTGATCGAGGGGCTGAGTAGGCACAGATCATGCGGCTGAGGCGATGATCGCATGGCTCAGTAAATACTGATAGCGAAGCTAATTAGGTGTTGATCAAGTGGTGTATAGGCCCTTGTCAAGCGGCTCACAGGTGCTGATCGCGCCGCTCAATAGGCGTTGATGGAGAGGGTGATTAGGCGCTGATCAAGCGTATGACAGCCTCTGATCAAGCGGCTGACAGACTATGATCAAGCGGCTGTGTAGGGTCTGATTCACGGCTGAGTAGGCATTGATCGCGCAGCTGAGAAGGCACTGATCAAGCGGCTGGCAGCCCTTGTTTAAGCGGCTTACAGGTGCTGATCAAGCAGCTGACAGGTTCTGATCAACTGGCTGACAGTTGCTAATGAAGCGGCTGACACGTGTTGAACAACATGCTGACAGGTGCTAATCAAGCAGCTGATAGGTGCTGATAAGGCTGCTGACAGGTGCTGATCAAGCAGCTGATAGGTGCCGATCAACTGGCTGACAGGTTCTGATCAAGAGTCTGAGTAGGCGCTGATCGTGCAGCAGATAAGGCGATGATCAAGCAGCTGACAGGTGCTGGTCAACTGCTGACAGGTGCTAATCAAGCGGAAGATAGACGCTCATCACGCGGCTGACAGGTGCTCATCAAGCGGCTGATAGGCACTGATCAAGCGCCTGAAACGTGATGATCAAGCGGCTGACAGGTGCTGATCCAGTGGCTTACAGGTGGTGATAAACTGCCTGAGAGTTCCTGAGCAACTGGCTGACAGGTACTTCTCAAGCGGCTGACAAGAACTGATCGCGTGGCTGAGTAGGCGCTGATTGCGGGCCTCAGTAGGCGCAGATCAACTGGCTGAGTGATGCAATTCACGCAGCTGAGTAGGCACTCTTCAACCCGCTGACAGGTGCTGATCAAGCGGATGACCGACTCTGATAAAGAGGCTGACAGACTATGATCACGCGGCTGTGGAGGGGCTGATTCGCGGCTAAGTAGGCGCTGATTGCGGAGCTGAGAAGGCAATGATCAACAGCTGACAGGCACTGATGAAGCGGCTGGCAGGCGCTGTTTAAGCGGCTTACAGGTGCTGATCAAGCAGCTGACGGATGCTGATCAACTGGCTGACAGGTGCTAATCCAGCAGCTGACAGTTGTTGATTAACAGGCTGACAGGTGCTAATGAAGCAGCTGATAGGTTCTGATAAAGCTGCTGACAGGTGCTGATCAAGCGGCTGACAGGTGCCCATCAAGTGGCTGACAGGTTCCGATCAAGAGTCTGAGTAGGCGCTGATCGTGCAGGTGATAAGGCGATGATCAAGCGGCTAACAGGCGCTGACCCAGTGGATTACAGGTGCTGGTCAACTGGCTGAGAGGTGCTGATCAACTGGCTGACAGTTGCTAATGAAGCGGCTGACAGCTGCTGATCAACTGGCTGACAGTTGCTAATGAAGCGGCTGACAGGTGTTGATCAACATGCTGACAGGTGCTAATCAAGCAGCTGATTGGTGCTGATCAAGCTGCTGACAGGTGCTGATCAAGCTGCTGAAAGGTGCTGATTAAGCGGCTGACAGGTGCTAATCAACTGGCCCACAGGTGCTAATCAAGCGGCTGATAGGCGCTGATCAAGCGGCTAACAGGTGCTGATCAACTGGCTGAGAAGTGTTAATTAAGCAGCTGATAGGCGCTGTTCAAGCGTCTGAAAGGTGCTGATAAAGTCGTTGACAGATGCTGATCTAGCGGTTGATGATCGCTGATCTAGCGGCTGATTATCGCTGATCAAGCGAGTGACAGTACTTCTCAATCGGATATCAGGCACATATGGCACGGCTGAGTAGGCACTGATCGCGGGGCTGAGTAGGCACAGATCATGCAGCTGAGGCGATGATCGCATGGCTCAGGAAATACTGAGAGTGAAGCTAATTAGGTGTTGATCAAGTGGTGTATAAGTTCTTGTCAAGTGGCTGACAGGTGCTGATCGCCCTGCTCAATAGGCGCTGATGCAGGGGGTGATTAGGCGCTGATCAAGCACCTGACAGTCTCTGATCAAGCGGCTGTCAGACTATGATCACGCGGCTCTGTAGGGGCTGATTCGCGGCTGAGTAGGCGCTGATAGCCCAGCTGAGAAGGCAATGATCAAGCAGCTGACGGGCACTGATGAAGCCGCTTATAGGTGCTGATCAAGCAGCTGACAGGTGCTGATCAACTGCCTGAGAGGTGCTAATGAAGCGGCTGACAGTTGCTCATCAACTGGCTGACAGGAGCTAATGAAGCGGCTGACAGGTGTTGATCAACATGCTGACAGGTGCTAATCAAGCAGCTGATAGGTGCTGATAAAGCTGCTGACAGGTGCTGATCAAGCGGCTGACAGGTGCTGAACAACTGGCTGACAGCTTCTGATCAAGCAGCTGAGTAGGCGCTGATCGTGCAGCTGATAATGCGATCATCAAGCAGCTAACAGGCGCTGATCCACTGGATTACAGGTGCTGATCATCTGGCTGAGAGTTGCTGATCAACTGGCTGACAGGTGCTAATCAAGCAGCTGATAGGCGCTGATCAAGGTGCTGACAGGTGCTGATCAACTGGCTGACTGGTACTGATCAAGCGGCTGAGTAGGCGCTGATCATGCAGCTGATTATGTGATGATCAAGCGGCTAACAGGCGCTGATCAAGCGGCTGACAGGTGATGATAAAGTGGTTGACAGGTGCTGATCAAGCGGCTGATAGTCCTTGATCAAGTGACTGTCAGGCGCAGATCGCATGGCTGTGTAGGCGCTGGTCATGGGGCTGAGTAGGCACAGATCAAGAGGCTGAGGTTATGATCGCGCGGCTGAGTAAATGACCATCGCGTGGCTGATTAGGTGCTGATCAAGAGGCTGACACGCATTTATCAAGCTGCTGACAGGTGCTGATCAACTGGCTGATAGGTACTATTCAAGTGGCTGATAGGCCCTGATCAAGCTTCTGACAGGTGCTTTTCAAGCGGCTGTGAGGCACTTATCGGGCTGCGTAGGCGCTTTTCAATCAACTGAGTGGGCAGTGGTCAAGAGGCTGACAGGCACTGATGAAGTGGTTGACCAGGCGCTGAATGATCAGAAGAGTAGGAAATGATCAAGCGGCTGACAGGCGCTGATCAAGCCGCTGAGGGTCACTGATCACGAGGCTGAATAGGAACTGATCACGCAGCAAAGTGGTAGCTGATCAAGCAGTTGACAGCTGCTGATATAGTGGCGGACAGGTACTGATCAAGCGGATGAGTAGGGGCTGATCGCACAGCTGATTAGGCGATGATAAAGCAGCTTCTAGGTGCTGATCAAGCGGCTGGCCGGTGGTGATAAAGTCGTTGACAGATGTTTATCTAGCGGCTGATAATCGCTGATCAAGCGGCTGACAGGCGCTGATCAAGCGGCTGAAAGGTGCTGATAAAGTCGTTGAGAGATGCTGATAACGGCTGATAATCGCTGATCAAGAGGCTGACAGTACTTCTCAATCGGATGTCAGGCACATATCGCACGGCTGAGTAGGCACTGATCACGGGGCTGAGTAGGAACAGATCATGCGGCTGAGGCGATGATCCCATGGCTCAGTAAATACTGATAGTGAATCTAATTAGGTGTTGATCAAGTGGTTTATAGGAGCTTGTCAAGCGGCTGACAGGTGCTGATCGTGCCGCTCAATAGGCGCTGATCGAGGGGTGATTAGGCGCTGATCAAGCGGCTGACCGTCTCTGATCAGGCGGCCGACAGAGTATGATCACGCGGCTGTGTAGGGGCTCATTCGCCGCTGAGTAGGTATTGATCGCGCAGCTGAGAAGGCACTGATCAAGTGGCTGGCAGGCGCTGTTTAAGTGGCTTACAGGTGCTGATCAAGCAGCTGACAGGTGCTGATCAACTGGCTGACAGTTGCTAATGAAGCGGCAGACAGGTGTTGATTAACATGCTGACAGGTGTTAATCAAGCAGCTGATAGGTGCTGATCAAGCAGTTGACAGGTGCTGATCAAGCTGCTGACAGGAGCTGATTAAGCGGTGCTAATCAACTGGCTGACAGGTGCTAATCAAGCGGCTGATAGGCGCTGATCAAGCGGCTAACAGGAGCTGATCAACTGGCTGAGAAGTGTTAATTAAGCAGCTGATAGGCGCTAATCAAGCTTCTGATAGGTGCTGATCAAGCGGCTGAAAGGTGCTGATCCAGTGGCTTACAGGTGGTGATCAACTGGCTGAGAGGTGCTGATCAACTGGCTGACAGGTACTTCTCAAGCGGCTGACAGGCACTTATTGGGCGGCTGAGTAGGCTCTGATTGCGGTGCTCAGTAGGCGCAGATCAACTGGCTGAGAGATGCAATTCGCGCTGCTGAGTAGGCACTCTTCAACCTGCTGACAGGTGCCGATCAACTGGCTGACATATTCTGATCAAGCGGCTGAGTAGGCGCTGATCGTGCAGCTGATAAGGCGATGATCAAGTGGCTAACAGACGCTGATCCAGTGGCTTACAGGTGCTGATCAACTAGCTGACAGGTGCTAATCAAGCAGCTGATTGGCGCTGATCAAGCTGATGATAGGTGCTGATCAACTGGATGACTGTTACTGATCAAGTGGCTGAGTACGCACTGATCAGGCAGCTGATTAGGCGATGAGAAAGCGGCTAACAGGTGCTGATCAAGTGGCTGACACGTGATGATAAAGTGTTTGAAAGGTGCTGATCAAGCGGCTGATAGTCGTTGATCAAGTGGCTGTCAGGCACAGATCACATGGCTGAGTAGGCGCTGGTCGTGGGGCTGAGTAGGCACAGATCAAGAGGCTGAGGAAATGATCACGCGGCTGAGTAAATGACCATCGCGTGGCTGATTAGGTGCTGATCAAGAGGCTGACACGCGTTTATCAAGCTGCTGACAGGTGCTGATCAAGTGGCTGACAGGTACTTGTCAAGAGGCTGACAAGCACTGATCGGGCGGCTGTGTAGGCACTGACTGCGGGGCTCAGTAGGCACAGATCAACTGGCTGAAAGATGCTATTCGCGCGGCTGAGTCGGTGCTTTTCAATCGGCTGAGTGGAAAGTGGTCAAGCGCTGATCAAGCTACTGGCAAGTGCTTAACAAGCGGCTGACAATTGCTGATCAACTAGCTGACAGGGGTAATCAAGCCACTGATAGGCGCTGATCAAGCGGCTGACAGGTGCTGGTCAACTGGCTGGCAGTTGCTAATCTAGCGGCTGATAGGCGCTCATCAAGCGGCTGACAGGTGCTGATCAAGCGGCTGATAGGCGCTGATCAAGGAGCTGACAGGTGCTGATCAACTGGGTGATAGGTACTATTCAAGTGGCTGATAGGCCCTGATCAAGCTTCTGACAGGTGCTTGTCAAGCGGCTGAGAGGCACTTATCGCGCGGCTGCGGAGGCGCTATTCAATCAGCTCTGTGGGCAGTGGTTAAGTGGCTGACAGGCATTGATGAAGTGGTTGACCAGGCGCTGAATGACCAGCAGAGCAGAAAATGATCAAGCGGCTGACAGGCGCTGATCAACCGGCTGAGGGTCACTGATCATGTGGCTGAGTAGGATCGATCACGCAGCAAAGTGGTCGCTGATCAAGCTGCTGACAGGTGCTGATATAGTGGCTGACAGGTACTGATCAAGCGGTTGAGTAGGCGCTGATCGTGCAGCTGATTAGGCGATGATAAAGCGGCTGACAGGCGCTGATCAAGCGGCTGATAGGTGCTGATAAAGTCGTTGACAGATGTTGATCTAGCGGCTGAAATTACTTCTCAATCGGCTGTCAGGTACATATCGCACAGCTGAGTAGGCACTGATCGAGGGGCTGAGTAGGCACAGATCATGCGGCTGAGGCGATGATCGCATGGCTCAGTAAATACTGATAGCGAAGCTAATTAGGTGTTGATCAAGTGGTGTATAGGCCCTTGTCAAGCGGCTCACAGGTGCTGATCGCGCCGCTCAATAGGCGCTGATGGAGATGGTGATTAGGCGCTGATCAAGCGTATGACAGCCTCTGATCAAGCGGCTGACAGACTATGATCAAGCGGCTGTGTAGGGTCTGATTCACGGCTGAGTAGGCATTGATCGCGCAGCTGAGAAGGCACTGATCAAGCAGCTGGCAGCCCTTGTTTAAGCGGCTTACAGGTGCTGATCAAGCAGCTGACAGGTGCTGATCAACTGGCTGACAGTTGCTAATGAAGCGGCTGACACGTGTTGAACAACATGCTGACAGGTGCTAATCAAGCAGCTGATAGGTGCTGATAAGGCTGCTGACAGGTGCTGATCAAGCAGCTGATAGGTGCTGATCAACTGGCTGACAGGTTCTGATCAACAGTCTGAGTAGGCGGTGATCATGCAGCTGATAAGGCGATGATCAAGCAGCTGACAGGTGCTGGTCAACTGCTGACAGGTGCTAATCAAGCGGAAGATAGACGCTCATCACGCGGCTGACAGGTGCTGATCAAGCGGCTGATAGGCGCTGATCAAGCGCCTGAAACGTGATGATCAAGCGGCTGACAGGTGCTGATCCAGTGGCTTACAGGTGGTGATAAACTGGCTGAGAGGTCCTGAGCAACTGGCTGACAGGTACTTCTCAAGCGGCTGACAAGAACTGATCGCGCGGCTGAGTAGGCGCTGATTGCGGGCCTCAGTAGGCGCAGATCAACTGGCTGAGTGATGCAATTCGCGCAGCTGAGTAGGCACTCTTCAACCCGCTGACAGGTGCTGATCAAGCGGATGACCGACTCTGATAAAGAGGCTGACAGACTATGATCACGCGGCTGTGGAGGGGCTGATTCGTGGCTAAGTAGGCGCTGATTGCGGAGCTGAGAAGGTAATGATCAACAGCTGACAGGCACTGATGAAGCGGCTGGCAGGCGCTGTTTAAGCGGCTTACAGGTGCTGATCAAGCAGCTGACAGATGCTGATCAACTGGCTGACAGGTGCTAATCCAGCAGCTGACAGTTGTTGATTAACAGGCTGACAGGTGCTAATGAGGCAGCTGATAGGTTCTGATAAAGCTGCTGACAGGTGCTGATCAAGCGGCTGACAGGTGCCCATCAAGTGGCTGACAGGTTCTGATCAAGAGTCTGAGTAGGCGCTGATCGTGCAGGTGATAAGGCGATGATCAAGCGGCTAACAGGCGCTGACCCAGTGGTTTACAGGTGCTGGTCAACTGGCTGAGAGGTGCTGATCAACTGGCTGACAGTTGCTAATGAAGCGGCTGACAGCTGCTGATCAACTGGCTGACAGTTGCTAATGAAGCGGCTGACAGGTGTTGATCAACATGCTGACAGGTGCTAATCAAGCAGCTGATTGGTGCTGATCAAGCTGCTGACAGGTGCTGATCAAGCTGCTGAAAGGTGCTGATTAAGCGGCTGACAGGTGCTAATCAACTGGCTCACAGGTGCTAATCAAGCGGCTGATAGGCGCTGATCAAGCGGCTAACAGGTGCTGATCAACTGGCTGAGAAGTGTTAATTAAGCAGCTGATAGGCGCTGATCAAGCGTCTGAAAGGTGCTGATAAAGTCGTTGACAGATGCTGATCTAGCGGTTGATGATCACTGATCCAGCGGCTGATTATCGCTGATCAAGCGAGTGACAGTACTTCTCAATCGGATGTCAGGCACATATGGCACGGCTGAGTAGGCACTGATCGCGGGGCTGAGTAGGCACAGATCATGCAGCTGAGGCGATGATCGCATGGCTCAGGAAATACTGAGAGTGAAGCTAATTAGGTGTTGATCAAGTGGTGTATAAGTTCTTGTCAAGTGGCTGACAGGTGCTGATCGCCCTGCTCAATAGGCGCTGATGCAGGGGGTGATTAGGCGCTGATCAAGCACCTGACAGTCTCTGATCAAGCGGCTGACAGACTATGATCACGCGGCTGTGCAGGGGCTGATTCGCGGCTGAGTAGGGGCTAATAGCCCAGCTGAGAAGGCAATGATCAAGCAGCTGACGGGCACTGATGAAGCCGCTTATAGGTGCTGATCAAGCAGCTGACAGGTGCTGATCAACTGGCTGACAGGAGCTAATGAAGCGGCTGACAGGTGTTGATCAACATGCTGACAGGTGCTAATCAAGCAGCTGATAGGTGCTGATAAAGCTGCTGACAGGTGCTGATCAAGCGGCTGACAGGTGCTGATCAACTGGCTGACAGCGTCTGATCAAGCAGCTGAGTAGGCGCTGATCGTGCAGCTGATAATGCGATCATCAAGCAGCTAACAGGGGCTGATCCACTGGATTACAGGTGCTGATCATCTGGCTGAGAGTTGCTGATCAACTGGCTGACAGGTGCTAATCAAGCAGCTGATAGGCGCTGATCAAGGTGCTGACAGGTGCTGATCAACTGGCTGACTGGTACTGAGCAAGCGGCTGAGTAGGCGCTGATCATGCAGCTGATTATGTGATGATCAAGCGGCTAACAGGCGCTGATCAAGCGGCTGACAGGTGATGATAAAGTGGTTGACAGGTGCTGATCAAGCGGCTGATAGTCGTTGATCAAGTGGCTGTCAGGCGCAGATCGCATGGCTGTGTAGGCGCTGGTCGTGGGGCTGAGTAGGCACAGATCAAGAGGCTGAGGCAATGATCACGCGGCTGAGTAAATGACCATCGCGTGGCTGATTAGGTGCTGATCAAGAGGCTGACACGCGTTTATCAAGCTGCTGACAGGTGCTGATCAAGTGGCTGACAGGTACTTGTCAAGCGGCTGACAAGCACTGATCGGGCGGCTGTGTAGGCACTGACTGCGGGGCTCAGTAGGCACAGATCAACTGGCTGAAAGATGCTATTCGCGCGGCTGAGTCGGTGCTTTTCAATCGGCTGAGTGGAAAGTGGTCAAGCGCTGATCAAGCTACTGACGAGTGCTTAACAAGCGGCTGACAATTGCTGATCAACTAGCTGACAGGGGTAATCAAGCCACTGATAGGCGCTGATCAAGCGGCTGACAGGTGCTGGTCAACTGGCTGGCAGTTGCTAATCTAGCGGCTGATAGGCGCTCATCAAGCGGCTGACAGGTGCTGATCAAGTGGCTGATAGGCGCTGATCAAGGAGCTGACAGGTGCTGATCAACTGGGTGATAGGTACTATTCAAGTGGCTGATAGGCCCTGATCAAGCTTCTGACAGGTGCTTGTCAAGCGGCTGAGAGGCACTTATCGCGTGGCTGCGGAGGCGCTATTCAATCAGCTCTGTGGGCAGTGGTCAAGTGGCTGACAGGCATTGATGAAGTGGTTGACCAGGCGCTGAATGACCAGCAGAGCAGAAAATGATCAAGCGGCTGACAGGCGCTGATCAACCGGCTGAGGGTCACTGATCATGTGGCTGAGTAGGATCGATCACGCAGCAAAGTGGTCGCTGATCAAGCTGCTGACAGGTGCTGATATAGTGGCTGACACGTGGTGATATAGTGGCTGACAGGTACTGATCAAGCGGTTGAGTAGGCGCTGATCGTGCAGCTGATTAGGTGATGATAAAGCGGCTGACAGGCGCTGATCAAGCGGCTGAAAGGTGCTGATAAAGTCGTTGACAGATGTTGATCTAGCGGCTGATAATCGCTGATCAAGCGGCTGAAATTACTTCTCAATCAGCTGTCAGGTACATATCGCACAGCTGAGTAGGCACTGATCGAGGGGCTGAGTAGGCACAGATCATGCGGCTGATGCGATGATCGCATGGCTCAGTAAATACTGATAGCGAAGCTAATTAGGTGTTGATCAAGTGGTGTATAGGCCCTTGTCAAGCGGCTCACAGGTGCTGATCGCGCCGCTCAATAGGCGCTGATGGAGAGGGTGATTAGGCGCTGATCAAGCGTATGACAGCCTCTGATCAAGCGGCTGACAGACTATGATCAAGCGGCTGTGTAGGGTCTGATTCACGGCTGAGTAGGCATTGATCGCGCAGCTGAGAAGGCACTGATCAAGCGGCTGGCAGCCCTTGTTTAAGCGGCTTACAGGTGCTGATCAAGCAGCTGACAGGTGCTGATCAACTGGCTGAGAGGTGCTAATGAAGCGGCTGACAGTTGCTGATCAACGGGCTGACAGTTGCTAATGAAGTGACTGACAGCTGCTGATCAACTGGCTGACAGTTGCTAATGAAGCGGCTGACAGGTGTTGATCAACATGCTGACAGGTGCTAATCAAGCAGCTGATTGGTGCTGATCAAGCTGCTGACAGGTGCTGATCAAGCGGCTGAAAGGTGCTGATTAAGCGGCTGAAACGTGATGATCAAGCGGCTGACAGGTGCTGATCCAGTGGCTTACAGGTGGTGATAAACTGGCTGAGAGGTCCTGAGCAACTGGCTGACAGGTACTTCTCAAGCGGCTGACAGGAACTGATCGCGCGGCTGAGTAGGCGCTGATTGCGGGCCTCAGTAGGCGCAGATCAACTGGCTGAGTGATGCAATTCGCGTGGCTGAGTAGGCACTCTTCAACCCGCTGACAGGTGCTGATCAAGCGGATGACCGACTCTGATAAAGAGGCTGACAGACTATGATCACGCGGCTGTGTAGGGGCTGATTCGCGGCTAAGTAGGCGCTGATTGCGGAGCTGAGAAGGCAATGATCAACAGCTGACAGGCACTGATGAAGCGGCTGGCAGGCGTTGTTTAAGCAGCTTACAGGTGCCGATCAAGTGGCTGACAGGTTCTGATCAAGAGTCTGAGTAGGCGCTGATCGTGCAGGTGATAAGGCGATGATCAAGCGGCTAACAGGCGCTGACCTAGTGGATTACAGGTGCTGGTCAACTGGCTGAGAGGTGCTGATCAACTGCCTGACAGTTGCTAATGAAGCGACTGACAGCTGCTGATCAACTGGCTGACAGTTGCTAATGAAGCGGCTGACAGGTGTTGATCAACATGCTGACAAGTGCTAATCAAGCAGCTGATTGGTGCTGATCAAGCTGCTGACAGGTGCTGATCAAGCTGCTGAAAGGTGCTGATTAAGTGGCTGACAGGTGCTGATCAACTGGCTGAGAAGTGTTAATTAAGCAGCTGATAGGCGCTGATCAAGCGTCTGAAAGGTGCTGATAAAATCGTTGACAGTTGCTGATCTAGCGGTTGATGATCGCTGATCTAGCGTCTGATTATCACTGATCAAGCGAGTGACAGTACTTCTCAATCGGATGTCAGGCACATATCGCACGGCTGAGTAGGCACTGATCGCGGGGCTGAGTAGGCACAGATCATGCAGCTGAGGCCATGATCGCATGGCTCAGGAAATACTGAGAGTGAAGCTAATAAGGTGTTGATCAAGTGGTGTATAAGTTCTTGTCAAGCGCCTGACAGGTGCTGATTGCCCTGCTCAATAGGCGCTGATGGAGGGGGTGATTAGGCGCTGATCAAGCGCCTGACAGTCTCTGCTCAAGCGGCTGGCAGACTATGATCACGCGTCTGTGTAGGGGCTGATTCGCGGCTGAGTAGGCGCTGATAGCCCAGCTGAGAAGGCAATGATCAAGCAGCTGACGGGCACTGATGAAGCCGGTTATATGTGCTGATCAAGCAGCTGACAGGTGCTGATCAACTGGCTGAGAGGTGCTAATGAAGCGGCTGACAGGTGTTGATCAACATGCTGACAGGTGCTAATCAAGCAGCTGATAGGTGCTGATAAAGCTGCTGACAGGTGCTGATCAACTGGCTGACAGGTGCTGATAAAGTGGCTGACAGGTACTTCTCAAGCGGCTGACAGGCTCTGATCAAGTCGATGACCAGGAGCTGAATGACCATCAGAGCAGGAAATGATCAAGTCGCTGACAGGTGCTGATCAACTGGCTGACAGGTACTGATCAAGTGGCTGACAGGTACTTCTCAAGTGGCTGACAGGCACTGATCAAGTGGATGACCAGCAGCTGAATGACCATCAGAGCAGGAAATGATCAAGTCGCTGACAGGTGCTGATCAACTGGCTGACAGGTACTGATCAAGTGGCTGATAGGCCCTGATCAAGTTGCTGACAGATGCTTCTCAAGTGGCTGACAGGCGCTTATCGCGTGGATGCGTATGCGTTTATCAATCAGCTGTGTGGTCACTGGTCAAGGGGCTGACAGGCACTGATCTAGTGGTTGTCCAGGCGCTGAATGACCATCAGAGCAGGAAATGATCAAGTCGCAGACAGGTGATGTTCAGCCGCCTGAAGGTCACTGATCCTGTTGCTGAGTAGGCTCTGATTACGCAGCTAAGCGGGCACTGATCAAGCTGATGAGATTTGCTGATATATTGGCTGACAGGTGCTGATCAAGTGGCTGACAGGTACTTCTCTAGAGGCTGACACGCGTTTATCAAGCGGCTGACAGGTGCTGATCAAGCGGCTAAATGGTGCTGATCAATTGGATGAGAAGTGTTAATTAAGCAGCTGATAGGTGCTGATCAAGCTGCTGAAAGGTGCTGATCAAGCGCCTGAGAGGTGCTGATCCAGTGGCTAACAGGTGGAGATCAACTGGCTGACAGGTACTATTCAAGTGGCTGATAGGCCCTGATCAAGCTTCTGACAGGTGCTTGTCAAGGAGCTGAGAGGCCCTTATCGCACGGCTGCATAGGCCCTTTTCAATCAGCTGAGTTGGCACTGGTCAAGTGGCTGACAGGCACTGCTGAAGTGGTTGACCAGGCGCTGAATGACCACCAGAGCAGGAAATGATCAAGCGGCTGACAGGCGCTGATCAACCGGCTGAGGGTCACTGATCACGTGGCTGAGTAGGATCTGATCACGCAGCAAAGTGGTCGCTGATCAAGCAGTTGACAGGTGCTGATATAGAGGCTGACAGTTGCTGATAAAGTGGCTGACAGGCGCTGATCAAGCAGCTGACAGGTGCTGATAGTCACTGACAGATGTTGATCTAGCAGCTGATAATCACTGATCAAGAGGCTGACAGGGGCTGATCAAGCGGCTGACAGGTGCTGGTCAACTGGTGACAGGTGCTAATCAAGCGGATGATAGGCGCTCATTAAGCGGCTGACAGGTGCTGATCAAGCGGCTGATAGGCGCTGATCAAGCGGCTGAAAGGTGCTGATCAAGCAGCTGACAGGTGCTGATACAGTGGCTTACAGGTGGTGATCAACTGGCTGAGAGGTTCTGATCAACTGGCTTACAGTTACTTCTCAAGCGGCTGACAGGCACTGATCGGGAGGCTGAGTAGGTGCTGATTGCGGGGCTCAGTAGGCGCAGATCAACAGGCTGAGTTATGCAATTCGCGCGGCTGAGTAGGCTCTCTTCAACCTGCTGACAGGTGCTGATCAAGCGGATGAACGACTCTGATAAAGAGGCTGACAGACTATGATCACGCGGCTCTGTAGGGGCTGATTCGCGGCTGAGTAGGCGCTGATCGCGCAGCTGAGAAGGCAATGATCAAGCAGCTGACAGGCACTGATGAAGCGGCTGGCAGGCGCTGTTTAAGCGGCTTACAGGTGCTGATCAAGCAGCTGACAGGTGCTGATCCACTAGCTGACAGGTGGTAATCAAGCGGCTGACAGTTGCTGATCAACTGGCTGACAGGTGCTAATCAAGTGGCTGATAGGCCCTGATCAATCTGCTGACAGGTGCTGATCAACTGGCTGACAGGTGCTAAACAAGCAGCTGATAGGCGCTGATTGCGAAGATGAGAATGCAATGATCAAGCAGCTGACAGGCACTGTTCAATCGGTAGGCAGGTGCTGATCAACTGGCTAACAAGTGCTAATCAAGTAGCTGATAGGCGATGATCAAGGTGATGACAGGTTCTGATCAAGAGGCTGACAGGTGCTGATCAACTGGCTGACAGGTGCTAATCACACGGCTGATAGGCGATGATCAAGGTGCTGACAGGTGCTGTTCAACTGGCTGACAGGTGTTAATGAAGCGGCTGACAGGTTCTGATCAATTGGCTGACAGGTTCTGATCAACTAGCTGACAGGTGCTAATCAAGTGGCTAATAGGCCCTGATCAAGCCGCTGACAGGTGATATTGAGGCGGCTGACTGGTGCTTATCGTGCGGCTGCATTGGCGCTTTTCAATCGGCTGAGTGGGCAGTGGTCCAGCAGCTGAGAGGCGCTAATCAAGCGGCTGACAGGTGCTGATAAAGTCGTTGACAGGTGCTGATCAAGCGACTGATAGTCGCTGATAAAGTGGCTGACAGTACTTCTCAAGTGTCTGTCAGGCGCACATCGCACGGCTGAGTAGGCGCTGATCGCGGGGCTGAGTAGACACAGATCAAGCGGCTGACGTGATGATTGTGCGGCTGAGTAAATGATGATCGCGTGGGTGATTAGGTGTTGGTCAACAGGCTGACATGCGTTTATCAAGCTGCTGACAGGTGCTGATCAACTGGCTGACTGGTACTGATCAAGCGGCTGAGTAGGCGCTGATCATGCAGCTGGTTAGACGATGATAAAGTGGCTAACAGGCGCTGATCAAGCGGCTGATAGGTGCTCATCAAGCGGCTGACAGGTGCAGATCAAGTGGCTGATAGGTACTATTCATGTGGCTGATAGGCCCTGATCAAGCTTCTGACAGGTGCTTGTCAAGCGGCTGAGAGGCACTTAACGCGCGGCTGCGTAGGCGCTTTTCAATCAGCTGAGTGGGCAGTGGTCAAGTGGCTGACAGGCACTGATGAAGTGGTTGACCAAGCGCTGAATGACCAGCAGAGCAGGAAATGATCAAGCTGCTGATAGGTGCTGATAAACCTGCTGATTCGCGGCTGAGTAGTCGCTGATCGCGCAGCTGAGGAGGCAATGATCTAGCAGCTGACAGGCACTGATGATGCGGCTGGCAGGCGCTGTTTAAGCGGCTTAAAGGTGCTGATCTAGCAGCTGACATGTGCTGATCAACTGGCTGACAGGTGCTAATCAAGCGGCTGACAGGTTCTGATCAACTGGCTGACAGTTGCAAATGAAGCGGCTGACAGGTGTTGATCAACATGCTGACAGGTGCTAATCAAGCAGCTGATAGGTGCTGATAAAGCTGCTGACAGGTGCTGATCAAGCGGCTGACAGGTGCTGGTCAACTGGCTGACAGGTTCTGATCAAGCGGCTGAGTATGCGCTGATCGTGCAGCTGATAAGGCGATGATCAAGCGGCTAACAGGGGCTAATCCAGTGGCTTACATGTTCTGATCAAATGGGTGAGAGGTAATGATCAACTCGCTGACAGGTGCTAATCAAGCAGCTTATAGGAGCTTATCAAGGTGCTGACAGGTGCTGATCAACTAGCTGACTTGTACTGATCAAGCGGCTGAGTAGCCGCTGATCATGCAGCTGATTATGTGATGATAAAGCGGCTAACAGGCGATGATCAAGCGGCTGACAGGTGATGATAAAGTGGTTGACAGGTGCTGATCAAGAGGCTGATAGTCGTTGATCAAGTCGCTGTCAGGCACAGATCGCATGGCTGAGTAGGCGCTGGTCGTGGGGTTGAGTAGTCACAGATCAAGAGGCTGAGGCCATATTCGTGCGGCTGAGTAAATGATCATCGCTTGGCTGATTAGGTGCTGATCAAGAGGCTGACACGCGTTTATCAAGCTGCTGACACGCGTTGATCAAGTGGCTGACAGGTGATGATCAAGTGGCTGACAGGCGCTGATCAAGCGGCTGACAGGTGCTGATCAACTGGCTGACAGGTACTTCTCAAGCGGCTGACAGACACTGATCGGGCGGCTGATTAGGCGCTGATTGCGAGGCACTTAACGCGCGGCTGCGTAGGCCCTTTTCAATCAGCTGAGTGGGCACTGGTCAAGTGGCTGACAGGCATTGATGAAGTGGTTGACCAGGCGCTGAATGACCACCAGAGCAGGAAATGATCAAGCGGCTGACAGGCGCTGATCAACCGTCTTAGGGTCACTGATCACGTGGCTGAGTAGGATCTGATCACGCAACAAAGTGGTCGCTGATCAAGCAGTTGACAGGTGCTGATATAGAGGCTGACAGGTGCTGATAAAGTGGATGACAGGTACTGATCAAGCGGTTGAGAAGGCGCTGATCGCGTAGCTGTTTAGGCAATGATAAAGTGGCTGACAGGCGCTGATCAAGCGGCTGACAGGTGCTGATAGTCGTTGACAGATGTTGATCTAGCGGCTGATAATCACTGATCAAGCGGCTGACAGGCGCTGATCAAGTGGGCGACAGGTGATGATATTCGTTGACAGATGTTGATCTAGCGGCTGATAATCACTGATCAAGCAGCTGACAGGCGCTGATCAAGCGGCTGACAGGTGCTGGTCAACGGCTGACAGGGGCTAATCAAGTGGATGATAGGCGCTAATCAAGCAGCTGACAGGTGCTATTCAAGCGGATGATAGGCGCTGATCAAGTGCCTGAAACTTGCTGATCAAGCGGCTGACAGGTGCTGATCCAGTGGCTTACAGGTGGTGATAAACTGGCTGACAGGTATTTCTCAAGCGACTGACAGGCACTGATCGGGTGGCTGAGTAGGGGCTGATTGCGGGGCTCAGTAGGCGCAGATCAACTGGCTGCGTGATGCAATTCGCGCGGCTGAGTAGGCACTCTTCAACCCGCTGACAGGTGCTGATCAAGTGGATGACCGACTCTGATAAAGAGGCTGACAGACTATGATCACGTGTCTGTGTAGTGGATGATTCGTGGCTGAGAAGGCGCTGATCGCGCAGCTGAGAAGGCAATGATCAACAGCTGACAGGCACTGATGAAGAGGCTGGCATGTGCTGTTTAAGCGGCTTACAGGTGCTGATCAAGCAGCTGACAGGTGCTGATCAACTGACTGACAGGTACTAATCCAGCAGCTGACAGTTGTTGATCAACATGCTGACAGGTGCTAATGAATCAGCTGATAGGTTCTGATAAAGCTGCTGACAGGTACTGATCAAGCGGCTGACAGGTGCCGATCAACTGGCTGAGAGGTTCTGATCAAGAGTCTGAGTAGGCGCTGATCGTGCAGCTGATAAGACGATGATCAAGCGGCTAACAGGCGCTGACCCAGTGGCTTACAGGTGCTGGTCAACTGGCTGAGAGGTGCTGATCAACTGGCTGACAGTTGCTAATGAAGCGGCTGACAGCTGCTGATCAACTGGCTGACAGTTGCTAATGAAGCAGCTGACAGGTGTTGATCAACATGCTGACAGGTGCTAATCAAGCAGCTGATTGGTGCTGATCAAGCTGCTGACAGGTGCTGATCAAGCTGCTGAAAGGTGCTGATTAAGCGGCTGACAGGTGCTAATCAACTGGCTCACAGGTTATAATCAAGCGGCTGATAGGCGATGATCAAGGTGCTGACAGGTGCTGATCAACTGGCTGACAGGTGCTAAACAAGCAGCTGATAGGTGCTGATTGCGCAGCTGAGAATGCAATGATCAAGCAGCTGACAGGCACTGATCAATCGGTAGGCAGGTGCTGATCAACTGGCTGACAAGTGCTAATCAAGTAGCTGATAGGCGATGATCAAGCTGCTGACAGGTTCTGATCAAGAGGCTGACAGGTGCTGATCAACTGGCTGACAGGTGCCAATGACACGGCTGATAGGCGATGATCAAGGGGCTGACAGGTGCTGATCAACTGGCTGACAGGTGCTAAACAAGCAGCTGATAGGTGCTAATCACACGGCTGATAGGCGATGATCAAGGGGCTGACAGGTTCTGATCAAGAGGCTGACAGGTGCTGATCAACTGGCTGACAGGTGCTAATCACACGGCTGATAGGCGATGATCAAGGGGCTGACAGGTGCTAATGAAGCGGCTGACAGGTGCTGATCAATTGGCTGACAGGTGCTAATCAAGTGGCTAATAGGCCCTGATCAAGCTGCTGACAGGTGATTTTCAGGTGGCTGACTGGTGCTTATCGCGCGGCTGCATTGTCGATTTTCAAACGGCTGAGTGGGCAGTGGTCAAGCAGCTGACAGGCACTAATCAAGCGGCTGACAGGTGCTGATAAAGTCGTTGACAGGTGCTGATCAAGCGACTGATAGTCGCTGATAAAGTGGCTGACAGTACTTCTCAAGTGTCTGTCAGGCGCACATCGCACGGCTGAGTAGGCGCTGATTGCGGGGCTGAGTAGACACAGATCAAGCGGCTGAGGTGATGGTCGTGCGGCTGAGTAAATGATGATCACGTGGCTGATTAGGTGCTGGTCAAGTGGCTGCCAGGTACTTCTCAAGCGGCTGATAGGCACTGATCAAGTGAGTGACCAGGAGCTGAATGACCAGCAGAGCAGGAAATGATCAAGCGGCTGACTGGTGCTGATCAACTGCCTGACAGGTTCTGATCAAGCGGCTGAGTAATCACTGATCTTGCAGCTGATAAGGCGATGATCAAGCGGCAGATAGTCGTTGATAAAGTGGCTGTCAGGCACAGATCGAATGGCTGAGTAGGCGCTGGTCATGGGGCTGAGTAGGCACAGATCAAGAGGCTGAGGCGATGATCGCGCGGCTGAGTAAATGATCATCGTGTGGCGGATTAGGTGCTGATCAAGAGGCTGACAGGTACTTGTCAAGCGGCTGACAAGCACTGATCAGGCGGCTGTGAAACCACTGACTGCGGGGCTCAGTAGGCACAGATCAACTGGCTGAAAGATGCTATTCGCGCGGCTGAGTCAGTGCTTTTCAATCGGCTGAGTGGAAAGTGGTCAAGCGCTGATCAAGCTGCTGACAGGTGCTTAACAAGCGGCTGACAATTGCTGATCAAGTGGCTGACAGGGGCTAATCAAGCAGCTGATAGGTGCTGATAAAGCTGCTGACAGGTGCTGATCAAGCGGTTGACAGGTTCTGATACAGCAGCTAACAGGTGCTGATAATGTGGCTGACAGTTAATGATCAAGCTGCTTATAGGGGCTGCCCTAGCGCCTGACAGTTGCTGATAAAGAGGCTGACAGGTGCAAATGAAGTGGCTGACAGGTGCTGATCAAGTGGCTGACAGGTACTGATCAAGCTGCTGACATGCGTTTATCAAGCGGCTGACAGGTGCTGATCAAGTGGCTGACAGGTACTTCTGTAGAGGCTGACACGCGTTTATCAAGTGGCTGACAGGTGCTGATCAAGTGGCTGACAGGTACTTCTCAAGAGGCTGACAGTCACTGATCAGACGGCTGAGTAGGCGCTGATCGTGGGGCTCAGTAGGAGCAGATCAACTGGCTGAGAGATGCAATTCGCGCGGCTGAGTAGGCACTCTTCAACTTGCTGACAGGTGCTGATTAAGCAGATCACCGACTCTGATAAAGAGGCTGACAGACTATGATCACGCGGCTGTGGAGGGGCTGATTCGCGGCTGAGTAGGCGCTGATCGCGCAGTTGAGAAGGCAATGATCAAGCACGTGAGAGGCACTGATGAAGCGGCTGGCAGGCACTGTTTAAGCGGCTTACAAGTGCTGATCAAGCAGCTGACAGGTGCTGATCAACTGGCTGACAGTTGCTAATGAAGCGGCTGACAGGTGTTGATCAACATGCTGACAGGTGCTAATCAAGCAGCTGATAAGTGCTGATAAAGCTACTGACAGGTGCTGATCAAGCAGCTGACAGGTGCCGATCAACTGGCTGAAAGGTTCTGATCAAGAAGCTGAGTAGGCGCTGATCGTGCACCTGATAAGGCGATGATCAAGCGGCTAACAGGCGCTGATCCAGTGGCTTACAGGTGCTGATCAACTGGCTGAGAGGTGCTGATCAACTGGCTGACAGGTGCTAATCAAGCAGGTGATAGGCGCTGATCAAGCTGCTGACAGGTGTTGATCAACTGGCTGACTGGTACTGATCAAGCGGCTGAGTAGGCGCTGATCAGGCTGCTGTTTAGGCGATGATAAAGCGGCTAACAGGCGCTGATCAATCGGCTGACAGGTGATGATAAAGTGGTTGACAGGTGCTGATCTAGCGGCTGATAATCGCTGATCAAGCGGCTGACAGATGCTGTTCAAGTTGCTGACAGGTGCTAATCAAGCGGCTGATAGGCGCTCATCAAGCAGCTGACAGATGCTAATCAAGTGGCTGATAGGCGCTGATCAAGGCGCTGACAGGTGCTGATCAACTGGCTGATAGGTACTATTCAAGTGGCTGATAGGCCCTGATCAAGCTTCTGACAGGTGCTTGTCAAGCGGCTGAGAGGCACTTAACGCGCAGCTGCGTAGGCGCTTTTCAATCAGCTGAGTGGCCACTGGTCAAGTGGCTGACAGGCACTGATGAAGTGGTTGACCAGGCGCTGAATGACCAGCAGAGCAGGAAATGATCAAGTGGCTGACAGGCACTGATCAAGTGGCTGACAGGTGCTGATAAAGTCGTTGACAGATGTTATTCTAGCTGCTGATAATCGCTGATCATGCGGCTGACAGGCGCTGATCAAGCGGCTGAAATGTGCTGATAAAGTCGTTGACAGATGCTGATCTAGCGGCTGATAATCGCTGATCAATCGGCTGACAGTACTTCGCAATCGGCTGTCAGGCACATATCGCACGGCTGGGTAGGCACTGATTCCGGGGCTGAGAAGGCACTGATCAAACGGCTGGCAGGCGCTGTTTAAGTGGCTTACAGGTGCTGATCAAGTAGCTGACAGGTGCTGATCAACTGGCTGACAGTTGCTAATGAAGCGGCTAACAGGTGTTGATCAACATGGTGAAAGGTGCAAATCAAGCAGCTGATATGTGCTGATCAAGCTGCTGACAGGTGCTGATCAAGCTGCTGACAGGTGCTGATTAAGCGGCTGACAGGTGCTAATCAACTGGCTAGACAGGTGCTAAATAAGCGGCTGATAGGCGCTGATCAAGCGGCTCACAGGTGCTGATCAACTGGCTGAGAAGTGTTAATTAAGCAGCTGATAGGTGCTGATCAAGATGCTGAACGGTGCTGATGAAGCGGCTGACAGGTGCTGATCCAGTGGCTTACAGGTGCTGATCAACTGGCTGACAGGTATTTCTCAAGCAGCTGACAGGCACTGATTGGGCGGCTGAGTGAGCGCTGATTTCAGGGCACAGTAGGCGCAGATCAACTGGCTGAGAGATGCAATTCGCACGGCTGAGGAGGCACTCTTCATCCTGCTGACAGGTGCTGATCAGGTGGATGACCGACTCTGATAAAGAGGCTGACAGACTATGATCACGTGGCTGTGTAGGGGTTGATTCGCGGCTGAGTTGGCACTGATCGAGCAGCTAAGAAGGCAATGATCAAGCAGCTGACAGGCACTGATGAAGCGGCTGGCAGGCGCTGTTTAAGCGGCTTACAGGTGCTGATAAAGTCTTTGACAGATGTTGATCTAGCGGCTGATAATCGCTGATCAAGCAGCTGACAGGCACTGATCAAGCGGCTGAAAAGTGCTGATAAAGTCGTTGACAGATGCTGATCAAGCGGCTGAGAGTACTTCTCAATCTGCTGTCAGGCATATATCGCACGGCTGAGTAGGCACTGATCAAACGGCTGGCAGGCGCTGTTTAAGCGGCTTACAGGTGCTGATCAAGCAGCTGACAGGTGCTGATCAATTGGCTGACAGGTGCTAATGAAGTGGCTGACAGGTGTTGATCAACATGCTGACAGGTGCTAATCAAGCAGCTGATAGGTGCTGATCAAGCTGCTGACAGGTGCTGATCAAGCGGATGACAGGTGCTGATCAACTGGCTGACAGGTTCTGATCAAACGGCTGAGTAGGTGCTGATCCTGCAGCTGATAATGCGATGATCAAGCGGCTAACAGGCGCTGATCCAGTGGCTTACACGCGCAGATCAACTGGCTGACAGGTGCAGATCAACTGGCTGACAGGTGCTAATCAAGCAGCTGATAGGCGCTGATCAAGCTGCTGACAGGTGCTGATCAACTGGCTGACTGGTACTGATCAAGCGGCTGAGTAGGCGCTGATCATGCAGCTGATTAGGGAATGATAAAGTGGCTAACAGGCGCTGATCAAGTGGCTGACAGGTGTCGATCAACTGGCTGACAGGTACTATTCAAGTGGTTGATAGGCCCTGATCAAGCTTCTAACAGGTGCTTGTCAAGCGACTGAGAGGTACTTATCGCACAGCTGTGTAGGCGCTTTTCAATCAGATGAGTGGGCACTGGTCAAGTGGCTGACAGGCACTGATGAAGTGGTTGACCTGGCGCTGAATGACCAGCAGAGCAGGAAATGATCAAGCGGCTGACAGGCGCTGATCAACAGGCTGAGGGTCACTGATCACGTGGCTGTGTAGGATCTGATCATGCAGCAAAGTGGTCGCTGATCAAGCAGCTGACAGGCACTGATGAAGCGGCTGGCAGGCGCTGTTTAAGCGGCTTACAGGTGCTGATCAAGCAGCTGACAGGTGCTGATCAACTGGCTGAAAGGTGCTTATCAAGTGTCTGACAGTTGCTGATCAACCGGCTGAGAGTTGCTAATGAAGCGGCTGACAGGTGTTGATCAACATGCTGACAGGTGCTAATCAAGCAGCTGATAGGTGCTGATAAAGCTGCTGACACGTGCTGATCAAGCCGCTAACAGGTGCTGATCGCGCCGCTCAATAGGTGCTGATCGAGGGGGTGATTAGGCGCTGATCAAGCGGCTGACAGACTATGATCACGCGGCTGTGTAGGGGCTGTTTCTCGGCTGAGTAGGCATTGATCGCGCAGCTGAGAAGGCACTGATCAAGCGGATGGCAGGCCCTGTTTAAGCGGCTTACAGGTGCTGATCAAGCAGCTTACAGGTGCTGATCAACTGGCTGACAGTTGCTAATGAAGCGGCTGACAGGTGTTGATCAACATGCTGACAGGTGCTAATCAAGCAGCTGATAGGTGCTGATAAAGATGCTGACAAGTGCGGATCAAGCTGCTGACAGGTGCTGATTAAGCGGCTGACAGGTGCTCATCAACTGGCTGACAGGTGCTAATCAAGCGGCTGATAGGCGCTGATCAAGCAGCTAACAGGTGCTGATCAACTGGCTGAGAAGTGTTAATTAAGCAGCTGATAGGCGCTGATCAAGCTGCTGAAAGGTGTTGATCAAGCCGCTGACAGGTGCTGATTCAGTGGCTTACAAGTGATGACCAACTGGCTGATAGGCGCTGATCAAGCTGCTGATAGGTGCTGATCAAGCGGCTGACAGGTACTTCTCAAGCGGCTGACAGGCACGGACCGGGCGGCTGAGTAGGCGCTCATTGCTGGGCTCAGTAGGTGCACATCAACTGGCTGAGAGATGCATTTCGCACGGCTGAGAGGGCACTCTTCAACTTGCTGACAGGTGCTGATCAAGCAGATCACCGACTCTGATAAAGAGGCTGACAGACTATGATCACGCGGCTGTGGAGGGGCTGATTCGCGGCTGAGTAGGCGCTGATCGCGCAGCTGAGAAGGCAATGATCAAGCACGTGACAGGCACTGATGAAGCGGCTGGCAGGCACTGTTTAAGCGGCTTACAGGTGCTGATCAAGCAGCTGACAAGTGCTGATCAACTGGCTGACAGGTACTGATCAAGTTGCTGACAGGTGCTTCTCAAGTGGCTGACAGGCGCTTATCGCGTGGATGCGTATGCGTTTATCAATCAGCTGAGTGGGCACTGGTCAAGGGGCTGACAGGCACTGATCTAGTGGTGGACCAGGCGCTGAATGACCATCAGAGCAGGAAATGATCAAGCCGCTGACAGGCGCTGATCAGCCCGCTGAGGGTCACTGATCCTGTGGCGGAGTAGGCTCTGATTACGCAGCTAAGCGGGCACTGATCAAGCTGTTGAGAGTTGCTGATATATTGGCTGACAGGTGCTGGTAAAGTGGCTGACAGGTACTGATCAAGCTGCTGACATGCGTTTATCAAGCGGCTGACAGGTGCTGATCAAGTGGCTGACAGGTACTTCTCAAGAGGCTGACAGTCACTGATCGGGCGGCTGAGTAGGCGCTGATCATGGGGCTCAGTAGGAGCAGATCAACTGGATGAGAGGTGCTATTTGCGCGGCTGAATAGGCACTGTTCAACCGGCTGACAGGTGCTGATCAAGCAGCTGACAGACACTGATCTCGCGGCTGATTAAGCACTGAGAGCGCAGCTCAGTAAGCGTTGATCAAGCGGTTTACAGGTGCTTGTAAAGCGGCTGACAGGCGCTTATCGCTCGGCTGCGTAGGCACTTTTCAATCTGCTGAGTGGGCAGTGGTCAAGCGGCTGACTGACACTGATCCAGTGGTTGACCAGGCGCTGAATGACCAGCAGAGCAGGAAATGATCAAGCGCCTGACAGGAGAAGATGAACCGGCTGAGCGTCACTGACCGCGTGGCTGAGTAGGCTCTGTTCATGCAGCAAAGTGGGTGCTGATCTAGCGGTTGGCAGGTGATGATCAATAGACTGACAGGTGTTAATCGAGCAGCTGATACGCACTTATCAACCTGCTGACAGGTGCTGATCAACCGGATGACAGGTGCTGATCAACTGGCTGACAGGTGCTAATGAATCGACTCTCAGGTGCTGATCAACTGGTTGACAGGTGCTAATCAAGTGGCTGATAGGCCCTGATCAATCTGCTGACAGGTGCTGATCAACTGGCTGACAGGTGCTAATCAAGCGGCTGATAGGCGATGATCAAGGTGCTGACAGGTGCTGATCAACTGGCTGACAGGTGCTAAACAAGCAGCTGATAGGTGCTGATTGCACAGCTGAGAATGCAATGATCAAGCAGCTGACAGGCACTGATCAATCGGTAGGCAGGTGCTGATCAACTGGCGGACAAGTGCTAATCAAGTAGCTGATAGGCGATGATCAAGCTGCTGACAGGTTCTGATCAAGAGGCTGACAGGTGCTGTTCAACTGGCTGACAGGTGCTAATGAAGCGGCTGACAGGTGCTGATCAATTGGCTGACAGGTGCTGATCAACTAGCTGACAGGTGCTTATCAAGTGGCTAATAGGCCCTGATCAAGCTGCTGACAGGTGATTTTCAGGCGGCTGACTGGTGCTTATCGCGCGGCTGCATTGGCGCTTTTCAATCGGCTGAGTGGGCAGTGGTCAAGCAGCTGACAGGCACTAATCAAGCGGCTGACAGGTGCTGATAAAGTCGTTGACAGGTGCTGATCAAGCGGTTGAGTAAGTGCTGATCGCGCAGCTGATTAGGCGCTGATAAAGCAGCTGACAGGTGTTGATAAAGTCGTTGACAGATGTTGATCTAGCGGCTGATAATCGCTGATCAAGTGGCTGACAGGTGCTGATAAAGTGGTTGACAGATGTTGATCTAGCGGCTGATAATCGTTGTTCAAGCAGCTGACGGGCGCTGATCAAGCGGCTGAAATGTGCTGATAAAGTCGTTGACAGATGCTGATCTAGCAGCTGATAATCGCTGATCAAGCGGCTGACAGGTGCTGATAAAGCTGCTGACAGGTGCTGTTCAAGCTGCTGACAGGTGTTTAACAAGCATCTAACAATTGCTAATCAACTAGCTGACAGGGGATAATCAAGCCACTGATAGGCGCTTATCAAGCGGCTGACAGGTGCTGGTCAACTGGCTGACAGGTGCTAATCAAGCGGCTGATAGGCACTCATCAAGCGGCTGACAGGGGCTGATCAAATGGCTGACAGGTGCTAGTCAAGCGGCTGATAGGCACTCATCAAGCAGCTGGCAGGTGCTGATCAAGTGGCAGATAGGCCCTGATCAAACTTCTGACAGGTGCTTGTCAATCGGCTGAGAGGCACTTATTGCGTGGCCGCATAGGCGCTTTTCAATCAGCTGAGTGGGCACTGGTCAAGTGGCTGACAGGCACTGATGAAGTGGTTGACCAGGCGCTGAATGACCAGCAGAGCAGGAAATGATCAAGCGGCTGACAGGTGCTGATCAACAGGCTGAGGGTCACGGATCACGTGGATGAGTAGGATCTGATCACGCAGCAAAGTGGTCGCTGATCAAGCAGTTGACAGGTGCTGATAGAGTGGCTGACAGGTGCTGATAAAGTGGCTGACAGGTACTGATCAAGCCGTTGAGTAGGCACTGATCGCGCAGCTGATTAGGCGATGATAAAGCGGCTGACAGGTGCTGATAAAGTCGTTGACAGATGTTGATCTGGTGGCTAATAATCGCTGATCAAGGGGCTGACAGGTGCTGATAAATCTTTGACAGATGCTGATTCAGCGGCTGATAATCGCTGATCAAGCGGCTGACAGTAATTCTCAATCAGCTGTCAGGCGCATATCGCACGGCTGAGTAGGCAGTGATCGCAGGGTTGAATAGGCACAGATCATGCGGCTGAGGCGAGCATCGCATGGCTCAGTAAATACTGATAGCGAAGCTAATTAGGTGTTGATCAAGTGGTTTATAGGAGCTTGTCAAGCGGCTGACAGGTGCTGATCACGCCGCTGAATAGGCGCTGATCGAGGGGGTGATTAGGCGCTGATCAAGCGTCTGACACTCTCTGATCAAGCGGCCGACAGAATATGATCACCCGGCAGTGTAGGGGCTGTTTCTCGGCTAAGTAGGCATTGATGGCACAGCTGAGAAGGCACTGATGAAGCGGCTGGCAGCATTGTTTAAGCGGCTTACAGGTGCTGATCAAGCAGCTGACAGGTGCTGATCAACTGGCTGACAGTTGCTAATGAAGCGGCTGACAGGTGTTGATCAACATGCTGACAGGTGCTAATCAAGCAGCTGAGAGGTGCTGATAAAGCTGCTGACAGATGCTGATCAAGCTGCTGACAGGTGCTGATTAAGCGGCTGACAGGTGCTAATCAACTGGCTGACAGGTGCTAATCAAGCGGCTGATAGGCGCTGATCAAGCGGCTAACAGGTGCTGATCAACTGGCTGAGAAGTGTTAATTAAGCAGCTGATAGGCGCTGATCAAGCTGCTGAAAGGTGCTGATCAAGCCGCTGACAGGTGCTGATTCATGGGCTTAGAGGTGATGATCAACTGGCTGATAGGTGCTGATTAAGCGGCTAACAGGTGCTTATCAACTGGCTCAGAAGTGTTAATTAAGCAGTTGATAGGCGCTGACCAAGCCTGCTGAAAGGTGCTGATCAAGCGGCTGACAGGTGCTGATCGGGCCACTGAGTAGGCGCTGATTGCGGGGCTCAGTATGTGCAGATCTACTGGCTGAGAGATGCAATTCACGCGGCTGAGTAGGCACTCTTCAAACTGCTGACAGGTGCTGATCAAGTGGATGACCGACTCTGATAAAGAGGATGAAAGACTATGATCACGCGGCTGTGTAGGGGCTGATTCGCGGCTGACTAGGCGCTGATCGCGCAGCTGAGAAGCCAATGGTCAAGCAGCTGACAGGCACTGATGAAGCAGTTGGCAGGCGCTGTTTAAGCGGCTTACAGGTGCTGATCAAGCAGCTGAGAGGTGATGATCAACTCGCTGACAGGGGCTAATCAAGCACTGCTAGGCGCTGATCAATCGGCTGACAGGTACTGGTCAACTGGCTGACAGGTGCTGATCAAGCGGCTGATAGGCGCTGATCAAGCGGCTGACAGGTTATGATCTAGCAGCTGACAGGCGCTGATCAAGGGTCTGAAAGGCGCTGATCAACTGGCTGATAGGTACTATTCAATTGGCTGATAGGCCCTGATCAACCTTCTGACAGGTGCTTGTCAAGCGGCTGAGAGGCACTTATCACGCGGCTGTGTAGGCGCTTTTCAATCAGCTGAGTGGGAACTGGTCAAGTCACTGACAGGCACTGGTGAAGTGGTTGACCAGGCACTGAATGACCAGCAGAGCAGGAAATGATCAAGCAGCTGACAGGCGCTGATCAACCGGCTGAGGGTCACTGATCATGTGGCTGAGTAGGATCTGATCACGCAGCAAAGTGGTCGCTGATCAAGCAGTTGACAGGTGCTGATATAGTGGCTGACAGGTGCTGATAAAGTGGCAGACAGGTACTGATCAACCGGTTGAGTAGGTGATGATCGCACAGCTGATTAGGCGAGGATAAAGTGCCTGACAGGCCCTGATCAAGCGGAGGAAATGTGCTGATAAGTCGTGGACAGATGCTGATCTAGCGGCTGATAATCGCTGATCAAGCGGCTGACAGTACTTCACAATCCGTTGTCAGGCACATATCGCACGGCTGAGTAGGCACTGATCGCGGGGCTGAGTAGGCACAGATCATGCGGCTGAGGTGATGATCCCATGGCTCAGTAAATACTAATAGCGAAGCTAATTAGGTGTTGATCAAGTGGTTTATAGGTGCTTGTCAAGCGGCTGAGAGGTGCTGATCGCGCCGGTCAATAGGTGCTGACCGAGGGGGTGATTAGGCGCTGATCAAGCGTCTGACAGTCTCTGATCAAGCGGCTGACAGACTATGATCACTTGGCTCTGTAGGGGCTGATTCGCGGCAGAGTAGGCATTTATCGCGCAGCTGAGAAGGCACTGATCAAGCGGCTGGCAGGCTCTGTTTAAGCGGCTTACAGGTGCTGATCAAGAAGCTGACAGGTGCTGATCAACTGGCAGACAGTTGCTAATGAAGCGGCTGACAGGTGTTGATCAACATGCTGACAGGTGCTAATCAAGCAGCTGATAGGTGCTGATAAAGCTGCTGACAGGTGATGATCAAGCTGCTGACAGGTGCTGATCAACTGGCTGAGAAGTGTTAATTAAGCAGCTGATAGGCGCTGATCAAGCTTCTGAAAGATGCTGATAAAATCGCTGACAGGTGCTCATCAACTGTCTGACAAGTGCTAATCAATCGGATGATAGTTGCTGATCAACTGCCTGACAGTTGCTAATGAAGCGGCTGACAGGTGTTGATCAACATGCTGACAGGTGCTAATGAAGCAGATAATAGGTGCTGATAAAGCTGCTAAAAGGTGTTGATCAAGCTGCTTACAGGTGCTGATTAAGCTGTTGACAGGTGCTAATCAACTGGCTGACAGGTGCTAATCAAGCGGCTGATAGGCGCTAATCATGTGGCTAACAGGTGCTGATCAAGTGGCTCAGAAGTGTTAATTAAGCAGCTGATAAGCGCTGATCAAGCTGCTGAAATGTGCTGATCAAGCGGCTGACAGGTGCTGATCATGTGCTTACAGGTGGTGATCAACTGGCTGACAGGTGCTGATCAACTGGCTGACAGGTGCTAATCAACCAGCTGATACTCGCTGCTCAAGCTGCTGACAGGTGCTGATCATCTGGCTGACAGGTGCTAATCAAGCGGCTGATAGGCGATGATCAAGGTGCTGACAGGTGCTGATCAACTGGCTGACAGGTGCTAAACAAGCAGCTGATAGGTGCTGATTGAGCAGCTGAGAATGCAATGATCAAGCAGCTGACAGGCACTGATCAATCGGTAGGCAGGTGCTGATAAACTGGCGGACAAGTGCTAATCAAGTCGCTGATAGGCGATGATCAAGCTGCTGACAGTTTCTGATCAAGAGGCTGACAGGTGCTGATCAACTGGCTGACAGGTGCTAATCACACGGCTGATAGGCGATGATCAAGGGGCTGAGAGGTGCTAATGAAGCGGCTGACAGGTGCTGATCAATTGGCTGACAGGTGCTGATCAACTAGCTGACAGGTGCTAATCAAGTGGCTAATAGGCCCTGATCAAGCCGCTGACAGGTGATTTTCAGGCGGCTGACTGGTGCTTATCACGCGGCTGCATTGGCGCTTTTCAATCGGCTGAGTGGGCAGTGGTCAAGCAGCTGACAGGCACTAATCAAGCGGCTGACAGGTGCTGATAAAGTCGTTGACAGGTGCTGATCAAGCGACTGATAGTCGCTGATAAAGTGGCTGACAGTACTTCTCAAGTGTCTGCCAGGCGCACCTCGCACGGCTGAGTAGGCGCTGATCGCGGGGCTGAGTAGACACAGATCAAGCGGCTGAGGCGATGATCGTGCGGCTGAGTAAATGATGATCGCGTGGCTGATTAGGTGCTGGTCCAGTGGCTGCCAGGTACTTCTCAAGCGGCTGACAGGCACTGATCAAGTGGATGACCAGGAGCTGAATGACCAGCAGAGCAGGAAATGATCAAGCGGCTGACTGGTGCTGATCAACTGCCTGACAGGTTCTGATCAAGCGGCTGAGTAGGTGCTGATTGTGAAGCTGATAAGTCGATGATCAAGCGGCTGATAGTCGTTGATCAAGTGGCTGTCAGGCACAGATCGCATGGCTTAGTAGGCGCTGGTCATGGGGCTGAGTTGGCACAGATCAAGAGGCTTAGGCGATGATCGCGCGGCTGAGTAAATGATCATCGTGTGGATGATGAGGTGCTGATCAAGAGGCTGACAGGTACTTGTCAAGCGGCTGACAAGCACTGATCAGGCGGCTGTGTAGGCACTGACTGCGGGGCTCAGTAGGCACCGATCAACTGGCTGAAAGATGCTATTCGCGCGGCTGAGTCAGTGCTTTTCAATCGGCTGAGTGGAAAGTGGTCAAGCGCTGATCAAGCTGCTGACAGGTGCTTAACAAGCGGCTGACAATTGCTGATCAACTGGCTGACAGGGGCTAATCAAGCAGCTGATAGGTGCTGATCAAGCTGCTGATAGGTGCTCATCAAGCTGCAGACAGGTGCTGATTAAGAGGCTGACAGGTGTTAATCAACTGGCTGACAGGTGATAATCAAGCGGCTGATAGGGGCTGATCAAGCGGCTAACAGGTGCTGATGAACTGGCTGAGAAGTGTTAATTAAGCAGCTGATAGGTGCTGATCAAGCGGCGTACAGGTGCTGATGCAGTGGCTTACAGGTGGTGATAAACTGGATGAGAGGTGCTGATCAACTGGCTGACAGGTACTTCTCAAGCGGCTGACAGGCACTGATCGGGCGGCTGAGTAGGCGCTGATTGCGGGGCTCAGTAGGCACAGATCAACTGCTGAGAGATGCAATTCGTGCAGCTGTGTAGGCACTCTTCAACCTGCTGACAGGTGCTTATCAAGCGGATGACCGACTCTGATAAAGAGGCTTAAAGACTATGATCACGCGGCTGTGTAGGGGCTGATTCGCGGCTGAGTAGGCGCTGATCGCACAGCTGAGAAGGCAATGATCAAGCAGCTGACAGGCACTGATGAAGCAACTGGCAGGCGCTGTTTAAGCGGCTTACAGTTTCTGATCAAGCAGCTGACAGGTGCTGATCAACTAGCTGACAGGTGGTAATGAAGCGGCTGACAGGTGTTGATCAAAATTCTGACAGGTGCTTATCAAGCAGCTGAAAGGTGCTGATAAAGCTGCTGAAAGGTCCTGATCAAGCGGCTGACAGGTGCCGATCAACTGGCTGACAGGTACTATTCAAGTGGTAGATTGGCCCTGATCAAGCTTCTAACAGGTGCTTGTCAAGCGGCTGAGAGGCACTTATCGCGCGGCTGTGTAGGCGCTTTTCAATCAGCTGAGTGGGCACTGGTCAAGTGGCTGACAGGCACTGATGAAGTGGTTGACCAGGCGCTGAATGACCAACAGAGCAGGAAATGATCAAGCGTTTGACAGTCGCTGATCAAGCGGCTGAGAGTCACTGATCACGTGGCTGAGTAGGATCTGATCACGCAGAAAAGTGGTCGCTGATCAAGCAGTTGACAGGTGTTGATATAGTGGCTGACAGGTGCTGATAAAGTGGCTGACAGGTACTGATCAAGCGGTTGAGTAGGCGCTGATCGCGCAGCTGATTAGGCGATGATAAAGCAGCTGACAGGCGCTGATCAAGCGGTTGACAGGTGATGATAAAGTGGTTGACAGGTGCTGATCAAGCGGCTGATAGTCGTTGATTAAGTGGCTGTCAGGCCCAGATCGCATGACTGAGTAGGCGCTGGTCGTGGTGCTGAGTAGGCACAGATCAAGAGGCTGAGGCGATGATCATGTGGCTGAGTAAATGATCATCGCTTGGCAGATTAGGTGCTGATCAAGAGGCTGACAGGCGTTTATCAAGCTGCTGACAGGTGCTGATCAAGTGGCTGACAGGTGCTGATCAAGCAGCTGATAGGTGCTGATCAAGCTGCTGACATGTCCTGATCAAGCGGCTGACAGGTGCTGATCCAGCACCTGAGTAGGCGCTGATCATGCAGCTAATTAGGCGATGAGAAAGTGGGTAACAGGCACTGATCCAGCAGCTGAACGTGATGATAAAGTGGTTGACAGGTGCTGATCAAGAGGCTGATAGTCGTTGATCAAGTGGCTGTCAGGTGCAGATCGCATGGCCGAGTACGCGCTGGTCGTGGGGCTGAGTAGGCACAGATCAAGAGGCTGAGGCGATGATCGCGCGGCTTTGTAAATGATCATTGCGTGGCTGATTAGGTGCTGATCAAGAGGCTGACACGCGTTTATCAAGCTGCTGACAGGTGCTGACCACCTGGCTGAGAAGTGTTAATTAAGCAGCTGATAGGCGCTGATCAAGCGGCTGACAGGTGCTGATCCAGTGGCTTACAGGTTGTGATCAACTGGCTGAGAGGTGCTGATGAACTGGCTGACTTTTACTTCTCAAGCGGCTGACAGGCACTGATCGGGCAGCTGAGTAGTCCCTGATTGCTGGGCTCAGTAGGCGCAGATCACCTGGTTGAGAGATGCAATTCGCGCGGCTGAGTAGGCACTCTTCAACCTGCTGACAGGTGCTGATCAAGCGGATGACCGACTCTGATAAAGAGGCTGACAGACTATGATCACGCGGCTGTGTAGGGGCTGATTCGGGGCTGAGTAGGCGCTGATCCCGCAGCTGAGAAGGCAATGATCCAGCAGCTGACAGGCACTGATGAAGCGGCTGGCAGGAGCTCTTTAAGCGGCTTACAGGTGCTGATCAACCAGCTGACATGTACTGATCAACTGGCTGACAGGTGCTAATCAAGCGGCTGACAGTTGCTGATCAACTGGCTGACAGTTGCTAATGAAGCGGCTGACAGGTGTTGATCAACATGCTGCCAGGTGCTAATCAAGCAGTGATAGGTGCTGATAAAGCTGCTGACAGGTGCTGATCAAGCGGTTGACAGGTTCTGATACAGCGGCTAACAGGCACTGATAATGTGGCTGACAGTTAATGATCAAGCTGCTTATAGGGGCTGCCCTAGCGACTGACTGTTGCTGATAAAGTGGCTGACAGGTGCTGATAAAGTGGCTCTCAGGTACTGATCAAGTGGCTGAGTAGGCGCTGATTGGCCGCCTGATTAGGCACTGATCAAGCGGCTGACAGGCGCTGATCAAGCCGCTGACAGGTGCTAATCAAGAAGCTGATAGGTGCTGATAAAGCTGCTGACAGGTGCTGATCAAGCGGCTGACGGCTGCTGATCAACTGGATGACAGGTGCTAATCAAGCGGCTGACAGGCACTGATCTGGCAGCTGAGTAGGCGCTGATTGCGCGCTCAGTAGGCGCAGATCAACTGGCTGAGAGATGCAATTCGCGCAGCTGAGTAGGTACTCTTCAACCTGCTGACAGGTGCTGATTAAGCGGATGACCTGCTCTGATAAAGAGGCTGACAGACTATGATCACGCAGCTGTGTAGGGGCTGATTCGCGGCTGAGTAGACGCTGATCGTGCAGCTGAGAAGGCAATGATCAGGCAGCTGACAGGCACTGATGAAGCGGCTGGCAGGCGCTGTTTAAGCGGCTTACAGTGCTGATAAAGTCGTTGACAGATGTTGATCTAGCGGCTGATAATCGCTGATCAAGCGGCTGACAGGTGTTGATCGCGCCGCTCAATAGGCGCTGATGGAGGGGGTGATTAGGCCCTGATTAAGCGTCTAACAGTCTCTGATCAAATGGCTGACAGACTATGATCACGCGGCTGTGTAGGGTCTTATTCGCGGCTGAGTAGGCGTTGATCGCAAAGCTGAGAATGCACTTATCAAGCGGATGGCAGGCACTATTTAGGCGGCTTACAGGTGCTGATCAAGCAGCTGACAGGTGCTGATCAACTGGCTGACATTTGCTAATGAAGCGGCTGTCAGGTGTTGATCAACATGGCGACAGGTGCTAATCAAGCTGCTGACAGGTGCTCATCAAGCTGCAGACAGGTGCTGATTAAGAGGCTGACAGGTGTTAATCAACTGGCTGACAGGTGATAATCAAGCGACTGATAGGGGCTGATCAAGCGGCTAACAGGTGCTGATGAACTGGCTGAGAAGTGTTAATTAAGCAGCTGATAGGTGCTGATCAAGCTGCTGAATGGTGCTGATCAAGCGGCTGACAGGTGCTGATGCAATGGCTTACAGGTGGTGATCAACTGGATGAGAGGTGCTGATCAACTGGCTGACAGGTACTTCTCAAGCGGCTGACAGGCACTGATCGGGCGGCTGAGTAGGCGCTGATTGCGGGGCTCAGTAGGCACAGATCAACTGCTGAGAGATGCAATTCGCGCGGCTGAGTAGGCACTCTTCAACCTGCTGACAGGTGCTTATCAAGCGGATGACCGACTCTGATAAAGAGGCTGAAAGACTATGATCACGCGGCTGTGTAGGGGCTGATTCGCGACTGAGTAGGCGCTGATCCTGCAGCTGAGAAGGCAATGATCCAGCTGATAAAGTGGCTGACAGGAGCTGATAAAGTCGTTGACAGATGTTGATCTAGCGGCTGATAGTCGCTGATCAAGCAGCTGACAGGCACTGATCAAGCAGCTGAAAAGTGCTGATAAAGTCGTTGACAGATGCTGATCTAGCGGCTGATAATCGCTGATCAAGCGGCTGAGAGTACTTCTCAATCTGCTGTCAGGCATATATCGCATGGCTGAGTAGGCACTGATCGCGGGGCTGAGTATGCACAGATCATGCGGCTGAGGCTTTGAACCCATGGAACAGTAAATACTGATAGCCAAGCTAATTAGGTGTTGAACAAGAGGTTTTTAGGTGCTTCTAAAGCGGCTGACAGGTGCTGATCAACTGGCTGACAGGTGCTAATGAAGCGGCTGACAGGTGTTGATCAACATGCTGACAGGTGCTAATCAAGCAGCTGATAGGTGCTGATAAAGCTGCTGACAGGTGCTGATCAAGCGGTTGACAGGTTCTGATACAGTGGCTAACAGGTTCTGATAATGTGGCTGACAGTTAATGATCAAGCTGCCTATAGGGGCTGCTCTAGCGCCTGACAGTTGCTGATAAAGTGGCTGACAGGTGCAAATGAAGTGGCTGACAGGTGCTGATCAACTGGCTGACAGGTACTGATCAAGTGGCTGATAGGCCCTGATGAAGTTGCTGACAGATGCTTCTCAAGTGGATGACAGGCGCTTATCGCGTGGATGCGTATGCGTTTATCAATCAGCTGAGTGGGCACTGGTCAAGGGGCTGACAGGCACTGATCTAGTGGTTGTCCAGGCGCTGAATGACCATCAGAGCAGGAAATGATCAAGCCGCTGACAGGCGCTGATCAGCCGCCTGAGGGTCACTGATCCTGTGGCTGAGTAGGCTATGATTACGCAGCTAAGCGGGCACTGATCAAGCTGTTGAGAGTTGCTGATATATTGGCTGACGGGTGCTGATCAAGTGGCTGACAGGTACTTCTCTAGAGGCTGACACGCGTTTATCAAGCGGCTGACAGGTGCTGATCAAGTGGCTGACAGGTGCAAATCCAGCGGCTGACAGTGGCTGATCAACTGGGTGAGAGTTGCTAATGATGCGGCTGACAGGTGTTGATCAACATGCTGACAGGTGCTAATCAAGCAGCTGATAGGTGCTGATAAAGCTGCTGACAGGTGCTGATCAAGCGGCTGACAGGTGCTGATCAACTGGCTGACAGGTTCTGATCAAGCGGCTGAGTAGGGCTGATCGTGCAGCTGATAAGGCGATGATCAAGCGGCTAACTTGCTCTGATCCAGTGGCTTACAGGTTCTGATCAACTGGCTGAGAGTTGCTGATCAACTGGCTTACAGGTGCTAATCAAGCAGCTTATAGGCACTGATCAAGGTGCTGACAGGTGCTGATCAACTGGCTGACTGGTACTGATCAAGCAGCTGGGTAGGCGCTGATCATGCAGCTGATTATGTGATGATAAAGCGGCTAACAGGCACTGATCAAGCGACTGATAGTCGTTGATTAAGTAGCTGTCCGGCGCAGATCGCGTGGCTGAGTAGGCGCTTGTCGTGGGGCTGAGTAGGCACAGATCAAGAGGCTGAGGCGTTGAACGCGGGGCTCAGTAAATGATCATCGCTTGGCAGATTAGGTGCTGATCAAGAGGCTGACACGCGTTTATCAAGCTGCTGACAGGTGCTGATCAACTGTCTGACAGTTACTAATGAAGCGGCTGACAGCCGCTGATCAACTGGCTGACAGTTGCTAATGAAGCGGCTGACAGGTGTTGATCAACAAGCTGACACGTGCTAATCAAGCATCTGATAGGCGCTGATAAAGCTGCTCATAGGTGCTGATCAAGCTGCTGACAGGTGCTTATTAAGCGGCTGACAGGTGCTAATCAACTGGCTGACAGGTGCTATTCAAGTGACTGATAAGCGCTGATTATGCAGCTGATTAGGCGATGATAAAGCGGCTAACAGGGGCTGATCAATCGGCTGACAGGTGATGATAAAGTGGTTTACAGGTGCTGATCAAGCGTCTGATAGTCGTTCATCAATTGGCTGTCAGACGCAGATCGCATGGCTGAGAGGGCACTGGTGGTGGGGATGAGTAGGCAGAGATCAAGAGGCTGAGGCTATGATCACGCAGCTGTGTAAATGATCATCACGTGGCTGATTAGGTGCTGATCAAGAGGCTGACACGCGTTTATCAAGCTGCTGACAGGTGCTGATCAAGTGGCTGAACAGTACTTCTCAATCGGCTGTCAGGTACATATCGCACAGCTGAGTAGGCACAGATCATGCGGCTGAGGCGATGATCACATGGCTCAGTAAATATTGATAGCGAAGCTAATTAGGTGTTGATCAAGTGGTTTATAGGTGCCTGTCAAGCGGCTGACAGGTGCTGATCACGCTGCTCAATAGGCGCTGATGGAGGGGGTGATTAGGCGCTGATCAAGCGTCTGACAGCCTCTGACCAAGCGGCTGACAGAGTATGATCACGCGGCTGTGTAGGGGCTGATTCACGGCTGAGTAGGCATTGATCGCGCAGCTGAGAAGGCACTGATCAAGCGGCTGGCAGGTGCTGGTCAACTGGCTGACAGGGGCTAATCAAGCAGCTGATAGGCGCACATCAAGCTGCTGACAGGTGCTGATCAAGTGGCTGACAGGTACATGTCAAGTGGCTGACAAGCACTGATCCGGCGGCTGTGTAGGCACTGACTGCGGGGCTCAGTAGGCACAGATCAACTGGCTGAAAGATGCTATTCACGCGGTTGAGTCTTTGCTTTTCAATCGGCTGAGTGGAAAGTGGTCAAGCGCTGATCAAGCTGCTGACAGGTGCATAACAAGCGGGTGACAATCGCTGATAAAGTGGCTGACAGGGGCTAATCAAGGAACTGATAGGTGCTGATAAAGCTGGTGACAAGTGCTGATCAAGCGGTTGACAGGTTCTGATACAGCGGCTAACAGGTGCTGATAATGTGGCTGACAGTTAATGATCAAGCTGCTTTTAGGGCCTTCCCTAGCGCCTGACAGTTGCTGATAAAGTGGCTGACAGGTGCAAATGAAGTGGCTGACAGGTGCTGATCAACTGGCTGACAGGTACTGTTCAAGTGGCTGATAGGCCCTGATCAAGCTGCTGACAGGTGCTGATTAAGCGGCTGACAGGTGCTAATCAACTGTCTGACAGGTGCTAATCAAGTGGCTGACAGGCGCTGATCAAGCGGCTAACAGGTGCTGATCAACTGGCTGAGAAGTGTTAATTAAGCAGCTGATAGGTGCTGATCAAGTTGCTGAAAGTTGCTGATCAAGCGGCTGGGAGGAGCTTATCCAGTGGCTTACAGTTGGTGATAAACTGGCTGAGAGGTCCTGATCAACTGGCTGACAGGTACTTCTCAAGCGGCTCACAGGAACTGATCGCACGGCTGAGTAGGCGCTGATTGCGGGGCTCTGTAGGTGCAGATCAACTGGCTGAGTGATGCAATTCGCGCGGCTGAGTAGGCATTCTTCAACCCGCTGACAGGTGCTGATCAAGTGGATGACCGACTCTGATAAAGAGGCTGACGGACTATGATCATGCGTCTGTGTAGGGGATGATTCGTGTCTGAGTAGGCGCTGATCACGGAGCTGAGAAGGCAATGATCAACAGCTGACAGGCACTGATGAAGCGGCTGGCAGGCGCTGTTTAAGCATCTTACAGGTGCTGATCAAGCAGCTGACAGGTGCTGATCTACTGACTGACAGGTACTAATCCAGCAGCTGACAGTTGTTGATCAACATGCTGACAGGTGCTAATGAAGCAGCTGATAGGTGCTGATAAACCTGCTGAGAGGTACTGATCAAGCGGCTGAACAGGTGCCGATCAACTGGCTGAGAGGTTCTGATCAAGAGTCTGAGTAGGCGCTGATCGTGCAGCTGATAAGGTGATGATCAAGCGGCTAACAGGCGCTGACCCAGTGGCTTACAGGTGCTGGTCAACTGGCTGAGAGGTGCTGATCAACTGGCTGACAGTTGCTAATGAAGCGGCTGACAGCTGCTGATCAACTGGCTGACAGTTGCTAATGAAGCGGCTGACAGGGGTTGATCAACATGCTGACAGGTGCTAATCAAGCAGCTGATTGGTGCTGATCAAGCTGCTGACAGGTGCTGATAAAGCTGCTGAAAGGTGCTGATTAAGCGGCTGACAGGTGCTAGTCAACTGGCTCACAGGTTATAATCAAGCGGCTGATAGGCGCTGATCAAGCGGCTAACAGGTGCTGATCAACTGGCTGAGAAGTGTTAATTAAGCAGCTGATAGGCGCTGATCAAGCGTCTGAAAGGTGCTGATAAAGCAGTTGACAGAAGCTGATCTAGCGGTTGATGATCGCTGATCTAGCGGCTGATTATCACTGATCAAGCGAGTGACAGTACTTCTCAATCGGATGTCAGGCACATATCGCACGGCTGAGTAGGCACTGATCGCGGGGCTGAGTAGGCACAGATCATGCAGCTGAGGCCATGATCGCATGGCTCAGGAAATACTGAGAGTGAAGCTAATAAGGTGTTGATCAAGTGGTGTATAAGTTCTTGTCAAGCGCGTGACAGGTGCTGATCACCCTGCTCAATAGGTGCTGATGGAGGGGGTGATTAGGCGCTAATCAAGCGCCTGACAGTCTCTGCTCAAGCGGCTGGCAGACTACGATCACGCGTCTGTGTAGGGGCTGATTCGCGGCTGAGTAGGCGCTGATAGCCCAGCTGAGAAGGCAATGATCAAGCAGCTGATGTGCACTGATGAAGCCGGTTATATGTGCTGATCAAGCAGCTGACAGGTGCTGATCAACTGGCTGAGAGGTGCTAATGAAGCGGCTGACAGGTGTTGATCAACATGCTGACAGGTGCTAATCAAGCAGCTGATAGGTGCTGATAAAGCTGCTGACAGGTGCTGATCAAGCGGCTGACAGGTGCTGATCAACTGACTGACAGATTCTGATCAAGCCGCTGAGTAGGCGCTGATCCCGCAGCTGATTAGGCAATGATAAAGTGGCTGACAGGCGCTGATCAAGTGGCTGACAGGTGCTGATCAAGTCATTGACAGATCTTGATCTAGCGGCTGATAATCGCTGATCAAGCGGCTGAAAGGTGCTGATAAAGTCGTTGATAGATGCTGATCTAGCGGCTGATAATCGCTGATCAAGCGACTGACAGTACTTCTAAATCGGCTTTCAGGCACATATCCCATGGCTGAGTAGACATTGATCGCGGGGCTGAGTAGGCACAGATCATGCGGCTGAGGCGATGATCGCATGGCTCAGTAAATACTGATAGCGAAGCTAATTAGGTGTTGATCAAGTGGTGTATAGGTGCTTGTCAAGCGGCTGACAGGTGCTGATCGCGCCGCTCAATATGTGCTGATCGAGGGGTGATTAGGCGCTGATCAAGTGTCTGACAGTCTCTGATCAAGCGGCTTACAGACTATGATCACGCGTCTGTTTAGGGGCTGATTCGCAGATGAGTAGGCATTGATCGCGCAGCTGAGAAGGCAATGATCAAGAGGCTGTCAGGTGCTGTTTAAGCGGCTTTCAGGTGCTGATCAAGCAGCTGACAGGTGCTGATCAACTGGCTGACAGTTGCTAATGAAGCGGCTGACAGCCGCTGATCAACTGGCTGACAGTTGCTAATGAAGCGGCTGAAAGGTTTTGATCAACATGCTGACAGGTGCTGATTAAGCGGCTGACAGGTGCTGATAAAGCTGCTGACAGGTGCTGATCAAGCTGCTGACAGGTGTTTAACAAGCATCTAACAATTGCTGATCAACTGGCTGACAGGGGCTAATCAAGCCAATGATAGGCGCTTATCAAGCGGCTGACATGTACTGGTCAACTGGCTGACAGGTGCTAATCACACGGCTGATAGGCGATGATCAAGGTGCTGACAGGTGCTGTTCAACTGGCTGACAGGTGTTAATGAAGCGGCTGACAGGTTCTGATCAACTAGCTGACAGGTGGTAATCAAGTGGCTAATAGGCCCTGATCAAGCCGCTGACAGGTGATATTCAGGCGGCTGACTGGTGCTTATCACGCGGCTGCATTGGCGCTTTTCAATCGGCTGAGTGGGCAGTGGTCCAGCAGCTGACAGGCGCTAATCAAGCGGCTGACAGGTGCTCATAAAGTCGTTGACAGGTGCTGATCAAGCGACTGATAGTCACTGATAAAGTGGCTGACAGTACTTCTCAAGTGTCTGTCAGGCGCACATCGCACGGCTGAGTAGGCGCTGATCGCGGGCTGAGTAGACACAGATCAAGCGGCTGAGGCGATGATCCCATGGCTCAGTAAATACTAATAGCGAAGCTAATTAGGTGTTGATCAAGTGGTTTATAGGTTCTTGTCAAGCGGCTGAGAGGTGCTGATCGCGCCGCTCAATAGGTGCTGATCGAGGGGGTGATTAGGTGCTGATCAAGCCTCTGACAGTCTCTGATAAAGCGGCTGACAGATTATGATCACTTGGCTGTGTAGGGGCTGATTCGCGGCTGAGTAGGCATTTATCGTGCAGCTGAGAAGGCACTGATCAAGCGGCTGGCAGGCTCTGTTTCAGCGGCTTACAGGTGCTGATCAAGAAGCTGACAGGTGCTGATCAACTGGCTGACAGTTGCTAATGAAGCGGCTGACAGGTGTTGATCAAAATGATGACAGGTGCTAATCAAGCAGCTGATAGGTGCTGATAAAGCTGCTGACAGGTGATTATCAAGCTCCTGACAGGTGCTGATCAACTGGCTGAGAACTGTTAATTAAGCAGCTGATAGGCGCTGATCAAGCTGCTGAAAGATGCTGATAAAATCGCTGACAGGTGCTCATCAACTGTCTGACAAGTGCTAATCAAGCGGATGATAGTTGCTGATCAACCGCCTGACAGATGCTAATGAAGCGGCTGACAGGTGTTGAACAACATGCTGACAGGTGATAATCAAGCAGCTAATAGGTGCTGATAAAGCTGCTAAAAGGTGCTGATGAAGCTGCTTACAGGTGCTGATTAAGCGGCTGACAGGTGCTAATCAACTGGCTGACAGGTGTTAATCAAGCGGCTGATAGGCGCTAATCATGTGGCTAACAGGTGCTGATCAAGTGGCTCAGAAGTGTTAATTAAGCAGCTGATAAGCGCTGATCAAGCTGCTGAAAGGTGCTCATCAAGCGGCTGAAAGGTGCTGATCCAGTGGCTTACAGGTGGTGATCAACTGTCTGAGAGGTGCTGATCAACTGGCTGACAGGTGCTAATCAAGCAGCTGATAGGTGCTGATCAAGCTGTTGACAGGTGCTGATCAAGCGGCTGACAGGTGCTGATCAACTGGCTGGCAGGTCCTAATCAAGTGGCTGAGTAGGCGCTGATCGTGCAGCTGATAAGGCGATGATCAAGTTGCTAACAGGCGCTGAACCAGTGGCATACAGGTGCTGATGAACTGGCTGAGAGGTTCTGATCAACTGGCTGACAGGTGCTAATCAAGCAGCTGATAGGCGCTAATCAAGCTGCTGACAGGTGCTGATCAACTGGCTTACTGGTACTGATCAAGTGGCTGAGTAGGCGCTGATCATGCAGCTGATTAGGCAATGATATAGCGGCTAACAGGCGCTGATCAAGCGGATGACAGGTGATGATAAGGTGGTTGAGAGGTTCTGATCAAGCAGCTGATAGTCGATGATCAAGTGGATGTCAGGCGCAGATCCCATGGCTGAGTAGGCGCTGGTCGTGGAGCTGAGTAGGCACAGATCAAGAGGCTGAGGTGGTGATCACGCGGCTGAATAAATGATCATCGCGTGGCTGATTAGGTGCTGATCAAGAGGCTGACACGCGTTTATCAAGCTGCTGACAGGTGCTGATCAAGTGACTGACAGGTGCTAATCAAGCAGCTGATACTTGCTGCTCAAGCTGCTGACAGGTGATGATCATCTGGCTGACAGGTGCTAATCAAGCGGCTGAGAGGTGATGATCAAGGTGCTGACAGGTGCTGATCAACTGGCTGACAGGTGCTAAACAAGCAGCTGATAGGCGCTATTTGCGCACCTGAGAATGCAATGATCAAGCAGCTGACAGGCACTGATCAATCGGTAGGCAGGTGCTGATCAACTGGTTGACAAGTGCTAATCAAGTAGCTGATAGGCGATGATCAAGCTGCTGACAGGTTCTGATCAAGTGGCTGACAGGTGCAGATCAAGCGGCTGATAGGTGCTCATCAAGCGGCTGACAGGTGCTGATAAAGTGGCTAATAGCTACTATTCAAGTGGCTGATAGGCCCTGATCAAGCTTCTGACAGGTGCTTGTCAAGCGACTTAGAGGCACTTATCGTGCAGTTGCGTAGGCGCTTTTCAATCAGCTGAGTGGGCACTGGTCAAGTGGCTGAGAGGCACTGATGAAGTGGTTGACCAGGCGCTGAATGACCAGCAGAGCAGGAAATGATCAAGCTGCTGATAGGTGCTGATAAACCTGCTGACAGGTGCTGATCAAGCGGCTGACAGGTGCTGATCAACTGGCTGACAGGTGCTAATCAAGCGGCTGATAGGCGATGATCAAGGTGCTGACAGGTGCTGATCAACTGGCTGACAGGTGCTAAACAAGCAGCTGATAGGCGCTGATTGCGCAGCTGAGAATGCAATGATCAAGCAGCTGACAGGCACTGATCAATCGGTAGGCAGGTGCTGATCAACTGGCTGACAAGTGCTAATCAAGTAGCTGATAGGCGATGATCAAGCCGCTGAAAGGTTCTGATCAAGGTGCTGACAGGTGCTGTTCAACTGGCTGACAGATGCTGATCATTTGGCTGACAGGTGCTGATCAACTAGCTGACAGGTGCTAATCCAGTGGCTAATAGGCCCTGATCAAGCTGCTGACAGGTGATTTTCAGGCGGCTGACTGGTGCTTATCGCGCGGCTGCATTGGCGCTTTTCAATCGGCTGAGTGGGCAGTGGTCAAGCAGCTGACAGGCACTAATCAAGCGGCTGACAGGTGCTGATAAAGTCGTTGACAGGTGCTGATCAAGCGACTGATAGTCGCTGATAAAGTGGCTGACAGTACTTCTCAAGTGTCTGTCAGGCGCACCTCGCACAGCTGAGTAGGCGCTGATCGCGGGGCTGAGTAGACACAGATCAAGCGGCTGAGGCGATGATCGTGCGGCTGAGTAAATGATGATCGCGTGGCTGATCAGGTGCTGGTCCAGTGGCTGCCAGGTACTTCTCAAGCGGCTGACAGGCACTGATCAAGTGGATGACCAGGAGCTGAATGACCAGCAGAGCAGGAAATGATCAAGCGGCTGACTGGTGCTGATCAACTGCCTGACAGGTTCTGATCAAGCGGCTGAGTAGGCGCTGATCGTGCAGCTGATAAGGCGATGATCAAGCGGCTGATAGTCGTTGATCAAGTGGCTGTCAGGCACAGATCGCATGGTTGAGGAGACGCTGGACATGGGGCTGAGTAGGCACAGTTCAAGAGGCTGAGGCGATGATCGCGCGGCTGAGTAAATGATCATCGTGTGGCTGATTAGGTGCTGATCAAGAGGCTGAAAGGTACTTGTCAAGCGGCTGACAAGCACTGATCAGGCGGCTGTGTAGGCACTGACTGCGGGGCTCAGTAGGCACAGATCAACTGGCTGAAAGATGCTATTCGCGCGGCTGAGTCAGGGCTTTTGAATCGGCTGAGTGGAAAGTGGTCAAGCGCTGATCAAGCTGCTGACAGGTGCTTAACAAGCGGCTGACAATTGCTGATCAACTGGCTGACAGGGGCTAATCAAGCCACTGATAGGCGCTGACCAAGCGGCTGACAGGTGCTGGTCAACTGGCTGACAGGGGCTAATCAAGCGGCTGATAGGCGCACATCAAGCTGCTGACAGGTGCTGATCAAGTGGCTGACAGGTGCTAATCAACTGGCTGACAGGGGCTAATCAAGCCACTGATAGGGGCTGATGAAGCGGCTGACAGGTGCTGATCAAGCGGTTGACAGGTTCTGATACAGCGGCTAATACGTGCTGAAAATGTGGCTGACAGTTAATGATCAAGCTGCTTATAGGGGCTGCCCTAGCGCCTGACAGTTGCTGATAAAGTGGCTGACAGGTGCAAATGAAGTGGCTGACAGGTGCTGATCAACTGGCTGACAGGTACTGATCAAGTTGCTGACAGAGGCTTCTCAAGTGGCTGACAGGCGATTATCGCCTGGATGCGTATGCGTTTATCAATCAGCTGAGTGGGCACTGGTCAAGGGGCTGACAGGCACTGATCTAGTGGTGGACCAGGCGCTGAATGACCATCAGAGCAGGAAATGATCAAGCCGCTGACAGGCGCTGATCAGCCCGCTCTGGGTCACTGATCCTATGGCGGAGTAGGCTCTGATTACGCAGCTAAGCGGGCACTGATCAAGCTGTTGAGAGTTGCTGATATATTGGCTGACAGGTGCTGATCAAGTGGCTGACAGGTACTGATCAAGCTGCTGACATGCGTTTGTCAAGCGGCTGACAGGTGCTGATCATGTGGCTGACAGGGGCTAATCAAGCAGCTGATAGGTGCTGATAAAGCTGCTGACAGGTGCTGATCAAGCGGTTGACAGGTTCTGATACAGCGGCTAACATGTGCTGATAATGTGGCTGACAGGCAATGATCAAGCTGCTTTTAGGGGCTGCCCTAGCGCCTGACAGTTGCTGATAAAGTGGCTGACAGGTGCAAATGAAGTGGCTGACAGGTGCTGATCAACTGGCTGACAGGTACTGATCAAGTTGCTGAGAGATGCTTCTCAAGTGGCTGGCAGGCGCTTATCGCGTGGATGGGTATGTGTTTACCAATCAGCTGAGTGGGCACTGGTCAAGGGGCTGACAGGCACTGATCTAGTGGTGGACCAGGCGCTGAATGACCAGCAGAACAGGAAATGATCAAGCGCCTGACAGGAGAAGATCAACCGGCTGAGCGTCACTGACCGCGTGGCTGAGTAGGCTCTGTTCATGCAGCAAAGTGGGTGCTGATCTAGCGGTTGACAGGTGATGATCAATAGACTGACAGGTGTTAATCAGGCAGCTGATACGCACTGATCAACCTGCTGACAGGTGCTGATCAACCGGATGACAGGTGCTGATCAACTGGCTGACAGGTGCTAATGAAGCGACTCTCAGGTGCTGATCACCTGGCTGACAGGTACTAATCAAGTGGCTGATAGGCCCTGATCAATCTGCTGACAGGTGCTGATCAACTGGCTGACAGGTGCTAATCAAGCAGCTGATACTCGCTGCTCAAGCTGCTGACAGGTGCTGATCATCTGGCTGACAGGTGCTAATCAAGCGGCTGATAGGCGATGATCAAGGTGCTGACAGGTGCTGATCAACTGGCTGACAGGTGCTAAACAAGCAGCAGATAGGTGCTGATTGCGCAGCTGAGAATGCAATGATCAAGCAGCTGACAGGCACTGATCAATCGGTAGGCAGGTCCTTATCAACTGGCTGACAAGTGCTAATCAAGTAGCTGATAGGCGATGATCAAGCTGCTGACAGGTTCTGATCAAGAGGCTGACAGGTGCTGATCAACTGGCTGAAAGGTGCTAATCACACAGCTGATAGGCGATGATCAAGGGGCTGACAAGTGCTGTTCAACTGGCTGACAGGTGCTAATGAAGCGGCTGAGAGGTGCTGATCAATTGGCTGACATGTGCTGATCAACTAGCTGACAGGTGCTAATCAAGTGGCTAATAGGCCCTGATCAAGCTGCTGACAGGTGATTTTCAGGCGGCTGACTGGTGCTTATGGCACGGCTGCATTGGCGCTTTTCAATCGGCTGAGTGGGCAGTGGTCAAGCAGCTGACAGGCACTAATCAAGCGGCTGACAGGGGCTGATAAAGTCGTTGACAGGTGCTGATCAACCGACTGATAGTCGCTGATAAAGTGGCTGACAGTACTTCTCAAGTGTCTGTCAGGCGCACCTCGCACGGCTGAGTAGGCGCTGATCGCGGGGCTGAGTAGACACAGATCAAGCGGCTGAGGCGATGATCGTGCGGCTGAGTAAATGATGATCGCATGGCTGATTAGGTGCTGGTCCAGTGGCTGCCAGGTACTTCTCAAGCGGCTGACAGGCACTGATCAAATGGATGACCAGGAGCTGAATGACCAGCAGAGCAGGAAATGATCAAGCGGCTGACTGGTGCTGATCAACTGCCTGACAGGTTCTGACCAAGCGGCTGAGTAGGTGCTGATCGTGAAGCTGATAAGGCGATGATCAAGCGGCTGATAGTCGTTGATCAAGTGGCTGTCAGGCACAGATCGCATGGCTGAGTAGGCGCTGGTCATGGGGCTGAGTAGGCACAGATCAAGAGGCTGAGGCGATGATCGCGCGGCTGAGTAAAGGATCATCGTGTGGCTGATTAGGTGCTGATCAAGAGGCTGACAGGTACTTGTCAAGCGGCTGACAAGCACTGATCAGGCGGCTGTGTAGGCACTTACTGCGGGGCTCAGTAGGCACAGATCAACTGGCTGAAAGATGCTATGCGCGCGGCTGAGTCAGGGCTTTTCAATCGGCTGAGTGGAAAGTGGTCAAGCGCTGATCAAGCTGCTGACAGGTGCTTAACAAGCGGCTGACAATTGCTGATCAACTGGCTGACAGGTGCTAATCAAGCGGCTGATAGGTGCACATCAAGCTGCTGACAGGTGCTGATCAAGTGGCTGACAGGTACTTGTCAAGCGGCTGACAAGCACTGATCGGGCGGCTGTGTAGGCACTGACTGCGGGGCTCAGTAGGCACAGATCAACTGGCTGAAAGGTGCTATTCGTGCGGCTGAGTCAGTGCTTTTCAATCGGCTGAGTGGAAAGTGGTCAAGCGCTGATCAAGCTGCTGACAGGTGCTTAACAAGCGGCTGACAATTGCTGATCAAATGGCTGACAGGGGCTAATCAAGCCACTGATAGGCGCTGACCAAGCGGCTGACAGGTGCTAGTCAACTGGCTGACAGGTGCTAATCAAGCGGCTGATAGGTGCACATCAAGCTGCTGACAGGTGCTGATCAAGTGGCTGACAGGTACTTGTCAAGCGGCTGACAAGCACTGATCGGGCGGCTGTGTAGGCACTGACTGCGGGGCTCAGTAGGCACAGATCAACTGGCTGAAAGATGATATTCACGCGGTTGAGTCTTTGCTTTTCAATCGGCTGAGTGGAAAGTTGTCAAGCGCTGATCAAGCTGCTGACAGGTGCATAACAAGCGGCTGACAATTGCTGATCAAGAGGATGACAGGGGCTAATCAAGCAGCTGATAGGTGCTGATAAAGCTGCTGACAGGTGCTGATCAAGGGGTGGACAGGTTCTGATACAGCGGCTAACACGTGCTGATAATGTGGCTGACAGTTAATGATCAAGCTGCTTATAGGGGCTGCCCTAGCGCCTGACAGTTGCTGATAAAGTGGCTGACAGGTGCAAATGAAGTGGCTGACAGGTGCTGATCAACTGGCTGACAGGTACTGATCAAGTTGCTGAGAGATGCTTCTCAAGTGGCTGGCAGGCGCTTATCGCGTGGATGCGTATGCGTTTACCAATCAGCTGAGTGGGCACTGGTCAAGGGGCTGACAGGCACTGATCTAGTGGTGGACCAGGCGCTGAATGACCATCAGAGCAGGAAATGATCAAGCCGCTGACAGGCGCTGATCAGCCCGCTGTGGGTCACTGATCCTGTGGCGGAGTAGGCTCTGATTACGCAGCTAAGCGGGCACTGATCAAGCTGTTGTGAGTTGCTGATATATTGGCTGACAGGTGCTGATAAAGTGGCTGACAGGTACTGATCAAGCTGCTGACACGCGTTTATCAAGCGGCTGACAGGTGCTGATCAAGTGGCTGACAGGTTCTTCTCAAGAGGCTGACAGTCACTGATTGGGCGGCTGAGTAGGCGCTGATCATGGGGCTCAGTAGGAGCAGATCAAGTGGCTGAGAGATGCTATTTGCGCGGCTGAATAGGCACTGTTCAACCGGCTGACAGGTGCTGATCAAGCAGCTGACAGACACTGATCTCGCGGCTGATTAAGCACTGATAGCGCAGCTCAGTAAGTGTTGATCAAGCGGTTTACAGGTGCTTGTAAAGCGGCTGACAGGTGCTTATCGCTCGGCTGCGTAGGCGCTTTTCAATCTGCTGAGTGGGCAGTGGTCAAGCGGCTGACTGACACTGATCCAGTGGTTGACCAGGCGCTGAATGACCAGCAGAGCAGGAAATGATCAAGCGCCTGACAGGAGAAGATCAACCGGCTGAGCGTCACTGACCGCGTGGCTGAGTAGGCTCTGTTCATGCAGCAAAGTGGGTGCTGATCTAGCGGTTGACAGGTGATGATCAATAGACTGACAGGTGTTAATCAAGCAGCTGATACGCACTGATCAACCTGCTGACAGGTGCTGATCAAGCGGATGACAGGTGCTGATCAACTGGCTGACAGGTGCTAATGAAGCGACTCTCAGGTGCTGATCAACTGGCTGACAGGTGATAATCAAGTGGCTGATAGGCCCTGATCAATCTGCTGACAGGTGCTGATCAACTGGCTGACAGGTGCTGATCAAGCAGGTGATACTCGCTGCTCAAGCTGCTGACAGGTGCTGATCATCTGGCTGACAGGTGCTAATCAAGCGGCTGATAGGCGATAATCAAGGTGCTGACAGGTGCTGATCAACTGGCTGACAGGTGCTAAACAAGCAGCTGATAGGTGCTGCTTGCGCAGCTGAGAATGCAATGATCAAGCAGCTGACAGGCACTGATCAATCGGTAGGCAGGTGCTGATCAACTGGCTGACAAGTGCTAATCAAGTAGCTGATAGGCGATGATCAAGCCGCTGACAGGTTCTGATCAAGAGGCTGACAGGTGCTAATCACACGGCTGATAGGCGATGATCAAGGTGCTGACAGGTGCTGTTCAACTGGCTGACAGGTGCTGATCATTTGGCTGACAGGTGCTGATCAACTAGCTGACAGGTGCTAATCAAGTGGCTAATAGGCCCTGATCAAGCTGCTGACAGGTGATTTTCAGGCGGCTGACTGGTGCTTATCGCGCGGCTGCATTGGCGCTTTTCAATCGGCTGAGTGGGCAGTGGTCAAGCAGCTGACAGGCACTAATCAAGCGGCTGACAGGTGCTGATAAAGTCGTTGACAGGTGCCGATCAAGCGATTGATAGTCGCTGATGAAGTGGCTGACAGTACTTCTCAAGTGTCTGTCAGGCGCACATCGCATGGATGAGTAGGCGCTGATCGCGGGGCTGAGTAGACACAGATCAAGCGGCTGAGGCGATGATCGTGTGGCTGAGTAAATGATGATCGCGTGGCTGATTAGATGCTGGTCCAGTGGCTGCCAGGTACTTCTCAAGCGGCTGACAGGCACTGATCAAGTGGATGACCAGGAGCTGAATGACCAGCAGAGCAGGAAATGATCAAGCGGCTAACAGGTGATGACCAAGTGGCTTACAGGTGCTGATCAACTGGCTGACGGTCACTGATCACATGGCTGAGAAAGATCTGATCACACAGCAAAGTTGTGGCAGATCAAGCAGTTGACAGGTGCTGTTATAGTGGCTGACAGGTGCTGATAAATCTGCTGACAGGTGCTGATCAACATGCTGACAGGTGCTAATCAAGCAGCTGATAGGTGCTGATAAAGATGCTTACAGGTGCTGATCAAGCTGCTCTCAGGTGCTGATTAGCGGCTGACAGGTGCTCATCAACTGGCTGACAGGTGCTAATCAAGCGGCTGATAGGCCCTGATCAAGAGGCTAACAGGTGCTGAACAACTGGCTGAGAAGTATTAATTAAGCAGCTGATAGGCGCTGATCAATCTGCTGAAAGGTGTTGATCAAGTCGCTGACAGGTGCTGATTCAGTGGCTTACAAATGATGATCAACTGGCTGATAGGTGCTGATCAAGCGGCTAACAGGTGCTGATCAACTGGCTGAGAAGTGTTACTTAAGTAGCTGATATGCGCTGATCAAGCTGCTGACAGGTCCTGATCCAGTGGCTTACAGGTGGTGATCAACTGGCTGAGAGGTGCTGATCAAATGAATGATATGTACTTCTCAAGCTGCTGATAGGCACTGATCAGGCGGCTGAGTAGGCGTTCATTGCGGGGCTCAGTAGGCGCAGATCACCTGGGTGAGAGATGCAATTCGCGCGGCTAAGTAGGCACTCTTCAACCTGCAGACAGGTGCTGATCAAGTGGATGACCGACTCTGATAAAGAGGCTGACAGACTATGATCACGTGGCTGTGGAGGGGCTGATTCGCGGCTGAGTAGGCGCTGATCGCGCAGCTGAGAAGGCAATGATCCAGCAGCTGACAGGCACTGATAAAGCGGCTGGCAGGCGCTGTTTAATCGGCTTACAGGTGCTGATCAAGCAGCTGACATGTGCTGATCAACTGACTGACAGGTGCTAAAAAAGCGGTTGACAGGTTTTGATCCACATGCTGACAGGTACTAATCAAGCAGCTGATAGGCGCTGATCAAGCAGCTGACATGTGCTGATCAACTGGCTGACAGGTGCTAAAAAAGCGGTTGACAGGTTTTGATCCACATGCTGACAGGTACTAATCAAGCAGCTGATAGGTGCTGATCAAGCGGCTAACAGGTGCTGATCAGCTGGCTGAGAATTGTTAATTAAGCACCTGATTGGCACTGATCAAGCTGCTGAAAGGTGCTGATCAAGGGGCTGACAGGTGCTGATCAAGGGGCTCACAGGTGCTGATCAACTGGCTGATAGGTACTATTCAAGTGGCTGATAGGCCCTGATCAATCTTCTGACAGGTGCTTGTCAAGCGGCTGAGAGGCACTTAAGGCGCGGCTGCGTAGGCCCTTTTCAATCAGCTGAGTGGGCAGTGGTCAAGTGGCTGACAGGCACTGATGAAGTGGTTGACCAGGCGCTGAATGACCAGCAGAGCAGGAAAAGATCAAGCGGCTGATAGGTGCTGATAAAACTGCTGACAGGTTTTGATCAAGCGGCTGACAGGTGCTGGTCAACTGGCTGACAGATGCTGATCAAGCAGCTGACACTCGCTGCTCAAGCTGCTGACAGGTGCTGATCAACTGGCTGACAGGTGCTAAACAAGCAGCTGATAGGTGCTGATTGCGCAGCTGAGAATGCAATGATCAAGCAGCTGACAGGCACTGATCAATCGGTAGGCAGGTGCTGATCAACTGGCTGACAAGTGTTAATCAAGTAGCCGATAGGCGATGATCAAGCTGCTGACAGTTTCTGATCAAGAGGCTGACAGGTGCTAATCACACGGCTTATAGGAGATGATCAAGTTTCTGACAGGTGCTGTTCAACTGGCTGACAGGTGCTGATCATTTGGCTGACAGGTGCTGATCAACTAGCTGACAGGTGATCATCAAGTGGCTAATAGGCCCTGATCAAGCTGCTGACAGGTGATTTTCAGGCGGCTGACTGGTGCTTATCGCACGGCTGCATTGGCGCTTTTCAATCGGCTGAGTGGGCAGTGGTCAAGCAGTTGACAGGCACTAATCAAACGGCTGACAGGTGCTGATAAAGTCGTTGAAAGGTGCCGATCAAGCGACTGATAGTCGCTGATAAAGTGGCTGACAGTACTTCTCAAGTGTCTGTCGGGCGCACCTCGCACGGCTGAGTAGGCGCTGATCGCGGGGCTGAGTAGACACAGATCAAGCAGCTGAGGCGATGATCGTGCGGCTGAGTAAATGATGATCGCGTGGCTGATTAGGTGCTGGTCAAGTGGCTGCCAGGTACTTCTCAAGCGGCTGACAGGCACTGATCAAGTGGATGACCAGGAGCTGAATGACCAGCAGAGCAGGAAATGATCAAGCGGCTGACTGGTGCTGATCAACTGCCTGACAGGTTCTGATCAAGCGGCTGAGTAGCCGCTGGTCGTGCAGCTGATAAGGCGGTGATCAAGCGGCTGATAGTCGTTGATCAAGTGGCTGTCAGGCACAGATCGCATGGCTGACTAGGCGCTGGTCATGGGGCTGAGTTGGCACAGATCAAGAGGCTGAGGCGATGATCGCGCGGCTGAGTAAATGATCATCGTGTGGCTGATTAGGTGCTGATCAAGAGGCTGACAGGTACTTGTCAAGCGGCTGACAAGCACTGATCAGGCGGCTGTGTAGGCACTGACTGCGGGGCTCAGTGGGCACAGATCAACTGGTTGAAAGACGCAATTCGCGCGACTGAGTCGGTGCTTTTCAATCGGCTGAGTGGAAAGTGGTCAAGCGCTGATCAAGCTGCTGACAGGTGCTTAACAAGCGGCTGACAATTGCTGATCAACTGGCTGACAGGGGCTAATCAAGCCACTGATAGGCGCTGATCAAGCGGCTGACAGGTGTTGGTCAACTGGTTGAGAGGTGCTAATCAAGCGGCTGATAGGTGCTGATAAAGCTGCTGACAGGTGCTGATCAAGCGGCTGACAGGTGCTGATCAACTGGCTGACAGGTTCTGATCAAGCGGCTGAGTAGGGCTGATCGTGCAGCTGATAAGGCGATGATCAAGCGGCTAACTTGCGCTGATCCAGTGGCTTACAGGTTCTGATCAACTGGCTGAGAGTTGCTGATCAACTGGCTGACAGGTGCTAATCAAGCAGCTTATAGGCACTTATCAAGGTGCTGACAGGTGCTGATCAACTGGGTGACTGTTACTGATCAAGCAGCTGAGTAGGCGCTGATCATGCAGCTGATTATGTGATGATAAAGCGGCTAACAGGCGCTGATCAAGCGACTGACATGTGATGATATAGTGGTTGACAGGTGCTGATCAAGCGGCTGATAGTCGTTGATTAGTAGCTGTCCAGTGCAGATCGCGTGGCTGAGTAGGTGCTGGTCCTGGGGCTGAGTAGGCACAGATCAAGAGGCTGAGGCGATGAACGCGGGGCTGACTAAATGATAATCGCTTGGCCGATTAGGTGCTGATCAAGAGGCTGACACGCGTTTATCAAGCTGCTGACAGGTGCTGATCAACTGTCTGACAGTTACTAATGAAGCGGCTGACAGCCGCTGATCAACTGGCTGACAGTTGCTAATGAAGCAGCTGACAGGTGTTGATCAACAAGCTGACACGTGCTAATCACGCATCTGATAGGCGCTGATAAAGCTGCTGATAGGTGCTGATCAAGCTGCTGACAGGTGCTGATTAAGCGGCTGACAGGTGCTAATCAACTGGCTGGCAGGTGCTAATCAAGTGGCTGATAGGCGCTGATTATGCAGCTGATTAGGCTATGATAAAGCGGCTAACAGGGGCAGATCAATCGGCTGACAGTTGATGATAAGTGGTTTACAGGTGCTGATTAAGTGTCTGATAGTCGTTGATCAATTGGCTGTCAGACGCAGATTGCATGGCTGAGAGGGCGCTGGTGGTGGGGATGAGTAGGCAGAGATCAAGAGGCTGAGGCGATGATCACGCAGCTGTGTAAATGATCATCACGTGGCTGATTAGGTGCTGATCAAGAGGCTGAAACGCGTTTATCAAACTGCTGACAGGTGCTGATCAAGTGGCTGACAGTACTTCTCAATCGGCTGTCAGGTACATATCGCACAGCTGAGTAGGCACTGATCGCGGGGCTGAGTAGGCACAGATCATGCGGCTGAGGCGATGATCGCATGGCTCATTAAATATTGATAGCGAAGCTAATTAGGTGTTGATCAAGTGGATTATAGGTGCCTGTCAAGCGGCTGACAGGTGCTGATCGCGTCGCTCAATAGGCGCTGATGGAGGGGGTGATTAGGCGCTGATCAAGCGTCTGACAGCCTCTGACCAAGCGGCTGACAGAGTATGATCACGCGGCTGTGTAGGGGCTGATTCACGGCTGAGTAGGCCTTGATCGCGCAGCTGAGAAGGCACTGATCAAGCGGCTGGCAGGCGTTGTTTAAGCGGCTTACAGGTGCTGATAAAGCAGCTGACAGGTGCTGATCAACTGGCTCACAGTTGTTAATGAAGCGGCTGACAGGTGCTAATCAACTGGCTGACAGGTGCTAATCAAGCGGCTGATAGGCGCTGATCAAGTGGCTAAATGGTGCTGATCAACTGGCTGAGAAGTGTTAATTAAGCAGCTGATAGGCGCTGATCAAGCTGCTGAAAGGTGCTGATCAAGCGCCTGAGAGGTGCTGATCCAATGGCTAACAGGTGGAGATCAACTGGCTGAGAGGTGCTGATCAACTGGCTGACAGGTACTTCTCAAGCGGCTGACAGGCACTGATCGGTTGGCTGAGTAGGCGCTGATTGCGGGGCTCAGTAGGCGCAGATCAACTGGCTGAGAGATGCAATTCGCGCGGCTACGTAGGCACTCTTCAACCTGCTGACAGGTGCTGATCAACTGGCTGACAGTTGCTAATGAAGCGGCTGACAGCCGCTGATCAACTGGCTGAGAGTTGCTAATGAAGAGGCTGAAGGGTGTGGATCAACATGCTGACAGGTGCTAATCAAGCAGCTGATAGGTGCTGATAAAGCTGCTGAAAGGTGCTGATCAAGCGGCTGAAAAGTGCTGATCAAGTTGCTGACAGGTGCTGATCAAGCTGCTGAGAGGTGCTGATTAAGCAGCTGACAGGTGCTAATCAACTGGCTGACAGGTGCTAATCAAGCGGCTGATAGGCGCTGATCAAGCGGCTAACAGGTGCTGATCAACTGGCTGAGAAGTGTTAATTAAGCAGCTGATAGGCGCTGATCAAGCTGCTGAAAGGTGCTGATCAAGCCGCTGACATGTGCTGATTCAGTGGCTTACAGGTGATGATCAACTGGCTGACAGGTGCTGATCAAACGGCTAACATGTGCTGATCAACTGGTTGAGAAATGTTAATTAAGCAGCTGATAGGCACTGATAAAGCTGCTGAAAGGTGCAGATCAAGCGGCTGACAAGTGCTGGTCAACTGGCTGACAGGGGCTAATCAAGCAGCTGATAGGTGCTGATAAAGCTGCTGACAGGTTCTGATCAAGCAGTTGACAGGTTCTGATACAGCGGCTAACAGGTGCTGATAATGTGGCTGACAGTTAATGATCAAGCTGCTTATAGGGGCTGCCCTAGCGCCTGACAGTTGCTGATAAAGTGGCTGACAGGTGCAAATGAAGTGGCTGACAGGTGCTGATCAACTGGCTGACAGGTACTGATCAAGTTGCTGACAGATGCTTCTCAAGTGGCTGACAGGCCCTTATCGCGTGGATGCGTATGCGTTTATCAATCAGCTGAGTGGGCACTGGTCAAGGGGCTGACAGGCACTGATCTAGTGGTGGACCAGGCGCTGAATGACCATCAGAGCAGGAAATGATCAAGACGCTGACAGGCGCTGATCAGCCCGCTGAGGGTCACTGATCCTGTGGCGAAGTAGGCTCTGATTACGCAGCTAAGCAGGCACTGATCAAGCTGTTGAGAGTTGCTGATATATTGGCTGACAGGTGCTGATAAAGTGGCTGACAGGTACTGATCAAGCTGCTGACATGCGTTTATCAAGCGGCTGACAGGTGCTGATCAAGTGGCTGACAGGTACTTCTCAAGAGGCTGACAGTCACTGATCGGGCGGCTGAGTAGGCGCAGATCATGGGGCTCAGTAGGAGCAGATCAACTTGCAGAGAGATGCTATTTGCGTGGCTGAATAGGCACTGTTCAACCGGCTGACAGGTGCTGATCAAGCAGCTGACAGACACTGATCTCGCGGCTGATTAAGCACTGATAGCGCAGCTCAGTAAGTGTTGATCAAGCAGTTTACAGGTGCTTGTAAAGCGGCTGACAGGCGCTTATCGCTCGGCTGCGTAGGCGCTTTTCAATCTGCTGAGTGGGCAGTGGTCAAGCGGCTGACTGACACTGATCCCGTGGTTGACCAGGCGCTGAATGACCAGCAGAGCAGGAAATGATCAAGCGCCTGACAGGAGAAGATCAACCGGCTGAGCGTCACTGACCGCGTGGCTGAATAGGCTCTGTTCATGCAGCAAAGTGGGTGCTGATCTAGCGGTTGACAGGTGATGATCAATAGACTGACAGGTGTTAATCAAGCAGCTGATACGCACTGATCAACCTGCTGACAGGTGCTGATCAACCGGATGACAGGCGCTGATCAACTGGCTGACAGGTGCTAATGAAGCGACTCTCAGGTGCTGATCAACTGGCTGACAGGTGCTAATCAAGTGGCTGATAGGCCCTGATCAATCTGCTGACAGTTGGTGATCAACTGGCTGACAGGTGCTGATCAAGCAGCTGATACTCTCTGCTCAAGCTGCTGACAGGTACTGATCATCTGGCTGACAGGTGCTAATCAAGCGGCTGATAGGCGATGATCAAGGTGCTGACAGGTGCTGATCAACTGGCTGACAGGTGCTAAACAAGCAGCTGATAGGTGCTGATTGCGCAGCTGAGAATGCAATGATCAAGCAGCTGACAGGCACTGATCAATCGGTAGGCAGGTGCTGATGAACTGGCTGACAAGTGCTAATCAAGTAGCTGATAGGCGATGATCAAGCTGCTGACGGTTCTGATCAAGAGGCTGACAGGTGCTGATCAACTGGCTGACAGGTGCTAATCACACGGCTGATAGGCGATGATCAAGGGGCTGACAGGTGCTGTTCAACCGGATGACAGGTGCTAATGAAGCGGCTGACAGGTGCTGATCAATTGGCTGACATGTGCTGATCAACTAGCTGACAGGTGCTTATCAAGTGGCTAATAGGCCCTGATCAAGCTGCTGACAGGTGATTTTCAGGCGGCTGACTGGTGCTTATCGCGCGGCTGCATTGTCGCTTTTCAATCGGCTGAGTGGGCAGTGGTCAAGCAGCTGACAGGCACTAATCAAGCGGCTGACATGGGCTGATAAAGTCGTTGACAGGTGCTGATCAAGCGACTGATAGTCGCTGATAAAGTGGCTGACAGTACTTCTCAAGTGTCTGTCAGGCGCACCTCGCACGGCTGAGTAGGCGCTGATCGCGGGGCTGAGTAGACACAGATCAAGCGGCTGAGGTGATGATCGTGCGGCTGAGTAAATGATTATCGCGTGGCTGATTAGGTGGTGGTCAAGTGGCTGCCAGGTACTTCTCAAGCGGCTGACAGGCACTGATCAAGTGGATGACCAGGAGCTGAATGACCAGCAGAGCAGGAAATGATCAAGCGGCTGACTGGTGCTGATCAACTGCCTGACAGGTTCTGACCAAGCGGCTGAGTAGGCGCTGATCGTGAAGCTGATAAGGCGATGATCAAGCGGCTGATAGTCGTTGATCAAGTGGCTGTCAGGCACAGATCGCATGGCTGAGTAGGCGCTTGTCATGGGGCTGAGTAGGCACAGATCAAGAGGCTGAGGCGATGATCGCGCGGCTGAGTAAATGATCATCGTGTGGCTGATTAGGTGCTGATCAAGAGGCTGACAGGTACTTGTCAAGCGGCTGACAAGCACTGATCAGGCGGCTGTGTAGGCACTGACTGCGGGCCTCAGTAGGCACAGATCAACTGGCTGAAAGATGCTATTCGCGCTGCTGAGTCGGTGCTTTTCAATCGGCTGAGTGGAAAGTGGTCAAGCACTGATCAAGCTGCTGACAGGTGCTTAACAAGCGGCTGACAATTGCTGATCAACTGGCTGACAGGGGCTAATCAAGCCACTGATAGGCGCTGACCAAGCGGCTGACAGGTGCTAATCAAGCGGCTGATAGGTGCACATCAAGCTGCTGACAGGTGCTGATCAAGTGGCTGACAGGTACTTGTCAAGCGGCTGACAAGCACTGATCAGGCGGCTGTGTAGGCACTGACTGCGGGGCTCAGTAGGCACAGATCAACTGGCTGAAAGATGATATTCACGCGGTTGAGTCTTTGCTTTTCAATCGGCTGAGTGGAAAGTGGTCAAGCGCTGATCAAGCTGCTGACAGGTGCATAACAAGCGGCTGACAATTGCTGATCAAGTGGCTGACAGGGGCTAATCAAGCAGCTGATAGGTGCTGATAAAGCTGCTGACAGGTGCTGATCAAGCGGTTGACAGGTTCTGATACAGCGGCTAACACGTGCTGATAATGTGGCTGACAGTTAATGATCAAGCTGCTTATAGGAGCTGCCCTAGCGCCTGACAGTTGCTGATAAAGTGTCTGACAGGTGCAAATGAAGTGGTTGACTATTGCTGATCAACTGGCTGACAGGTACTGATCAAGTTGCTGACAGATGCTTCTCAAGTGGCTGACAGGCGCTTATCGCGTGGATGCGTATGCGTTTACCAATCAGCTGAGTGGGCACTGGTCAAGGGGTTGACAGGCACTGATCTAGTGGTGGACCAGGCGCTGAATGACCATCAGAGCAGGAAATGATCAAGCCGCTGACAGGCGCTGATCAGCCCGCTGAGGGTCACTGATCCTGTGGCGGAGTAGGCTCTGATTACGCAGCTAAGCGGGCACTGATCAAGCTGTTGAGAGTTGCTGATATATTGGCTGACAGGTGCTGATAAAGTGGCTGACAGGTACTGATCAAGCTGCTGACATGCGTTTATCAAGCAGCTGACAGGTGCTGATCAAGTGGCTGACAGACACTGATCTCGCGGCTGATTAAGCACTGATAGCGCAGCTCAGTAAGTGTTGATCAAGCGGTTTACAGGTGCTTGTAAAGCGGCTGACAGGCGCTTATCGCTCGGCTGCCTAGGCGCTTTTCAATCTGCTGAGTGGGCAGTGGTCAAGCGGCTGACTGACAATGATCCAGTGGTTGACCAGGCGCTGAATGACCAGCAGAGCAGGAAATGATCAAGCGCCTGACAGGAGAAGATCAACCGGCTGAGCGTCACTGACCGCGTGGCTGAGTAGGCTCTGTTCATGCAGCAAAGTGGGTGCTGATCTAGCGGTTGACAGGTGATGATCAATAGACTGACAGGTGTTAATCGAGCAGCTGATACGCACTGATCAACCTGCTGACAGGTGCTTTTCAACAGGATGACAGGTGCTGATCAACTGGCTGACAGGTGCTAATGAAGCGACTCTCAGGTGCTGATCAACTGGCTGACAGGTGCTAATCAAGTGGCTGATAGGCCCTGATCAATATGCTGACAGGTGCTGATCAACTGGCTGACAGGTGCTGATCAAGCAGCTGATACTCGCTGCTCAAGCTGCTGACAGGTGCTGATCATCTGGCTGACAGGTGCTAATCAAGCGGATGATAGGCGATGATCAAGGGGCTGACAGGTCCTGATCAACTGGCTGACAGGTGCTAAACAAGCCGCTGATAGGTGCTGATTGCGCAGCTGAGAATGCAATGATCAAGCAGCTGACACGCACTGATCAATCGGTAGTCAGGTGCTGATCAACTGGCTGACAAGTGCTAATGAAGCGACTCTCAGGTGCTGATCAACTGGCTGACAGGTGCTAATCAAGTGGCTGATAGGCCCTGATCAATCTGCTAACAGGTGCTGATCAACTGGCTTAGAGGTGCTGATCAACTGGCTGACAGGTACTTCTCAAGTGGCTGACAGGCACGGACCGGGCGGCTGAGTAGGCGTTCATTGCGGGGCTCAGTAGGCGCAGATCAACTGGGTGAGAGATGCAATTCGCGCGGCTGAGTAGGCACTCTTCAACCTGCACACAGTTGCTGATCAAGCGGATGACTGACTCTGATAAACAGGCTGACAGACTATTATCACGTGGCTGTGGAGGGGCTGATTCGCGGCTGAGTAAGCGCTGATTACGCAGCTGAAAAGGCAATGATCCAACAGCTGACAAGCACTGATGAAGCGGCTGGCAGGTGCTGTTTAATTGGCTTACCGGTGCTGATCAAGCAGCTGACAGGTGCTGATCAACTGGCTGACAGGTGCTAATCAAGCGGCTGGCAGTTGCTGATCAACTGGCTGACAGTTGCTAATGAAGCGGCTGCCAGGTGTTGATCAACATGCTGACAGGTGCTAATCAAGCAGCTGATAGGTGCTGATAAAGCTGCTGACAGGTGCTGATCAAGCGGTTGACAGGTTCTGATACAGCGGCTAACAGGTGCTGATAATGTGGCTGACAGTTAATGATCAAGCTGCTTATATGGGCTGCCCTAGCGCCTGACAGTTGCTGATAAAGTGGCTGACAGGTGCAAATGAAGTGGCTGACAGGTGCTGATCAACTGGCTGACAGGTACTGATCAAGTGGCTGATAGGCCTTGATCAAGTTGCTGACAGATGCTTCTCAAGTGGCTGACAGGCGCTTATCCCGTGGATTCGTATGCGTTTATCAATCAGCTGAGTGGGCAGTGGTCAAGAGGCTGACAGGCACTGATCTAGTGGTTGTCCAGGCGCTGAATGACCATCAGAGCAGGAAATGATCAAGGGGCTGACAGGCGCTGATCAGCCGCCTGAGGGTCACTGATCCTGTGGCTGAGTAGGCTCTGATTACGCAGCTAAGTGGGCACTGATCAAGATGTTGAGAGTTGCTGATATATTGGCTGACAGGTGCTGATCAAGTGGCTGACAGGTGCTAATTCAGCGGCTGACAGTGGCTGATCAACTGGCTGAGCGTTGCTAATGAAGCGGCTGACAGGTGTTGATCAACTTGCTGACAGGTGCTAATCAAGCAGCTGATAGGTGCTGATAAAGATGCTGACAGGTGCGGATCAAGCTGCTGACAGGTGCTGATTAAGCGGCTGACAGGTGCTCATCAACTGGCTGACAGGTGCTAATCAAGCGGCTGATAGGCGCTTAACAAGCGGCTAACAGGTGCTGATCAACTGGCTGAGAAGTGTTAATTAAGCAGCTGATAGGCGCTGATCAAGCTGCTGATAGGTGCTGATCAAGCGGCTGACAGGTACTTCTCATGCGGCTGACAGGCACGGACCCGGCGGCTGAGTAGGCGCTGATTGCTGGGCTCAGTACGTGCACATAAACTGGCTGAGAGATGCAATTCGCGCGAGTGAGTAGGCACTCTTCAACTTGCTGACAGGTGCTGATCAAGCAGATCACAGACTCTGATAAAGAGGCTGACAGACTATGATCACGCGGCTGTGGAGGGGCTGATTCGCGGCTGAGTAGGCGCTGATCGCGCAGCTGAGAAGGCACTGATCAAGTGGCTGGCAGGCGCTGTTTAAGTGGCTTACAGGTGCTGATCAAGCAGCTGACAGGTGCTGATCAACTGGCTGACAGTTGCTAATGAAGCGGCTGACAGGTGTTGATTAACATGCTGACAGGTGTTAATCAAGCAGCTGATAGGTGCTGATCAAGCGGCTGACAGGTGCTGATCAAGCTGCTGACAGGAGCTGATTAAGCGGTGCTAATCAACTGGCTGACAGGTGCTAATCAAGCGGCTGATAGGCGCTGATCAAGCGGCTGACAGGTGCTGGTTAACTGGCTGGCAGTTGCTAATCTAGCGGCTGATAGGCGCTCATCAAGCGGCTGACAGGTGCTGGTTAACTGGCTGGCAGTTGCTAATCTAGCGGCTGATAGGCGCTCATCAAGCGGCTGACAGGTGCTGATCAAGTGGCTGATAGGCGCTGATCAAGGAGCTGACAGGTGCTGATCAACTGGGTGATAGGTACTATTCAAGTGGCTGATAGGCCCTGATCAAGCTTCTGACAGGTGCTTGTCAAGCGGCTGAGAGGCACTTATCGCGCGGCTGCGGAGGCGCTATTCAATCAGCTCTGTGGGCAGTGGTCAAGTGGCTGACAGGCATTGATGAAGTGGTTGACCAGGCGCTGAATGACCAGCAGAGCAGAAAATGATCAAGCGGCTGACAGGCGCTGATCAACCGGCTGAGGGTCACTGATCATGTGGCTGAGTAGGATCGATCACGCAGCAAAGTGGTTGCTGATCAAGCTGCTGACAGGTGCTGATATAGTGGCTGACAGGTGGTGATATAGTGGCTGACAGGTACTGATCAAGCGGTTGAGTAGGTGCTGATCGTGCAGCTGATTAGGCGATGATAAAGCGGCTGACAGGCGCTGATCAAGCGGCTGATAGGTGCTGATAAAGTCGTTGACAGATGTTGATCTAGCGGCTGATAATCGCTGATCAAGCGGCTGAAATTACTTCTCAATCGGCTGTCAGGTACATATCGCACAGCTGAGTAGGCACTGATCGAGGGGCTGAGTAGGCACAGATCATGCGGCTGAGGCGATGATCGCATGGCTCAGTAAATACTGATAGCGAAGCTAATTAGGTGTTGATCAAGTGGTGTATAGGCCCTTGTCAAGCGGCTCACAGGTGCTGATCGCGCCGCTCAATAGGCGCTGATGGAGAGGGTGATTAGGCGCTGATCAAGCGTATGACAGCCTCTGATCAAGCGGCTGACAGACTATGATCAAGAGGCTGTGTAGGGTCTGATTCACGGCTGAGTAGGCATTGATCGCGCAGCTGAGAAGGCACTGATCAAGCGGCTGGCAGCCCTTGTTTAAGCGGCTTACAGGTGCTGATCAAGCAGCTGACAGGTGCTGATCAACTGGCTGACAGTTGCTAATGAAGCGGCTGACAGGTGTTGAACAACATGCTGACAGGTGCTAATCAAGCAGCTGATAGGTGCTGATAAGGCTGCTGACAGGTGCTGATCAAGCAGCTGATAGGTGCCGATCAACTGGCTGACAGGTTCTGATCAAGAGTCTGAGTAGGCGCTGATCGTGCAGCTGATAAGGCGATGATCAAGCAGCTGACAGGTGCTGGTCAACTGCTGACAGGTGCTGATCAAGCGGCTGATAGGCGCTGATCAAGGGGCTGACAGGTGCTGATCAACTGGCTGACAGGTGCTAGTCAAGCGGCTGAGAGGCACTCATCAAGCAGCTGGCAGGTGCTGATCAAGTGGCTGATAGGCCCTGATCAAACTTCTGACAGGTGCTTGTCAAGCGGCTGAGAGGCACTTATCGCGCGGCCGCGTAGGCGCTTTTCAAACAGCTGAGTGGGCACTGGTCAAGTTGCTGACAGGCACTGATGAAGTGGTTGACCAAGCGCTGAATGACCAGCAGAGCAGAAAATGTTCAAGCGGCTGACAGGCGCTGATCAACCGGCTGAGGGTCACTGATCACGTGGCTGAGTAGGATCGATCACGCAGCAAAGTGGTCACTGATCAAGCTGCTGACAGGTGCTGATATAGTGGCTGACAGGTGGTGATATAGTGGCTGACAGGTACTGATCAAGCGGTTGAGTAGGCGCTGATCGTGCAGCTGATTAGGCGATGATAAAGCGGCTGACAGGCGCTGATCAAGCGGCTGATAGGTGCTGATAAAGTCGTTGACAGATGTTGATCTAGCGGCTGATAATCGCTGATCAAGCGGCTGAAATTACTTCTCAATCGGCTGTCAGGTACATATCGCACAGCTGAGTAGGCACTGATCGAGGGGCTGAGTAGGCACAGATCATGCGGCTGAGGCGATGATCGCATGGCTCAGTAAATACTGATAGCGAAGCTAATTAGGTGTTGATCAAGTGGTGTATAGGCCCTTGTCAAGCGGCTCACAGGTGCTGATCGCGCCGCTCAATAGGCGCTGATGGAGAGGGTGATTAGGCGCTGATCAAGCGTATGACAGCCTCTGATCAAGCGGCTGACAGACTATGATCAAGCGGCTGTGTAGGGTCTGATTCACGGCTGAGTAGGCATTGATCGCACAGCTGAGAAGGCACTGATCAAGCGGCTGGCAGCCCTTGTTTAAGCGGCTTACAGGTGCTGATCAAGCAGCTGACAGGTGCTGATCAACTGGCTGACAGTTGCTAATGAAGCGGCTGACAGGTGTTGAACAACATGCTGACAGGTGCTAATCAAGCAGCTGATAGGTGCTGATAAGGCTGCTGACAGGAGCTGATCAAGCAGCTGATAGGTGCCGATCAACTGGCTGACAGGTTCTGATCAAGAGTCTGAGTAGGTGCTGATCGTGCAGCTGATAAGGTGATGATCAAGCAGCTGACAGGTGCTGGTCAACTGCTGACAGGTGCTAATCAAGCGGCTGATAGGCACTCATCAAGCGGCTGACAGGTGCTGATCAACAGGCAGACAGTTGCTAATGAAGTGGCTGACAGGTGTTGATCAACATGCTGACAGGTTCTAATCAAGCAGCTGATAGGTGCTGATAAAGGTGCTGACAGATGATGATCAAGCTGCCTACAGGTGCTGATTAAGTGGCTGACAGGTGCTAATCAACTGGCTGACTGGTGCTAATCAAACGGCTGATAGGCTCTGATCAAGCAGCTAACAGGTGCTGATCATCTGGCTGAGAAATGTTAATTAAGCAGCTGATAGGCGCTGATCAAGCTGCTGAAAGGTGCTGATCAAGCGGCTGACAAGTGCTGATCAACTGGGTGACAGGTACTTCTCAAGCGGCTGACAGGCACTGATCGGGCGGCTGAGTAGGCGCTGATAGCGGGGCTTAGCGGTCGCAGATCAACTGTCTGAGAGATGCAATTCGCGCAGCTGAGTATGCACTCTTCAACCTGCTGACAGGTGCTGATCAAGCGGATGACCAACTCTGATAAAGAGGCTGACAGACTATGATCACTCGGCTCTGTAGGGGTGATTCGTGGCTGAGTAGGCGCTGATCACGCAGCTGACAGGCACTGATGAAGCGGCTGGCAGGCGCTGTTTAAGCGGCTTACAGGTGCTGATCAAGCAGCTGACAGGTGCTGATCAACTGGCTGACAGTTGCTAATGAAGCGGCTGACAGGTGTTGATCAACATGCTGACAGGTTCTAATCAAGCAGCTGATAGGTGCTGATAAAGCTGCTGACAGGTGCTGATCAAGCGGTTGACAACTTCTGATACAGCGGCTAACAGGTGCTGATAATGTGGCTGACAGTTAATGATCAAGCTGCTTATAGGGGCTGCCCTAGCGACTGACAGGTGCTGATCAACTGGCTGACAGGTACTGATCAAGTGGCTGAGTAGGCGCTGATTGCCCGCCTGATGAGGCACTGATCAAGCGGCTGACAGGCGCTGATCAAGCCGCTGACAGGTGCTTGATTAGCAGCTGGCAAGCCCTGATCAGGCGTCTTAGTAGGCGCTAATCGTGAGGACGACAGACGCTGATCACCCGGCTGACAGGCGCTTATCAATCGGCTTACACACTCTGATCGAACAGCTGAGTTGGCGATGATGAAGCTGCTGAGTAGGCGCTGATGAAGTGGCTGAGTAGGTGCTGATTGCCCAGTTGAGTAGGCGCTGTTCAACCGGCTAACAGGTTCTGATCAAGCGGCTGACAGACTAGGATCACGCGGATGTGTAGGCATTGATTCACGGCTGAGAATGCGCTGAGGCACGGCTGAGAAGGCAATGATCAAACAGCTGAAAGGCACTGATCAAGTGGCTGGCAGGTGCTGTTCAAGCGGCTGACAGGTGCTGATCAAGCGGCTGACAGGTGCTGATCAAGCGGCTGACAGGTGCTGATCAACTGGCTGACAGGTGCTAATGAAGCGGCTGACAGGTGCTGATCAACTTCCTGACAGGTGCTAATCAAGTGGCTGATAGGCCCTGATCAAGTGACTGACAGAGGCTTCTCAAGTGGCTGACAGCTGACAGGCGCTTATCGCGTGGATGCGTATGCGTTTAACAATCGGCTGAGTGGGCACTGGTCAAGGGGCTGACAGGCACTGATCAAGTGGTTGACCAGGTGCTGAATGACCATCAGAGCAGGAAATGATCAAGCGACTGACAGGTGCTGATCAGCCGGCTGAGGGTCACTGATCCTGTGGCGGAGTAGGCTCTGATTACGCAGCTAAGAGGGTACTGATCAAGCTGTTGAGAGTTGCGGATATATTGGCTGACAGGTGCTGATCAAGTGGCTGACAGGTACTGATCAAGCTGCTGACACGCGTTTATCAAGCGGCTGACAGGTGCTGATCAAGTGGCTGACAGGTACTTCTCAAGAGGCTGACAGGCACTGATCGGGCGGCTGAGTAGGCGCTGATCGTTGGGCTCAGTAGGACCAGATCAACTGGCTGAGAGATGATATTTGCGCGGCTGAATAGGCACTGTTCAACCGGCTGACAGGTGCTGATCAAGCAGCTGACAGACACTCATCTCGCGGCTGATTAAGCACTGATAGCGCAGCTCAGTAAGTGTTGATCAAGCGGTTTACAGGCGCTGTAAAGCGGATGACAGGCGCTTACCGTTCGGCTGTGTAGGCGCTTTTCAATCTGCTGAGTGGGCGGTGGTCAAGTGGCTGACTGACACTGGTCAAGTGGTTGACCAGGCGCTGAATGACCAGCAGAGCAGGCAATGATAAAGCGCCTGACAGGAGAAGATCAAACGGCTGAGCGTCACTGACCGCGGCTGAGTAAATGATCATCGCGTGGCTGATTAGGTGCTGATCAAGAGGCTGACAGGTACTTGTCAAGCGGCTGACAAGCACTGATCGGGCGGATGTGTAGGCACTGACTGCGGGGCTCAGTAGGCACAGATCAACTGGCAGAAAGATGCTCTTCACGCGGTTGAGTCTTTGCTTTTCAATCGGCTGAGTGGAAAGTGGTCAAGCGCTGATCAAGCTGCTGACAGGTGCTGATCAAGTGGCTGACAGGTACTTGTCAAGCGGCTGACAAGCACTGATCGGGCGGCTGTGTAGGCACTGACTGCGGGGCTCAGTAGGCACAGATCAACTGGCTGAAAGATGCTATTCATGCGGTTGAGTTGGTGCTTTTCAATCAGCTGAGTGGAAAGTGGTCAAGCACTGATCAAGCTGCTGACAGGTGCATAACAAGCGGCTAACAATCGCTGATCAAGTGGCTGACAGGGGCTAATCAAGCAGCTGATAGGTGCTGATAAAGCTGCTGACAGGTGCTGATCAAGCGGTTGACAGGTTCTGATACAGCGACTAACAGGTGCTGATAATGTGGCTGACAGTTAATGATCAAGCTGCTTTTAGGGGCTGCCCTAGCGCCTGACAGTTGCTGATAAAGTGGCTGACAGGTGCAAATGAAGTGGCTGACAGGTTGCTGATAGGCCCTGATCAAGCTGCTGGCAGGTGCTGATTAAGCGGCTGACAGGGGCTAATCAACTGGCTGACAGGTGCTAATGAAGCGACTCTCAGGTGCTGATCAACTGGCTGACAGGTGCTGATCAAGCAGCTGATACTCGCTGCTCAAGCTGCTAACAGGTGCTGATCATCTGGCTGACAGGTGCTAATCAAGCGGCTGATAGGCGATGATCAAGGTGCTGACAGGTGCTGATCAACTGGCTGACAGGTGCTAAACAAGCAGCTCATAGGTGCTGATTGCGCAGCTGAGAATGCAATGATCAAGCAGCTGACAGGCACTGATCAATCGGTAGGCAGGTGCTGATCAACTGGCTGAGAAGTGCTAATCAAGTAGCTGATAGGCAATGATCAAGCTGCTGACAGGTGCTGATCAACTGACTGAGAAGTGTTAATTAAGCAGCTGATAGGTGCTGATTGCACAGCTGAGAATGCAATGATCAAGCAGCTGACAGGCACTGATCAATCGGTAGGCAGGTGCTGATCAACTGGCTGACAAGTGCTAATCAAGTAGCTGATAGGCGATGATCAAGCTGCTGACAGGTTCTGATCAAGAGGCTGACAGGTGCTTCTCAATTGGCTGACAGGCGCTTATCGCGTGGATGCGTATGCTTTTATCAATCAGCTGAGTGGGCACTGGTCAAGTGGCTGACAGGCACTGATGAAGTGGTTGACCAGGCGCTGAATGACCAGCAGAGCAGGCAATGATAAAGCGCCTGACAGGAGAAGATCAAACGGCTGAGCGTCACTGACCGCGGCTGAGTAAATGATCATCGCGTGGCTGATTAGGTGCTGATCAAGAGGCTGACAGGTACTTGTCAAGCGGCTGACAAGCACTGATCGGGCGGCTGTGTAGGCAATGACTGCGGGGCTCAGTAGGCACAGATCAACTGGCTGAAAGATGCTATTCACGCGGTTGAGTCTTTGCTTTTCAATCGGCTGAGTGGAAAGTGGTCAAGCGCTGATCAAGCTGCTGACAGGTGCTGATCAAGTGCCTGACAGGTACTTGTCAAGCGGCTGACAAGCACTGATCGGGCGTCTGTGTAGGCACTGACTGCGGGGCTCAGTAGGCACAGATCAACTGGCTGAAAGATGCTATTCGCGCGGCTGAGTCGGTGCTTTTCAATCGGCTGAGTGGAAAGTGGTCAAGCGCTGATCAAGCTGCTGACAGGTGCTTAACAAGAGGCTGACAATTGCAGATCAACTGGCTGACAGGGGCTAATCAAGCCACTGATAGGCGCTGATCAAGCGGCTGACAGGTGCTGGTCAACTGGCTGACAGGTGCTAATCAAGCGGCTGACAGGTGCTAATCAAGCTGCTGACAGGTGCTGATCAAGTGGCTGACAGGAGCTGATCCAGTGGCTTACAGGTGGTGATAAACTGACTGAGAGGTGCTGATCAACTGGCTGACAGGTACTTCTCAAGCGGCTGACAGGCACTGATCGAGCGGCTGAATAGGCGCCTATTGTGGGGCTCAGTAGGAGCATATCAACTGCCTGAGAGATGCAATTCGCGCGGCTGAGTTGGCACTCTTCAACCTGCTGAAAGGTGCTGATCAAGCGGATGACCGACTCTGATAAAGAGCCTGACAGAATATGATCAGGCGTTTGTGTAGGGGCTGATTCACTGCCGAGTAGGCGCTGATCGCGCAGCTGAGAAAGCAATGATCAAGCAGCTGACAGGCACTAATGAAGTGGCTGGCAGGCGCTGTTTAAGTGGCTTACAGGTGCTGATCAAGCAGTTGACAGGTGCTGATCAACTGGCTGACAGGTGCTTATCAAGCAGCTGATAGGTGCTGATAAAGCTGCTGACAGGTGCTGATCAACATGCTGACAGGTGCTAATCAAGCAGCTGATAGGTGCTGAAAAAGATGCTGACAGGTGCTGATCAAGCTGCTGACAGGTGCTGATTAGCGGCTGACAGGTGCTCATCAACTGGCTGACAGGTGCTAATCAAGCGGCTGATAGGCCCTGATCAAGAGGCTAACAGGTACTGAACAACTGGCTGCGAAGTGTGAATTAAGCAGCTGATAGGCGCTGATCAAGGGGCTGACAGGTGCTGAACAAGCGGCTGATAGGCGCTGATCAAGGGGCTGACAGGTGCTGATCAACTGGCTGATAGGTACTATTCAAGTGGCTGATAGGCCCTGATCAAGCTTCTGACAGTTGCTTGTGAAGCGGCTGACAATTGATGATCAACTGGCTGACAGGGGCTAATCAAGCCACTGATAGGCGCTTATCAAGTGGCTGACAAGCGCTGATCAACAGGCTGAGGGTCACTGTTCACGTGGCTGAGTAGGATCTGATCACGCAGCAAAGTGGTCGCTGATAAAGCAGTTGACAGGTGCTGATAGAGTGGCTGACAGGTGCTGATAAAATGGCTGACAGGTACTGATCAAGCCGTTGAGTAGGCGCTGATCGCGCAGCTGATTATGCGATGATAAAGCGGCTGACATGTGCTGATAAAGTCGTTGACAGATGTTGACCTAGCGGCTGATAATCGCTGATCAAGCGGCTGACAGTACTTCTCAATCGGCTGTCAGGCACATATCGCACAGCTGAATAGGCACTGATCGCGGGGTTGAGTAGGCACAGATCATGCGGCTGAGGCGATGATTGCATGGCTCAGTAAATACACTTAGCGAAGCTAATTAGGTGTTGATCAAGTGGTTTATAGGAGCTTGTCAAGCGGCTGACAGGTGCTGATCGCGCCGCTGAATAGGCGCTGATTGAGAAGGTTATTAGGCGCTGATCAAGCGTCTGACACTCTCTGATCAAGCGGCCGACAGACTATGATCACGCGGAAGTGTAGGGGCTGTTTCGCGGTTGAGTAGGCATTGATCGCGCAGCTGAGAAGGCACTGATCAAGCGGCTGGCAGGCGCTGTTTAAGCGTCTTACAGGTGCTGATCAAGCAGCTGACAGGTGCTGATCAACTGGCTAACAGTTGGTAATGAAGGTGTTGATCAACATGCTGACAGGTGCTAATCAAGCAGCTGATAGGTGCTGATAAAGCTGCTGACAGGTGCTGATCAAGCTGCTGACAGGTGCTGATTAACTGGCAGAGAAGTGTTAATTAAGCAGCTGATAGGCGCTGATCAAGCGGCTGACAGGTGCTGATCCAGGGGCTTACAGGTGGTGATCAACTGGCTGAGAGGTGCTGATCAAATGGCTGACAGAAACTTCTCAAGCGGCTGACAGGCACTGATCGGGCGGCTGAGTAGGCTCTGATTGCGAGGCTCAGTAGGCGCAGATCAACTGGCTGAGAGATGCAATTCCCGGGGCTGAGTAGGCACTCTTCAACCTGCTGACAGGTGCTGATCAAGCGGATGACCGACTCTGATAAAGAGGATGACAGACTATGATCACGCGGCTGTGTAGGGGCTGATTTGCGGCTGAGTAGGCGCTGATGGTGCAGCTGAGAAGGCAAGGATCAAGCAGCTGACAGGCACTGATGAAGCGGTTGGCAGGCGATCTTTAAGTGGCTTACAGGTGCTCATCAATCAGCTGAGAGGTGCTGATCAACTCCCTGACAAATGCTAATCAAGCGGCTGACAGTTGCTGATCAACTGGCTGACAGGGGCTAATCAAGCACTGCTAGGCGCCGATCAAGCGGCTGACAGGTACTGGTCAACTGGCTGACAGGTGCTGATCAAGCGGCTGATAGGTGCTGATCAAGCGGCTGACAGGTGCTGATCTAGCGGCTGATAGGCGCTGATCAAGTGTCTGACAGACGCTGATCAACTGTCTGATAGGTACTATTCAAGTGGCTGATAGGCCCTGATCAAGCTTCTGACAGGTGCTTGTCAAGCGGCTGAGAGGCACTTAACGCGCGGCTGCGTAGGCGCTTTTCAATCAGCTGAGTGGGCAGTGGTCAAGTGGCTGGCAGGCACTGATGAAGTGGTTGACCAGGCGCTGAATGACCAGCAGAGCAGGAAATGATCAAGCTGCTGATAGGTGCTGATAAACCTGCTGACAGGTGCTGATCAAGCGGCTGACAGGTGCTGGTCAACTGGCTGACATGTTCTGATCAAGCGGCTGAGTATGCACTGATCGTGCAGCTGATAAGGCGATGATCAAGCGGCTAACAGGCGCTAATCCAGTGGCTTACATGTTCTGATCAACTGGCTGAGAGGTGATGATCAACTCGCTGACAGGTGCTAATCAAGCAGCTTATAGGAGCTTATCAAAGTGCTGACAGGTGCTGATCAACTGGCTGACTTGTACTGATCAAGCGGCTGAGTAGCCGCTGATCATGCAGCTGATTATGTGATGATAAAGCGGCTAACAGGCGATAATCAAGCGGCTGACAGGTGATGATAAAGTGGTTGACAGGTGCTGATCAAGCGGCTGATAGTCGTTGATCAAGTCGCTGTCAGGCACAGATCGCATGGCTGAGTAGGCGCTGGTCGTGGGGTTGAGTAGTCACAGATCAAGAGGCTGAGGCCATATTCGTGCGGCTGAGTAAATGATCATCGCTTGGCTGATTAGGTGCTGATCAAGAGGCTGACACGCGTTTATCAAGCTGCTGACACGCGTTGATCAAGTGGCTGACAGGTGATAATCAAGTGGCTGACAGGCGCTGATCAAGCGGCTGACAGGTGCTGATCAACTGGCTGACAGGTACTTCTCAAGCGGCTGACAGACACTGATCGGGCGGCTGATTAAGCGCTGACTGCGGGGCTCAGTAGGCACAGATCAACTGGCCGAAAGATGCTATTCGCGAGGCTGAGTCGGTGCTTTTCAATCGGCTGAGTGGAAATTTCGCAAGCGCTGATCAACCTGCTGACAGGTGCTTAACAAGCGGCTGACAATTGCTGATCAACTGGCTGACAGGGGCTAATCAAGCCTCTGATATGCGCTGATCAAGCGGCTGACAGGTGCTGATCCAGTGGCTTAAAGGTGGTGATCAACTGGTGAGAGGTGCTGATCAACTGGCTGACAGGTACTTGTCAAGCGGCTGACATGCACTGAATGGGCGGTTGAGTAGGCGCTGATTGCGGGGCTCAGTAGGCGCAGATCAACTGTCTAAGAGACGCAATTCACGTGGTTGAGTAGGGAATCTTCAACCTGCTGACAGGTGCTGATCAAGCGGATGACTTACTCTGATAAAGAGGGTGACAGACTATGATCACATGGCTGTGTAGGGGCTGATTCGCGGCTGAGTAGGCGCTGATCGCGCAGCTGAGAAGGCAATGATCAAGCAGCTGACAGGCACTGATGAAGCGGCTGGCAGGCGCTGTTTAAGCGGCTTAAAGGTGCTGATCTAGCAGCTGACATGTGCTGATCAACTGGCTGACAGGTGCTAATCAAGCGGCTGACAGGTTCTGATCAACTGGCTGACAGTTCCAAATGAAGCGGCTGACAGGTGTTGATCAACATGCTGACAGGTGCTAATCAAGCAGCTGATAGGTGCTGATAAAGCTGCTGACAGGTGCTGATCAAGCGGCTGATAGTCGTTGATCAAGTGGCTGTCAGGCGCAGATCACACGGCTGAGTAGGCACTGGTCGTGGAGCTGAGTAGGCACAGATCAAGAGGCTGAGGCGATGATCGCGCAGCTGAGTAAATGATCATCGCGTGGCTGCTTAGGTGCTGATCAAGAGGCTGACACGCGTTTATCAAGCTGCTAACAGGTGCTGATCAAGTGGCTGACAGGTACTTGTCAAGCGGCTGACATGCACTGATCGGGAGGCTGTGTAGGCACTGACTGCAGGGCTCAGTAGGCACAGATCAACTAGCTGAAAGATGCTATTCACGCGGCTGAGTCGGTGCTTTTCAATCGGCTTAAAGGAAAGTGGTCAAGCGCTGATCGAGCTGCTGACAGGTGTTTAACAAGCGGCTGACAATTGCTCATCAACTGGCTGCCAGGGGTAATCAAGTCACTGATAGGCGCTGATCAAGCGGCTGACAGGTGCTGGTAAACTGGCTGACAGGTGCTAATCAAGCAGCTGATAGGCGCTCATCAAGTGGCTGACAGGTGCTGATCAAGCGACTGATAGGCGCTGATCAAGGGGCTGACAGGTGCTGATCAAGCGGCTGACAGGTGCTGATCAACTGGCTGACAGGTTCTGATCAATTGGCTGGGTAGGCGCTGATCATCCAGCTGGTAAGGCGATGATCAAGCGGCTAACAGGCGGTGATCCAGTGGCTTACATGTTCTGATCAACTGGCTGAGAGGTGATGATCAACTCGCTGACAGGTGATAATCAAGCAGCTTATAGGAGCTTATCAAGGTGCTGACAAGTGCTAATCAACTGGCTGACTGGTACTGATCAAGCTGCTGAGTAGCCGCTGATCATGCAGCTGATTATGTGATGATAAAGCGGTAACAGGCGATGATCAAGCGGCTGACAGGCGATGATAAAGTGGTTGACAGGTGCTGATCAAGCGCCTGATAGTCGTTGATCAAGTGGCTGTCAGGCGCAGATCACACGGCTGAGTAGGCACTGGTCGTGGACCTGAGTAGGCACAGATCAAGAGGCTGAGGCAATGATCGCGCAGCTGAGTAAATGATCATCGCGTGGCTGATTAGGTGCTGATCAAGAGGCTGACACGCGTTTATCAAGCTCCTAACAGGTGCTGATCAAGTGGCTGACAGGTACTTGTCAAGCGGCTAACATGCACTGATCCCGAGGCTGTTTAGGCACTGACTGCAGGGCTCAGTAGGCACAGATCAACTAGCTGAAAGATGCTATTCGCGCGGCTGAGTCGGTGCTTTTCAAACGGCTTAAAGGAAAGTGGTCAAGCGCTGATCAAGCTGCTGACAGGTGTTTAACAAGCGGCTGACAATTGCTCATCAACTGGCTGACAGGGGCTAATCAAGTCACTGATAGGAGCTGATCAAGCGGCTGACAGGTGCTGGTAAACTGGCTGACAGGTGCTAATCAAGCAGCTGATAGGCGCTCATCAAGTGGCTGACAGGTGCTGATCAAGCGGCTGATAGGCACTGATCAAGGGGCTGACAGGTGCTGATCAACCGGCTGACAGGTGCTGATCAACTGGCTGACAGGTTCTGATCAATTGGCTGGGTAGGCACTGATCATCCAGCTGGTAAGGCAATGATCAAGCGACTAATAGGCGCTGATCCAGTGGCTTACATGTTCTGATCAACTGGCTGAGAGGTGATGATCAACTCGCTGACAGGTGCTAATCAAGCAGCAGATAGGTGCTGATAAAGCTGCTGACAGGTGCTGATCAAGCGGTTGACAGGTTCTGATACAGCGGCTAACAGGTGCTGATAATGTGGCTGACAGTTAATGATCAAGCTGCTTATGGGGGCTGCCCTAGCGCCTGACAGTTGCTGATAAAATGGCTGACAGGTGCAAATGAAGTGGCTGACAGGTGCTGATCAACTTGATGACAGGTACTGATCAAGTGGCTGATAGGCCCTGATCAAGTTGCTGACAGATGTTTCTCAAGTGGCTGACAGGCGCTTATCGCGTGGGTGCGTATGCGTTTATCAATCAGCTGAGTGGGCAACGGTCAAGGGGCTGACAGGCACTGATCTAGTGGTGGACCAGGCGCTGAATGACCATCAGAGCAGGAAATGATCAAGCCGCTGCCAGGTGCTGATCAGCCGCCTGAGGGTCACTGATCCTGTGGCTGAGTAGGCTCTGATTACGCAGCTAAGAGGGCACTGATCAAGCTGTTGAGAGTTGCTGATATATTGGCTGACAGGTGCTGATCAAGTGGCTGACAGGTACTGATCAAGCTGCTGACACGCGTTTATCAAGCGGCTGACAAGTGCTGATCATCTGGCTTACAGGTGCTAATCAAGTGGCTGATAGGCGATGATCAAGGTGCTGACAGGTGCTGATCACCTGGCTGACAGGTGCTGATCAAGCAGCTGATACTCGCTGCTCAAGCTGCTGACAGGTGCTGATCAACTGGCTGACAGTTGCTAAACAAGCAGCTGATAGGTGCTGATTGCGCAGCTGAGAATGCAATGATCAAGCAGCTGACAGGCACTGATCAATCGGTAGGCAGGTGCTGATCAACTGGCTGACAAGTGCTAATCAAGTAGCTGATCAATCTGCTGACAGGTTCTGATCAAGAGGCTGACAGGTGCTAATCACACGGCTGATAGGCGATGATCAAGGTGCTGACAGGTGCTGATCAACTGCCTGACAGGTGCTGATCAATTGGCTGACAGGTGCTGATCAACTAGCTGACAGGTGCTAATCAAGTGGCTAATAGGCCCTGATCAAGCTGCTGACAGGTGCTGATCACCTGGCTGACAAGTGGTAATCCAGTGGCTGATAGGCCGTGATCAATCTGCTGACAGGTGCTGATCAACTGGCTGACAGGTGCTGATCAACTTGCTGACAGGTGCTGATCAAGCAGCTGATACTCGCTGCTCAAGCTGCTGACAGGTGCTGATCATCTGGCTGACAGGTGCTAATCAAGCGGCTGATAGGCGATGATCAATGTGCTGACAGGTGCTGATCAACTGGCTGACAGGTGCTAAACAAGCAGCTGATAGGTGCTGATTGTGCAGCTGAGAATGCAATGATCAAGCAGCTGACAGGCACTGATCAATCGGTAGGCAGGTTCTGATCAAGAGGCTGACAGGTGCTAATCACACGGCTGATAGGCGATGATCAAGGTGCTGACAGGTGCTGTTCAACTGGCTGACAGGTGCTGATCAACTAGCTGACAGGTGCTAATCAAGTGGCTAATAGGCTCTGATCAAGCTGCTGACAGGTGATTTTCAGGCGGCTGACTGGTGCTTATCGCGCGGCTGCATTGGCACTTTTCAATCGGCTGAGTGGGCAGTGGTCAAGCAGCTGACAGGCACTAATCAAGCGGCTGATTGGTGCTGATGAACTGCCTGAAAGGTTCTGATCAAGGGGCTGAGTAGGCGCTGATCATGCAGCTGATAAGGTGATGATCAAGCGGCTGATAGTCGTTTATCAAGTGGCTGTCAGGCACAGATCGCATGGCTGAGTAGGCGCTGGTCATGGGGCTGAGTAGGCACAGATCAAGAGGCTGAGGCGATGATCGCGCGGCTGAGTAAATGATCATCGTGTGGCTGATTAGGTGCTGATCAAGAGGCTGACAGGTACTTGTCAAGCGGCTGAGAAGCACTGATTAGGCGGCTGTGTAGGCACTGACTGCGGGGCTCAGTAGGCACAGATCAACTGGCTGAAAGATGCTATTCGCGCGGCTGAGTCAGTGCTTTTCAATCGGCTGAGTGGAAAGTGGTCAAGCGCTGATCAAGCTGCTGACAGGTGCTTAAGAAGCGGCTGACAATTGCGGATCAACTGGCTGACAGGGGCTAATCAAGCCACTGATAGGCGCTGATCAAGCGGCTGACAGGTGCTGGTCAACTGGCTGACAGGTGCTAATCAAGCGGCTGATAGGCGCACATCAAGCTGCTGACAGGTGCTGATCAAGTGGCTGACAGGTGCTGATCAACTGGCTGACAGGTGCTAATCAAGTAGCTGATAGGCGATGATCAAGCTGCTGACAGGTTCTGATCAAGAGGCTGACAGGTGCTGATCAACTGGCTGACAGGTGCTAATCACACGGCTGATAGGCGATGATCAAGGGGCTGACAGGTGCTGTTCAACTGGCTGACAGGTGCTAATGAAGCGGCTGACAGGTGCTGATCAATTGGCTGACAGGTGCTGATCAACTAGCTGACAGGTGCTAATCAAGTGGCTAATAGGCCCTGATCAAGCTGCTGACAGGTGATTTTCAGGCGGCTGACTGGTGCTTATCGCGCGGCTGCATTGGCGCTTTTCAATCGGCTGAGTGGGCAGTGGTCAAGCAGCTGACAGGCACTAATCAAGCGGCTGACAGGTGCTGATAAAGTCGTTGACAGGTGCTGATCAAGCGACTGATAGTCGCTGATAAAGTGGCTGACAGTACTTCTCAAGGGTCTGTCAGGCGCACCTCGCACGGCTGAGTAGGCGCTGATCGCGGGGCTGAGTAGACACAGATCAAGCGGCTGAGGCGATGATCGTGCGGCTGAGTAAATGATGATCGCGTGGCTGATTAGGTGCTGGTCAAGTGGCTGCCAGGTACTTCTCAAGCGGCTGACAGGCACTGATCAAGTGGATGACCAGGAGCTGAATGACCAGTAGAGCAGGAAATGATCAAGCGGCTGACTGGTGCTGATCAACTGCCTGACAGGTTCTGACCAAGCGGCTGAGTAGGTGCTGATCGCGCCGCTCAGTAGGCGCTGATCGAGGGGGTGATTAGGCGCTGATCAAGCGTCTGACAGTCTCTGATCAAGCAGCTGACAGACTATGATCACGCGGCTGTGGAGGGGCTGATTCACGGCTGAGTAGGCGCTGATCGTGCAGCTGAGAAGGCAATGATCAAGCACGTGACAGGCACTGATGAAGCGGCTGGCAGGCACTGTTGAAACGGCTTACAGGTGCTTATCAAGCAGCTGACAGGTGCTGATCAACTGGCTGACAGTTGCTAATGAAGCGGCTGACAGGTGTTGATCAACATTCTGACAGGTGCTAATCAAGCAGCTGATAAGTGCTGATAAAGCTACTGACAGGTGCTGTTCAAGCGGCTGACAGGTGCCGATCAACTGGCTGACAGGTTCTGATCAAGCAGCTGAGTAGGCGCTGATCGTGCACCTGATAAGGCGATGATCAAGCGGCTAACAGGCGCTGATCCAGTGGCTTACAGGTGCTGATCAACTGGCTGAGAGGTGCTGATCAACATGCTGACAGGTGCTAATGAAGCAGCTGATAGGCGCTGATCAAGCTGCTGACAGGTGCTGATCAACTGGCTGACTGCTACTGATCAAGCGGCTGAGTAGGCGCTGATCATGAAGCTTATTAGGCGATGATAAAGTGGCTAACAGGCGCTGATCAAGCGGCTGACAGGTGCTGATAAAGTGGTTGACAGGAGCTGATCAAGCAGCTGATAGTCGTTGATCAAGTGACTGTCTGGAGCAGATCGCATGGCTGAGTAGGCACAGATCAAGAGGCTGAGGCGATGATCACGTGGCTGAGTAAATGATCATCGCATGGCTCATTAGGTGCTGATCAAGAGGCTGACACACGTTTATCAAGCTGCTGAAAGGTCCTGATCAAGCGGCTGACAGGTGCCGATCAACTGGCTGACAGGTACTATTCAAGTGGCTGATGGGCCCTGATCAAGCTTCTGACAGGTGCTTGTCAAGCAGCTGAGAGGCCCTTATCGCACGGCTGCGTAGGCCCTTTTCAATCAGCTGAGTGGGCACTGATCACGTGGCTGAGTAGGATCTGATCACGCAGCAAAGTGGTCGCTGATCAAGCAGTTGACAGTTGCTGATATAGTGGCTGACAGGTGCTGATAAAGTAGCTGACAGGTACTGATCAAGCGGTTGAGTAGGAACTGATCGCGCAGCTGATTAGGCGATGATAAAGCGGCTGACAGGTGCTGATAAAGTCGTTGACAGATGTTGATCTAGCGGCTGATAATCGCTGATCAAGCGGCTGACAGGCACTGATAAAGCGGCTGAAAGGTGCTGATAAAGTCGTTTGCAGATGCTGGTCTAGCGTCTGATGATCGCTGATCAAGCGGCTGACAGTACTTCGCATTCGGCTGTCAGGCACATATCGCACGGCTGATTAGGCACTGATCGCGGGGCTGAGTAGGCACAGATCATGCGGCTGAGTCGATGATCGCATGGCTCAATAAATACTGATAGTGAATCTAATTATGTGTTGATCAAGTGGTTTATAGGTGCTTGTCAAGCAGCTGACAGGTGGTGATTGCGCCACTCAATAAGCGCTGATGGAGGGGGTGATTAGGCGCTAATCAAGCGTCTGACAGTCTCTGATCAAGCGGCAGACAGATTATGATCACGCGGCTGTGTAGGGGCTGATTCGCGGCTCAGTAGGCATTGATCGCGCAGCTGAGAAGGCACTGATCAAGCGGCTGACAGGCAGTGATGAAGTGGCTGGCAAGCGCTGTTTAAGCGGCATACAGATGCTGATCAAGCAGCTTACAGTTGCTGATCTACTGGCTGAGATTTGCTAATGAAGCAGCTGACAGGTGTTGGTCAACATGGTGACAGGTGCTAATCAAGCAGCTGATAGGTGCTGATTAAGCTGCTGACAGTTGCTGATCAAGCGGCTGACAGGTGCTAATCAACTGGCTGAGAAGTGATAATTAAGCAGCTGATAGGCGCTGATCAAGCTGCTGAAAGGTGCTGATCAAGCGGCTGACAGGTGCTGATCCAGTGGCTTACAGTTGGTGATCAACTGGCTGAGAGGTGCTAATCCAGCTGCTGACAGGTGCTAATCAACTGGCTGACAGGTGCTAATCAAGCAGCCGATAGGTGCTGATCAAGCGGCTAACAGGTGCTGATCTACTGGCTGAGAAGTGATAATTAAGCAGCTGAGAGGCGCTGATCTAGCTGCTGAAAGGTGCTGATCCAGTGGCTTTCAGTTGGTGATCAACTGGCTGAGAGGTGCTGATCTACTGGCTGACAGGTACTTCTCAAACGGCTGACAGGCACTGATCGGGCGGCTGAGTAGGCGCTGGTTGCAGGGCTCATTAGGCGCAGATCAACTGGCTGAGGGATGCAATTCGCGCAGCTGAGTAGGCACTCTTCAACCTGCTGACAGGTGCTGATCAAGCAAATGACCGACTCTGATAAAGAGGCTGACAGACTATGATCACACGGCTGTGTAGGGGCTAATTCGCGTGTGAGTAGGCGCTGATCATGCAGCTGAGAAGGCAATGATAAAGCAGCTGACAGGCACTGATTAAGCGGCTTACAGGGGCTGATCCAGCAGTTGACAGGTGCTGATCAACTGGTGACAGGTGCTAATCCAGCGGCTGACAGTTGGTGATCAACTGGCTGACAGTTGCTAATGAAGCAGCTGACAGGTGTTGATCAACATGCTGACAGGTGCTAATCAAGCAGCTGATAGGTGCTGATAAAACTGCTGACAGTTGCTGATCAAGAAGCTGACAGGTGCTGATCAACAGGCTGACAGGTTCTGATCAAGCGGCTGAGTAGGCGCTGATCGTGCAGGTGATAAGGTGATGATCAAGGGGCTAACAGGCGCTGATCCAGTGGCTAACAGGTGCTGATCAACTGGCTGACAGGTGCAGATCAACTGGCTGACAGGTGCTAATCAAGCAGCTGATAGGTGCTGATCAAGCTGCTGACAGGTGCTGATCAACTGGCTGACTGGTACTGATCAATCGGCTGAGTAGGCGCTGATCATGCAGCTAATTAGGCCATGAGAAAGCGGGTAACAGGCACTGATCCAGCAGCTGAAAGGTGATGATAAAGTGGTTGACAGGTGCTGATCAAGAGGCTGATAGTCGTTGATCAAGTGGCTGTCAGGTGCAGATCGCATGGCCGAGTAGGCGCTGGTCGTGGGGCTGAGTAGGCACAGATCAAGAGGCTGAGGCGATGATCGCACGGCTGAGTAAATGATCATGGCGTGGCTGATTAGGTGCTGATCAAGAGGCTGACACGCGTTTATCAAGCTGCTGACAGGTGCTGATCACCTGGCTGAGAAGTGTTAATTAAGCAGCTGATAGGCGCTGATCAAGCTGCTGACAGGTGCTGATCAAGCGGCTGACAGGTGCTGATCCAGTGGCTTACAGGTGGTGATCAACTGGCTGAGAGGTTCTGATGAACTGGCTGACTTTTACTTCTCAAGCGGCTGACAGGCAATGATCGGGCGGCTGTGTAGGCACTGACTGCGGGGCTCAGTAGGCACAGATCAAATGGCTGAAAGGTGCTATTCACGCGGCTGAGTCAGTGCTTTTCAATCGGCTGAGTGGAAAGTGGTCAAGTGCTGATCAAGCTGCTGACAGGTGCTTAACAAGCGGCTGACAATTGCTGATCAACTGGCTGACAGGGGCTAATCAAGCCACTGATAGGCGCTGATCAAGCGTCTGACAGGTGCTGGTCAACTGGCTGACAGGTGCTAATCAAGCGGCTGATAGGTGCACATCAAGCTGCTGACAGGTGCTGATCAAGTGGCTGACAGGTACTTGTCAAGTGGCTGACAAGCACTGATCGGGCGGCTGTGTAGGCACTGACTGCGGGGCTCAGTAGGCACAGATCAACTGGCTGAAAGATGATATTCACGCGGTTGAGTCTTTGCTTTTCAATCGGCTGAGTGGAAAGTGGTCAAGCGCTGATCAAGCTGCTGACAGGTGCATAACAAGCGGCTGACAATTGCTGATCAAGCGGCTGACAGGGGCTAATCAAGCAGCTGATAGGTGCTGATCAAGCTGCTGACAGGTGCTGATCAAGCGGTTGACAGGTTCTGATACAGCGGCTAACAGGTGCTGATAATGTGGCTGACAGTTAATGATCAAGCTGCTTATAGGGGCTGCCCTAACGCCTGACAGTTGCTGATAAAGTGGCTGACAGGTGCTAATGAAGTGGCTGACAGGTGCTGATCAACTGGCTGACAGTTGCTAATGAAGCGGCTGTCAGGTGTTGGTAAACATGCTGACAGGTGCTAATCAAGCGTCTGATACGTGCTGATCAAGCTGCTGACAGGTGCTGATCAAGCGGCTGACAGGTACTGATCAAGCGGCTGAGTAGGCGCTGATCGTGCAGCTGATAAGGCAATGATCAAGCGGCTAACAGGCGCTGATCCATTGGCTTACAGGTGATGATCAACTGGCTGAGACGTGCTGATCAACTGGCTGACAGGTGCTAACCAAGCAGCTGATAGGCGCTGATCAAGCTGCTGACAGGTGCTGATCAACTGGCTGACTGGTACTGATCAAGCGGCTGAGTAGGCACTGATCAGGCAGCAGATTAGGCGATGACAAAGCGGCTAACCGGCGCTGATCAAGCGGCTTACAGGTTATGATAAATGGTTGACAGTTGCTGATCAAGCGGCTGAGAGTCATTGATCAAGTGGCTGTCAGGCGCAGATCACATGGCTGAGTAGGCACAGATCAAGAGTCTGAGGGGATGATCGCGCGGCTGAGTAAATGATCATCGCGTGTCTGATTAGCTGCTGGTTAAGAGGCTGACACGCGTTTACCAAGCTGCTGACAGGTGCTGATCAACTGGCTGACAGGTACTTCTCAAGCTGCTGACAGGCACTGATCGAGCGGCTGAGTAGGCGCTGATTGCGGGGCTCAGTAGGAGCAGATCAACTCTCTGAGAGATGCAATTCGCGTGGATGAGTAGGCACTCTTCAACCTGCTGAAAGGTGCTGATCAAGCGAATGACCGACTCTGATAAAGAGCCTGACAGAATATGATCACGCGTTTGTGTAGGAGCTCATTCACTGCCGAGTAGGCGCTGATCGCGCATCTGAGAAAGCAATGATCAAGCAGCTGACAGGCACTGATGAAGAGGCTGGCAGGCGCTGTTTAAGTGGCTTACAGGTGCTGATCAAGCAGCTGACAGGTGCTGATCAACTGGCTGACAGGTGCTAATCAAGCAGCTGATAGGTGCTGATAAAGCTGCTGACAGGTGCTGATCAACATGCTGACAGGTGCTAAACAAGCAGCTGATAGGTGCTGATAAAGCTGCTGACAGGTGCTGATCAAGCGGTTGACAGGTTCTGATTTAGCGGCTAACATGTGCTGATAAAGTGGCTGAGAGGTAATGATCAAGCTGCTTATAGGGGCTGCCCTAGCGCCTGACAGTTGCTGATAAATTGGCTGAGAGGTGCAAATGAAGTGGCTGACAGGTGCTGATCAACTGGCTGACAGGTACTGATCAAGTGGCTGATAGACCCTGATCAGGTTGCTGACAGATGCTTCTCAAGTGGCTGACAGGCGCTTATCGCTCGGCTGCGTAGGCGCTTTTAAATCTGCTGAGTGGGCAGTGGTCAAGCGGCTGACTGACACTGATCAAGTGGTTGACCCGGCGCTGAATGACCAGCAGAGAAGGAAATGATCAAGCGCCTGACAGGAGAAGATCAACCGGCTGAGCGTCACTGACCGCGTGCCTGAGTAGGCTCTGTTCATGCAGTAAAGTGTGTGCTGATCTAGCGGGTGGCAGGTGATGATCAATAGACTGACAGGTGTTAATCAAGCAGCTGATACGCACTGAGCAACCTGCTGACAGGTGCTGATCACCTGGCTCACAGGTGCTAATGAAGCGACTCTCAGGTGCTGATCAACTGGCTGACAGGTGCTAATCAAGTGGCTGATAGGCCCTGATCAATCTGCTGACAGGTGCTGATCAACTGGCTGACAGGTGCTGATCAAGCAGCTGATACTCGCTGCTCAAGCTGCTGACAGGTGCTGATTATCTGGCTATCAGGTGCTAATCAAGCGGCTGATAGGCGATGATCAAGGTGCTGACAGGTGCTGATCAACTGGCTGACAGGTGCTAAACAAGCAGCTGATAGGTGCTGATTGCACAGCTGAGAATGCAATGATCAAGAAGCTGACAGGCACTGATCAATCAGTAGGCAGGTGCTGATCAACTGGCTGACAAGTGCTAATCAAGTAGCTGATAGGCGATTGTCAAGCTGCTGACAGGTTCTGATCAAGAGGCTGACAGGTGCTGTTCAACTGGCTGACAGGTGCTGATCAACTAGCTGACAGGTGCTAATCAAGTGGCTAATAGGCCCTGATCAAGCTGCTGACAGGTGATTTTCAGGCGGCTGACTGGTGCTTATCGCGCGGCTGCATTGGCGCTTTTCAATGAGCTGAGTGGGCAGTGGTCAAGCAGCTGACAGGCACTAATCAAGCGGCTGACAGGTGCTGATAAAGTCGTTGACAGCTGCTGATCAAGCGACTGATAGTCGCTGATAAAGTGGCTGACAGTACTTCTCAAGTGTCTGTCAGGCGCACATCGCACGGCTGAGTAGGCGCTGATCGCGGGGCTGAGTAGACACAGATCAAGCGGCTGAGGTGATGATCGTGCGGCTGAGTAAATGATGATCGCGTGGCTGATTAGGTGCTGGTCCAGTGGCTGCCAGGTACTTCTCAAGCGGCTGACAGGCACTGATCAAGTGGATGACCAGGAGCTGAATGACCAGCAGAGCAGGAAATGATCAAGCGGCTGACTGGTGCTGATCAACTGCCTGACAGGTTCTGATCAAGCGGCTGAGTAGGCGCTGATAGTGCAGCTGATAAGGCGATGATCAAGCGGCTGATAGTCGTTGATCAAGTGGCTGTCAGGCACAGATCGCATGGCTGAGTAGGCGCTGGTCATGGGGCTGAGTAGGCACAGATCAAGAGGCTGAGGCGATGATCGCGCGGCTGAGTAAATGATCATCGTGTGGCTGATTAGGTGCTGATCAAGAGGCTGACAGGTACTTGTCAAGCGGCTGACAAGCACTGATCGGGCTGCTGTGCAGGCACTGACTGCGGGGCTCAGAAGGCACAGATCAACTGGCTGAAAGATGTTATTCGCGCGGCTGAGTCAGTGCTTTTCAATCGGCTGAGTGGAAAGTGGTCAAGCGCTGATCAAGCTGCTGACAGGTGCTTAAAAAGCGGCTGACAGGTGCTGGTCAACTGGCTGACAGGTGCTAATCAAGCGGCTGATAGGTCTACATCAAACTGCTGACAGTTGCTGATCAAGTGGCTGACAGGTACTTGTCAAGCGGCTGACAAATACTGATCGGGCAGCTGTGTAGGCACTGACTGCGGGGCTCAGTAGGCACAGATCAACTGGCTGAAAGATGCTATTCAGGCGGTTGAGTCTTTGCTTTTCAATCGGCTGAGTGGAAAGTGGTCAAGCGCTGATCAAGCTGCTGACAGGTGCATAACAAGCGGCTGACAATTGCTGATCAAGTGGCTGACAGGGGCTAATCAAGCAGCTGATAGGTGCTGATCAAGCTGCTGACAGGTGCTGATCAAGCGGTTGACAGGTTCTGATACAGCGGCTAACAGGTGCTGATAATGTGGCTGACAGTTAATGATCAAGCTGCTTATAGGGGCTGCCCTAGCGCCTGACAGTTGCTGATAAAGTGGCTGACAGGTGCGAATGAAGTGGCTGACAGGTGCTGATCAACTGGCTGACAGGTACTGATCAAGTTGCTGACAGATGCTTCTCAAGTGGCTGACAGGCGCTTATCGCGTGGATGCGTATGCGTTTACCAATCAGCTGAGTGGGCACTGGTCAAGGGGCTGACAGGCACTGATCTAGTGGTGGACCAGGCGCTGAATGACCATCAGAGCAGGAAATGATCAAGCCGCTGACAGGCGCTGATCAGCCCGCTGAGGGTCACTGATCCTGTGGCTGAGTAGGCTCTGATTACGCAGCTAAGCGGGCACTGATCAAGCGGTTGAGAGTTGCTGATATATTGGCTGACCGGTGCTGATAATGTGGCTGACAGGTACTGATCAAGCTGCTGACATGCGTTTATCAAGCGGCTGACAGGTGCTGATCAGTGGCTGACAGGTACTTCTCAAGAGGCTGACAGTCACTGATCGGGCGACTGAGTAGGCGCTGATCATGGGGCTCAGTAGGAGCAGATCAACTGGCTGAGAGATGCTATTTGCGCGGCTGAATAGGCACTGTTCAACCGGCTGACAGGTGCTGATCAAGCAGCTGACAGACACTGATCTCGCGGCTGATTAAGCACTGATAGCGCAGCTCAGTAAGTGTTGATCAAGCGGTTTACAGGTGCTTGTAAAGCGGCTGACAGGCGCTTATCGCTCGACTGCATAGTCGCTTTTCAATCTGCTGAGTGGGCAGTGGTCAAGCGGCTGACTGACACTGATCCAGTGGTTGACCAGGCGCTGAATGACCAGCAGAGCAGGAAATGATCAAGTGCGTGACAGGAGAAGATCAACCGGCTGAGCGTCACTGACCGCGTGGCTGAGTAGGCTCTGTTCATGCAGCAAAGTGGGTGCTGATCTAGCGGTTGACAGGTGATGATCAATAGACTGACAGGTGTTAATCAAGCAGCTGATACGCACTGATCAACCTGCTGACAGGTGCTGATCAACCGGATGACAGGTGCTAATGAAGCGACTCTCAGGTGCTGATCAACTGGCTGACAGGTGCTAATCAAGTGGCTGATAGGCGTGATCAGTCTGCTGACAGGTGCTGATCAACTGGCTGACAGGTGCTGATCAAGCAGCTGATACTCGCTGCTCAAGCTGCTGACAGGTTCTGATCATCTGGCTGACAGGTGCTAATCAAGCGGCTGATAGGCGATGATCAAGGTGCTGACAGGTGCTGATCAACTGGCTGACAGGTGCTAAACAAGCAGCTGATAGGCGATGATCAAGCTGCTGACAGCTTCTGATCAAGAGGCTGATAGGTGCTGATCAACTGGCTGACAGGTGCTAATCACACGGCTGATAGGCGATGATCAAGGGGCTGACAGGTGCTGTTCAACTGGCTGACAGGTGCTAATGAAGCGGCTGACAGGAGCTGATCAATTGGCTGACAGGTGCTGATCAACTAGCTGACAGGTGCTAATCAATTGGCTAATAGGCCCTGATCAAGCTGCTGACAGGTGATTTTCAGGCGGCTGACTGGTGCTTATCGCGCGGCTGTATTGGCGCTTTTCAATCGGCTGAATGGGCAGTGGTCAAGCAGCTGACAGGCACTAATCAAGCGGCTGACAGGTGCTGATAAAGTCGTTGACAGGTGCTGATCAAGCGACTGAGAGTCGATGATAAAGTGGCTGACAGTACTTCTCAAGTGTCTGTCAGGCGCACCTCGCACGGCTGAGTAGGCGCTGATCGCGGGGCTGAGTAGACACAGATCAGCGGCTGAGGCGATGATCGTGCGGCTGAGTAAATGATCATCGTGTGGCTGATTAGGTGCTGATCAAGAGGCTGACAGGTACTTGTCAAGCGGCTGACAAGCACTGATCAGGCGGCTGTGTAGGCACTGACTGCGGGGCTCAGTGGGCACAGATCAACTGGCTGAAAGATGCTATTCGCGCGGCTGAGTCAGTGCTTTTCAATCGGCTGAGTGGAAAGTGGTCAAGCGCTGATCAAGCTGCTGACAGATGATTAACAAGCGGCTGACAATTGCTGATCAACTGGCTGACAGGGGTAAACAAGCCACTGATAGGCGCTGACCAAGCGGCTGACAGTTGCTGGTCAACTGGCTGACAGGTGCTAATCAAGCGGCTGATAGGTGCACATCAAGCTGCTGACAGGTGCTGATCAAGTGGCTGACAGGTACTTGTCAAGCGGCTGACAAGCACTGATCGGGCAGCTGTGTAGGCACTGACTGTGGGGCTCAGTAGGCACAGATCAACTGGCTGAAAGATGATATTCACGCGGTTGAGTCTTTGCTTTTCAATCGGCTGAGTGGAAAGTGGTCAAGCGCTGATCAAGCTGCTGACAGGTGCATAACAAGCGGCTGACCATCGCTGATCAAGTGGCTGACAGGGGCTAATCAAGCAGCTGATAGGTGCTGATAAAGCTGCTGACAGGTGCTGATCAAGCGGTTGACAGGTTCTGATACAGCGGCTAACACGTGCTGATAATGTGGCTGACAGTTAATGATCAAGCTGCTTATAGGGGCTGCCCTAGCGCCTGACAGTTGCTGATAAAGTGGCTGACAGGTGCAAATGAAGTGGCTGACAGGTGCTGATCAACTGGCTGACAGGTACTGATCAAGTTGCTGACAGATGCTTCTCAAGTGGCTGACAGGCGCTTATCGCGTGGATGCGTATGCGTTTACCAATCAGCTGAGTGGGCACTGGTCAAGGGGCTGACAGGCACTGATCTAGTGGTGGACCAGGCGCTGAATGACCATCAGAGCAGGAAATGATCAAGCCGCTGACAGGCGCTGATCAGCCCGCTGAGGGTCACTGATCCTGTGGCGGAGTAGGCTCTGATTACGCAGCTAAGCGGGCACTGATCAAGCTGTTGAGAGTTGCTTATATATTGGCTGACAGGTGCTGATAAAGTGGCTGACAGGTACTGATCAAGCTGCTGACATGCGTTTATCAAGCGGCTGACAGGTGCTGATCAAGTGGCTGACAGGTACTTCTCAAGAGGCTGACAGTCACTGATCGGGCGGCTGAGTAGGCACTGATCATGGGGCTCAGTAGGAGCAGATCAACTGGCTGAGAGATGCTATTTGCGCGCCTGAATAGGCACTGTTCAACCGGCTGACAGGTGCTGATCAAGCAGCTGACAGACACTGATCTCGCGGCTGATTAAGCACTGATAGCGCAGCTCAGTAAGTGTTGATCAAGCGGTTTAGAGGTGCTTGTAAAGCGGCTGACAGGCGCTTATCGCTCGACTGCATAGTCGCTTTTCAATCTGCTGAGTGGGCAGTGGTCAAGCGGCTGACTGACACTGATCCAGTGGTTGACCAGGCGCTGAATGACCAGCAGAGCAGGAAATGATCAAGCGCCTGACAGGAGAAGATCAACCGGCTGAGCGTCACTGACCGCGTGGCTGAGTAGGCTCTGTTCATGCAGCAAAGTGGGTGCTGATCTAGCGGTTGACAGGTGATGATCAATAGACTGACAGGTGTTAATCAAGCAGCTGATACGCACTGATCAACCTGCTGACAGGTGCTGATCAACCGGATGACAGGTGCTAATGAAGCGACTCTCAGGTGCTGATCAACTGGCTGACAGGTGCTAATCAAGTGGCTGATAGGCCCTGATCAGTCTGCTGACAGGTGCTGATCAACTGGCTGACAGGTGCTGATCAAGCAGCTGATACTCGCTGCTCAAGCTGCTGACAGGTGCTGATCATCTGGCTGACAGGTGCTAATCAAGCGGCTGATAGGCGATGATCAAGGTGCTGACAGGTGCTGATCAACTGGCTGACAGGTGCTAAACAAGCAGCTGATAGGCGATGATCAAGCTGCTGACAGGTTCTGATCAAGAGGCTGACAGGTGCTGATCAACTGGCTGACAGGTGCTAATCACACGGCTGATAGGCGATGATCAAGGGGCTGACAGGTGCTGTTCAACTGGCTGACAGGTGCTAATGAAGCGGCTGACAGGTGCTGATCAATTGGCTGACAGGTGCTGATCAACTAGCTGACAGGTGCTAATCAATTGGCTAATAGGCCCTGATCAAGCTGCTGACTGGTGATTTTCAGGCGGCTGACTGGTGCTTATCGCTCGGCTGCATTGGCGCTTTTCAATCGGCTGAGTGGGCAGTGGTCAAGCAGCTGACAGGCACTAATCAAGCGGCTGACAGGTGCTGATAAAGTCGTTGACAGGTGCTGATCAAGCGACTGAGAGTCGATGATAAAGTGGCTGACAGTACTTCTCAAGTGTCTGTCAGGCGCACCTCGCACGGCTGAGTAGGCGCTGATCGCGGGGCTGAGTAGACACAGATCAAGCGGCTGAGGCGATGATCGCGCGGCTGAGTAAATGATCATCGTGTGGCTGATTAGGTGCTCATCAAGAGGCTTACAGGTACTTGTCAAGCGGCTGACAAGCACTGATCAGGCGGCTGTGTAGGCACTGACTGCGGGGCTCAGTGGGCACAGATCAACTGGCTGAAAGATGCTATTTGCGCGGCTGAATAGGCACTGTTCAACCGGCTGACAGGTGCTGATCAAGCAGCTGACAGACACTGATCTCGCGGCTGATTAAGCACTGATAGCGCAGCTCAGTAAGTGTTGATCAAGCGGTTTACAGGTGCTTGTAAAGCGGCTGACAGGCGCTTATCGCTCGGCTGCGTAGGCGCCTCTCAATCTGCTGAGTGGGCAGTGGTCAAGCGGCTGACTGACACTGATCCAGTGGTTGACCAGGCGCTGAATGACCAGCAGAGCAGGAAATGATCAAGCGCCTGACAGGAGAAGATCAACCAGCTGAGCGTCACTGACCGCGTGGCTGAGTAGGCTCTGTTCATGCAGCAAAGTGGGTGCTGATCTAGCGGTTGACAGGCGATGATCAATAGACTGGCAGATGTTAATCAAGCAGCTGATACGCACTGATCAACCTGCTGACAGGTGCTGATCAACCTGATGACAGGTGCTGATCAACCGGATGACAGGTGCTAATGAAGCGACTCTCAGGTGCTGATCAACTGGCTGACAGGTGCTGATCAAGCAGCTGATACTCGCTGCTCAAGCTGCTGACAGGTGCTGATCATCTGGCTGACAGGTGCTAATCAAGCGGCTGATAGGCGATGATCAAGGTGCTGACAGGTGCTGATCAACTGGCTGACAGGTGCTAAACAAGCAGCTGATAGGTGCTGATTGCGCAGCTGAGAATGCAATGATCAAGCAGCTGACAGGCACTGATCAATCCGTAGGCAGGTGCTGATCAACTGGCTGACAAGTGCTAATCAAGTAGCTGATAGGCGATGATCAAGCTGCTGACAGGTTCTGATCAAGAGGCTGACATGTGCTGATCACCTGGCTGACAGGTGCTAATCACACGGCTGATAGGCGATGATCAAGGGGCTGACAGGTGCTGTTCAACTGGCTGACAGGTGCTAATGAAGCGGCTGACAGGTGCTGATCAATTGGCTGACAGGTGCTGATCAACTAGCTGACAGGTGCTAATCAAGTGGCTAATAGGCCCTGATCAAGCTGCTGACAGGTGATTTTCAGGCGGCTGACTGGTGCTTATCACGCGGCTGCATTGGCGCTTTTCAATCGGCTGAGTGGGCAGTGGTCAAGCAGCTGACAGGCACTAATCAAGCGGCTGACAGGTGCTGATAAAGTCGTTGACAGGTGCTGATCAAGCGACTGAGAGTCGCTGATAAAGTGGCTGACAGTACTTCTCAAGTGTCTGTCAGGCGCACCTCGCACGGCTGAGTAGGCGCTGATCGCGGGGCTGAGTAGACACAGATCAAGCGGCTGAGGCGATGATCGTGCGGCTGAGTAAATGATGATCGCGTGGCTGATTAGGTGCTGGTCAAGTGGCTTCCAGGTACTTCTCAAGCGGCTGACAGGCTCTGATCAAGTGGATGACCAGATGAATGACCAGCAGAGCAGGAAATGATCAAGTGGCTGACTGGTGCTGATCAACTGCCTGACAGGTTCTGACCAAGCGGCTGAGTAGGTGCTGATCGTGAAGCTGATAAGGCGATGATCAAGCGGCTGATAGTCGTTGATCAAGTGGCTGTCAGGCACAGATCGCATGGCTGAGTAGGCGCTGGTCATGGGGCTGAGTAGGCACAGATCAAGAGGCTGAGGCGATGATCGCGCGGCTGAGTAAATGATCATCGTGTGGCCGATTAGGTGCTGATCAAGAGGCTGACAGGTACTTGTCAAGCGGCTGACAAGCACTGATCAGGCGGCTGTGTAGGCACTGACTGCGGGGCTCAGTGGGCACAGATCAACTGGCTGAAAGATGCTATTTGCGCGGCTGAGTCAGTGCTTTTCAATCGGCTGAGTGGAAAGTGGTCAAGCGCTGATCAAGCTGCTGACAGGTGCTTAACAAGCGGCTGACAATTGCTGATCAACTGGCTGACAGTGGCTAATCAAACCACTGATAGGCGCTGACCAAGCGGCTGACAGGTGCTGGTCAACTGGCTGACAGGTGCTAATCAAGCGGCTGAGAGGCGCACATCAAGCTGCTGACAGGTGCTGATCAAGTGTCTGACAGGTACTTGTGAAGCGGCTGACAAGCACTGATCGGGCAGCTGTGTAGGCACTGACTGCGGGGCTCAGTAGGCACAGATCAACTGGCTGAAAGATGATATTCATGCGGTTGAGTCTTTGCTTTTCAATCGGCTGAGTGGAAAGTGGTCAAGCGCTGATCAAGCTGCTGACAGGTGCATAACAAGCGGCTGACAATTGCTGATCAAGTGGCTGACAGGGGCTAATCAAGCAGCTGATAGGTGCTGATAAAGCTGCTGACAGGTGCTGATCAAGCGGTTGACAGGTTCTGATACAGCGGCTAACACGTGCTGATAATGTGGCTGACAGTTAATGATCAAGCTGCTTATAGGGGCTGCCCTAGCGCCTGACAGTTGCTGATAAAGTGGCTGACAGGTGCAAATGAAGTGGCTGACAGGTGCTAATCAACTGGCTGACAGGTACTGATCAAGTTGCTGACAGATGCTTCTCAAGTGGCTGACAGGTGCTTATCGCGTGGATGCGTATGCGTTTATCAATCAGCTGAGTGGGCACTGGTCAAGGGGCTGACAGGCACTGATCTAGTGGTGGACCAGGCGCTGAATGACCATCAGAGCAGGAAATGATCAAGCCGCTGACAGGCGCTGATCAGCCCGCTGAGGGTCACTGATCCTGTGGCGGAGTAGGCTCTGATTACGCAGCTAAGCGGGCACTGATCAAGCTGTTGAGAGTTGCTGATATATTGGCTGACAGGTGCTGATAAAGTGGCTGACAGGTACTGATCAACTGGCTGACAGGTGCTAATGAAGCGACTCTCAGGTGCTGATCAACTGGCTGACAGGTGCTAATCAAGTGGCTGATAGGCCCTGATCAATCTGCTGACAGGTGCTGATCAACTGGCTGACAGGTGCTGATCACGCAGCTGATACTCGCTGCTCAAGCTGCTGACTGGTGCTGATCATCTGGCTGACAGGTGCTAATCAAGCGGCTGATTGGCGATGATCAAGGTGCTGACAGGTGCTGATCAACTGGCTGACAGGTGCTAAACAAGCAGCTGATAGGTGCTGATTGCGCAGCTGAGAATGCAATGATCAAGCAGCTGACTGGCACTGATCAATCGGTAGGCAGGTGCTGATCAACTGGCTGACAAGTGCTAATCAAGTAGCTGATAGGCGATGATCAAGCTGCTGACAGATTCTGATCAAGAGGCTGACAGGTGCTGATCAACTGGCTGACAGGTGCTAATCAAGCGGCTGACAGTTGCTGATCAACTGGCTGACAGTTGCTAATGAAGCGGCTGCCAGGTGTTGATCAACATGCTGACAGGTGCTAATCAAGCAGCTGATAGGTGCTGATAAACTGCTGACAGGTGCTGATCAAGCGGTTGACAGGTTCTGATACAGCGGCTAACAGGTGCTGATAATATGGCTGACAGTTAATGATCAAGCTGCTTATAGGGGCTGCCCTAGCGCCTGACAGTTGCTGATAAAGTGGCTGACAGGTGCAAATGAAGTGGCTGACAGGTGCTGATCAACTGGCTGACAAGTACTGATCAAGTGGCTGATAGGCCCTGATCAAGTTGCTGACAGATGCTTCTCAAGTGGCTGACAGGCGCTTATTGCGTGGATGCGTATGCGTTTATCAATCAGCTGAGTGGGCACTGGTCAAGGGGCTGACAGGCACTGATCTAGTGGTTGTCCAGGCACTGAATGACCATCAGAGCAGGAAATGATCAAGCCACTGACAGGCGCTGATCAGCCGCCTGAGGGTCACTGATCCTGTGGCTGAGTAGGCTCTGATTACGCAGCTAAGCGGGCACTGATCAAGCTGTTGAGAGTTGCTGATATATTGGCTGACAGGTGCTGATCAAGTGGCTGACAGGTACTTCTCTAGAGGCTGACACGCGTTTATCAAGCGGCTGACAGGTGCTGATCAAGTGGCTGACAGGTGCTAATCCAGCGGCTGACACTGGCTGATCAACTGGCTGAGAGTTGCTAATGAAGCGGCTGACAGGTGTTGATCAACATGCTGACAGGTGCTTATCAAGCAGCTGATAGGTTCTGATAAAGATGCTGATAGGTGCTGATCAAGCGGCTGACAGGTTCTTCTCAAGCGGCTGACAGGCATGGACCGGGCGGCTGAGTAGGCGCTGATTGCTGGGCTCAGTACGTGCACATCAACTGGCTGAGAGATGCAATTCGCGCGGCTGAGTAGGCACTCTTCAACTTGCTGACAGGTGCTGATCAAGCAGATCACCGACTCTGATAAAGAGGCTGACAGACTATGATCACGCGGCTGTGGAGGGGCTGATTCGCGGCTGAGTAGGCGCTGATAGCCCAGCTGAGAAGGCAATGATCAAGCAGCTGACAGGCACCGATGAAGCCACTGGCAGGTGCTGTTTAAGCGGCTTACAGGTGCAGATCAAGCAGCTGACAGGTGCTGATCAACTGGCTGACAGTTGCTAATGAAGCGGCTGACAGGTGTTGATCAACATGCTGACAGGTGGAAATCAAGTGGCTGACAGGTGCTGATCAACTGGCTGACAGTACTTCTCAAGCGGCTGACAGACACTGATCGGGCAGCTGAGTAGGCGCTGACTGCGGGGCTCAGTAGGCAGAGATCAACTGGCCGAAAGATGCTATTCGTGCGGCTGAGTCGGTGCTTTTCAATCGGCTGAGTGGAAAGTGGTCAAGCGCTGATCAACCTGCTGACAGGTGCATAACAAGCGGCTGACAATTGCTGATCAAGTGGCTGACAGGGGCTAATCAAGCAGCTGATAGGTGCTGATAAAGCTGCTGACAGGTGCTGATCAAGCGGTTGACAGGTTCTGATACAGCGGCTAACACGTGCTGGTAATGTGGCTGACAGTTAATGATCAAGCTGCTTTTAGGGGCTGCCCTAGCGCCTGACAGTTGCTGATAAAGTGGCTGACAGGTGCAAATGAAGTGGCTGACAGGTGCTGATCAACTGGCTGACAGGTACTGATCAAGTTGCTGACAGATACTTCTCAAGTGGCTGGCAGGCGCTTATCGCGTGGATGCGTATGCGTTTATCAATCAGCTGAGTGGGCACTGGTCAAGGGGCTGACAGGCACTGATCTAGTGGTGGACCAGGCGCTGAATGACCATCAGAGCAGGAAATGATCAAGCCGCTGACAGGCGCTGATCAGCCCGCTGAGGGTCACTGATCCTGTGGTGGAGTAGGCCCTGATTACGCAGCTAAGCGGGCACTGATCAAGCTGTTGAGAGTTGCTGATATATTGGCTGACAGGTGCTGATAAAGTGGCTGACAGGTACTGATCAAGCTGCTGACATGCGTTTATCAAGCGGCTGACAGGTGCTGATCAAGTGGCTGACAGGTACTTCTCAAGAGGCTGACAGTCACTGATCGGGCGACTGAGTAGGCGCTGATCATGGGGCTCAGTAGGAGCAGATCAACTGGCTTAGAGATGCTATTTGCGCGGCTGAATAGGCACTGTTCAACCGGCTGACAGGTGCTGATCAAGCAGCTGACAGACACTGATCTCGCGGCTGATTAAGCACTGATAGCACAGCTCAGTAAGTGTTGATCAAGCGGTTTACAGGTGCTTGTAAAGCAGCTGACAGGCGCTTATCGCTCGGCTGCGTAGGCGCTTTTCAATCTGCTGTGTGGGCAGTGGTCAAGCGGCTGACTGACACTGATCCAGTGGTTGACCAGGCGCTGAATGACCAGCAGAGCAGGAAATGATCAAGCGCCTGACAGGAGAAGATCAACCGGCTGAGCGTCACTGACCGCGTGGCTGAGTAGGCTCTGTTCATGCAGCAAAGTGGGTGCTGATCTAGCGGTTGACAGGTGATGATCAATACACAGACAGGTGTTAATCAAGCAGCTGATACGCACTGATCAACCTGCTGACAGGTGCTGATCAAGTGGATGACAGGTGCTGATCAACTGGCTGACAGGTGCTAATGAAGCGACTCTCAGGTGCTGATCAACCGGATGACAGGTGCTAATGAAGCAACTCTCAGGTGCTGGTCAACTGGCTGACAGGTGCTAATCAAGTGGCTGATAGGCCCTGATCAATCTGCTGACAGGTGCTGATCAACTGGCTGACAGGTGCTGATCAAGCAGCTGATACTCGCTGCTCAAGCTGCTGACAGGTGCTGATCAACTGGCTGACAGGTGCTAATCAAGCGGCTGATAGGTGCTGATAAAGCTGCTGACAGGTGCTGATCAAGCGGCTGACAGGTGCTGATCAACTGGCTGACAGTTGCTAATAAAGCGGCTAACAGGTGTTGATCAACATGGTGACAGGTGCAAATCAAGCAGCTGATATGTGCTGATCAAGCTGCTGACAGGTGCTGATCAAGCTGCTGACAGGTGCTGATTAAGCGGCTGACAGGTGCTAATCAACTGGCTAGACAGGTGCTAAATAAGCGGCTGATAGGCACTGATCAAGAGGCTCACAGGTGCTGATCAACTGGCTGAGAAGTGTTAATTAAGCAGCTGATAGGTGCTGATCAAGATGCTGAACGGTGCTGATGAAGCGGCTGACAGGTGCTGATCCAGTGGCTTACAGGTGCTGATCAACTGGCTGACAGGTACTTCTCAAGCAGCTGACAGGCACTGATTGGGCGGCTGAGTGAGAACTGATTGCAGGGCTCAGTAGGCGCAGATCAACTGGCTGAGAGATGCAATTCGCACGGCTGAGGAGCCACTCTTCATCCTGCTGACAGGTGCTGATCAGGTGGATGACCGACTCTGATAAAGAGGCTGACAGACTATGATCACGTGGCTGTGTAGGGGCTGATTCGCGGCTGAGTTGGCGCTGATCGCGCAGCTAAGAAGGCAATGATCAAGCAGCTCACAGGCACTGATGAAGCGGCTGGCAGGCGCTGTTTAAGCGGCTTACAGGTGCTGATATAGGGGTTGACAGATGTTGATCTAGCGGCTGATAATCGCTGATCAAGCAGCTGACAGGCACTGATCAAGCGGCTGAAAAGTGCTGATAAAGTCGTTGACAGATGCTGATCTAGCTTCTGATAATCGCTGATCAAGCGGCTGAGAGTACTTCTCAATCTGCTGTCAGGCTTATATCGCACGGCTGAGTAGGCACTGATCAAACGGCTGGCAGGCGCTGTTTAAGCGGCTTACAGGTGCTGATCAAGCAGCTGACAGGTGCTGATCAATTGGCTGACAGGTGCTAATGAAGCGGCTGACAGGTGTTGATCAACATGCTGACAGGTGCTAATCAAGCAGCTGATAGGTGCTGATCAAGCTGCTGACAGGTGCTGATCAAGCGGATGAGAGGTGCTGATCAACTGGCTGACAGGTTCTGATCAAACGGCTGAGTAGGTGCTGATCCTGCAGCTGATAATGTGATTATCAAGCGGCTAACAGGTGCTAATCCAGTGGCTTACACGCGCAGATAAACTGGCTGACAGGTGCTGATCAACGGCTGACAGGTGCTAATCAACAGCTGATAGGCGCTGATCAAGCTGCTGACAAGTGCTGATCAACTGGCTGACTGGTACTGATCAAGCAGCTGAATAGGTGCTGATCATGCAGCTGACTAGGCGATGAGAATGTGGGTAACAGTCGCTGATCAAGCGGCTGACAGTCTCTGATCAAGCGGCCGACAGACTATGATCACCCGGCAGTGTAGGGGCTGTTTCTCGGCTAAGTAGGCATTGATGGCGCAGCTGAGAAGGCACTGATCAAGCGGCTGGCAGCACTGTTTAAGCGGCTTACAGGTGCTGATCAAGCAGCTGACAGGTGCTGATCAACTGGCTGACAGTTGCTAATGAAGCGGCTGACAGGTGTTGATCAACATGCTGACAGGTGCTAATCAAGCAGCTGATAGGTGCTGATAAAGCTGCTGACAGATGCTGATCAAGCTGCTGACAGGTGCTGATCATGCGGCTGATAGGCGCTGATCAAGGGTCTGACAGGCGCTGATCAACTGGCTGATAGGTACTATTCAAGTGGCTGATAGGCCCTGATCAAGCTTCTGACAGGTGCTTGTTAAGCGGCTGAGAGGCACTTATCGCGCGGCTGTGTAGGCGCTTTTCAATCAGCTGAGTGGGCACTGGTCAAGTCACTGAAAGGCACTGGTGAAGTGGTTGACCAGGCGCTGAATGACCAGCAGAGCAAGAAATGATCAAGCGGCTGACAGGCTTTAATCAACCGGCTGAGGGTCACTGATCACGTGGCTGAGTAGGATATGATCACAAAGCAAAGTGTTCGCTGTTCAAGCAGTTGACAGGTGCTGATATAGTGGCTGACAGGTGCTGATAAAGAGGCAGACAGGTACTGATCAACCGATTGAGTAGGCGATGATCGTGCAGCTTATAAGGCAATGATCAAGCGGCTTACAGGCGCTGATCCAGTGGCTTACAGGTGATCATCAACTGGATGAGACGTGCTGATCAATTGGCTGACAGGTGCTAACGAAGCAGCTGATAGGCGCTGATCAAGCTGCTGACAGGTGCTGATCAACTGGCTGACTGGTACTGATCAAGCGGCTGAGTAGGCGCTGATCAGGCAGCTGATTAGGCAATGACAAAGCGGCTAACAGGCGCTGATCAAGCGGCTTAGAGGTGATGATAAATGGTTGACAGTTGCTGATCAAGCGGTTGAGAGTCATTGATCAAGTGGCTGTCAGGCACAGATCACATGGCTGAGTAGGCACAGATCAAGAGGCTGAGGGGATGATCGCGCGGCTGAGTAAACGATCATCGCGTGTCTGATTAGCTGCTGATCAAGAGGCTGACACGCGTTTATCAAGCTGCTGACAGGTGCTGATCAACTGGCTGACAGTTGCTAATGAAGCGGCTAACAGGTGCTGATCAACTGGCTGAGAAGTGTTAATTAAGCAGCTAATACGCCCTGATCAAGCTGCTGAATGGTGCTGATCAAGCGGCTGACAGGTGCTGATCCAGTGGCTTACACGTGGTGATCAGGTGGCTGAGAGGTGCTGATCAACTGGCTGACAGGTTCTGATCAAGCGGCTGAGTAGGTGCTGATCGTGCAGCTGATAAGGCGATGATAAAGCGGCTAACTTGCGCTGATCCAGTGTCTTACAGGTTCTGATCAACTGGCTGAGAGTTGCTGATCAACTGGCTGACAGGTGCTAATCAAGCAGCTTATAGGCGCTGATCATGGTGCAGACAGGTGCTGATCAACTGGCTGACTGGAACTGATCAAGCAGCTGATTAGGCGCTGATCATGCAGCTGATTATGTGATGATAAAGCGGCTAACAGGCGCTGATCAAGCGGCTGACAGGTGATGATAAAGTGGTTGACAGGTGCTGATCAAGCGACTGATAGTCGTTGATTAAGTAGCTGTCAGGCGTAGATCACGTGGCTATATAGGCGCTGGTCGTGGGGCTGAGTAGGCACAGATCAAGAGGTTGAGGCGATGAACGCGGGGCTGAGTAAATGATCATCGCTTGGCAGATTAGGTGCTGATCAAGAGGCTGACACGCGTTTATCAAGCTGCTGACAGGTGCTGATCAAGTGGCTGACAGGTGCTGATCAAGCGGCTGATAGGCGCTGATTAAGGGGCAGACAGGTGCTGATCAACTGGCTGACACTACTTCTTAAGCGGCTGACAGACACTGATCGGGCAGCTGAGTAGGCGCTGACTGCGGGGCTCAGTAGGCAGAGATCAACTGGCCGAAAGATGCTATTCGTGCGGCTGAGTCGGTGCTTTTCAATCGGCTGAGTGGGAAGTGGTCAAGCGCTGATCAAGCTGCTGACAGGTGCTTAACAAGCGGCTGACAATTGCTGATCAACTGGCTGACAGGGGCTAATCAAGCCACTGATATGCGTTGGTCAAGCGGCCCACAGGTGCTGATCAATTGGCTGACAGGTGCTGATCAACTAGCTGACAGGTGATAATCAAGTGGCTAATAGGCCCTGATCAAGCTGCTGACAGGTGATTTTCAGGCGGCTGACTGGTGCTTATCGCGCGGCTGCATTGGCGCTTTTCAATCGGCTGAGTGGGCAGTGGTCAAGCAGCTGACAGGCACTAATCAAGCGGCTGACAGGTGCTGATAAAGTCGTTGACAGGTGCTGATCAAGCGACTGATAGTCGCTGATAAAGTGGCTGACAGTACGTCTCAAGTGTCTGTCAGGCGCACATCCCACAGCTGAGTAGGCGCTGATCGCGGGGCTGAGTAGACACAGATCAAGCGGCTGAGGCGATGATCGTGCGGCTGAGTAAATGATGATCGCCTGGCTGATTAGGTGCTGGTCAAGTGGCTGCCAGGTACTTCTCAAGCGGCTGACAGGCACTGATCAAGTGGATGACCAGGAGCTGAATGACCAGCAGAGCAGGAAATGATCAAGCGGCTGACTGGTGCTGATCAACTGCCTGAAAGGTTCTGATCAAGCGGCTGAGTAGGTGCTGATCGTGAAGCTGATAAGGCGATGATCAAGCGGCTGATAGTCGTTGATCAAGTGGCTGTCAGGCACAGATCGCATGGCTGAGTAGGCGCTGGTCATGGGGCCGAGTAGGCACGGATCAAGAGGCTGAGGCGATGATCGCGTGGCTGAGTAAATGATCATCGTGGGGCTGATTAGGTGCTGATCAAGAGGCTGACAGGTACTTGTCAAGCGGCTGACAAGCACTGATCAGGCGGCTGTGTAGGCACTGACTGCGGGGCTCAGTAGGCACAGATCAACTGGCTGAAAGATGCTATTCGCGCGGCTGAGTCGGTGCTTTTCAATCGGCTGAGTGGAAAGTGGTCAAGTGCTGATCAAGCAGCTGACATATGCTTAACAAGCGGCTGACAATTCCTGATCAACTGGCTTACAGGGTCTAATCAAGCCACTGATAGGCGCTGATCAAGCGGCTGACAGGTGCTGGTCAACTGGCTGACAGGTGCTAATCAAGCGGCTGATAGGCGCACATCAAGCTGCTGACAGGTGCTGATCAAGTGGCTGACAGGTAGTTGTCAAACGGCTGACAAGCACTGATCTGGGGGCTGTGTAGGCACTGACTGCGGGGCTCAGTAGGCACAGATCAACTGGCTGAAAGATGATATTCATGCGGTTGAGTCAGTGCTTTTCAATCGGCTGAGTGGAAAGTGGTCAAGCGCTGATCAAGCTGCTGACAGGTGCATAACAAGCGGCTGACAATTGCTGATCAAGTGGCTGACAGGGGCTAATCAAGCAGCTGATAGGTGCTGATAAAGCTGCTGACAGGTGCTGATCAAGCGGTTGACAGGTTCTGATACAGCGGCAAAAAGGTGCTGATAATGTGGCTGACAGTTAATGATCAAGCTGCTTATAGGGGCTGCCCTATCTCCTGACAGTTGCTGATAAATTGGCTGAAGGGTGCAAATGAAGTGGCTGACAGGTGCTGATCAACTGGCTGACAGGTACTGTTCAAGTGGCTGATAGGCCCTGATCAAGCTGCTGACAGGTGCTGATTAAGCGGCTGACAGGTGCTAATCAACTGGCTGACAGGGGCTAATCAAGCGGCTGATAGGCGCTGATCAAGCGGCTAACAGGTGCTGATCAACTGGCTGAGAAGTGTTAATTAAACAGCTGATAGGTGCTGATCACGCTGCTGAAAGTTCCTGATCAAGCGGCTGACAGGTGCTGATCCAGTGGCTGACAGGTACTTCTCTAGAGGCTAACGCGTTTATCAAGCGGCTGACAGGCGCTGATCAACAGGCTGAGGGTCACTGATCACGTGCCTGTGTAGGATCTGATCATGCAGCAAAGTGGTCACTGATCAAGCAGCTGACAGGCACTGATGAAGCGGCTGGCAGGCGCTGTTTAAGCGGCTTAGAGGTGCTGATCAACTGGCTGAAAGGTGCTTATCAAGCGTCTGACAGTTGCTGATCAACTGGCTGACAGTTGCTAATGAAGCGGCTGACAGGTGTTGATCAACATGCTGACAGGTGCTAATCAAGCAGCTGATAGGTGCTGATAAAGCTGCTCACACGTGCTGATCAAGCCGCTAACAGGTGCTGATTGCGCCGCTCAATAGGCACTGATCGAGGGGGTGATTAGGCGCTGATCAAGCGTCTGACAGTCTCTGATCAAGCGGCTGACAGACTATGATCACCCGGCAGTGTAGGGGCTGTTTCTCGGCTGAGTAGGCTTTGATCGCGCAGCTGAAAAGGCACTGATCAAGCGGATGGCAGGCCCTGTTTAAGCGGCTTACAGGTGCCGATCAAGTAGCTTACAGGTGCTGATCAACTGGCTGACAGTTGCTAATGAAGCGGCTGACAGGTGTTGATCAACATGCTGACAGGTGCTAATCAAGCAGCTGATAGGTGCTGATAAAGATGCTGACAGGTGCGGATCAAGCTGCTGACAGGAGCTGATTAAGCGGCTGACAGGTGCTCATCTACTGGCTGACAGGTGCTAATCAAGCGGCTGATAGGTGCTGATCAAGCGGCTAACAGGTGCTGATCAACTGGCTGAGAAGTGTTAATTAAGCAGCTGATAGGTGCTGATCAAGCTGCTGAAAGGTGTTGATCAAGCCGCTGACAGGTGCTGATTCAGTGGCTTACAAGTGATGACCAACTGGCTGATAGGTGCTGATCAAGCGGCTAACAGGTGCTGATCAACTGGCTGACAGGTACTTCTCAAGCGGCTGCCAGACACTGATCGGGCGTCTGAGTAGGCACTGATTGCGGGGCTCAGTAGGCACAGATCAACTGGACGAAAGATGCTATTCGCGCGGCTGAGTCAGTGCTTTTCAATCGGCTGAGCGGAAAGTGGTCAAGCGCTGATCAAGGTGCTGACAGGTGCTTAACAATCGGCTGACAGGTGCTGGTCAACTGGCTGACAGGGGCTAATCAAGCCACTGATAGGGGCTGATCAAGCGGCTGACAGGTGCTGATCAACTGGCTGACAGGGGATAATCAAGCCACTGATAGGCGCTGATTGTGCAGCTGAGAATGCAATGATCAAGCAGCTGACAGACACTGATCAATCTCTACGCAGGTGCTGATCAACTGGCTGGCAAGTGCTAATCAAGTACCTGATAGGCGATGATCAAGCTGCTGACAGGTTCTGATCAAGAGGCTGACAGGTGCTGATCAACTGGCTGACAGGTGCTAAACAAGTACCTGATAGGCGATGATCAGGCTGCTGACAGGTTCTGATCAAGAGGCTGACAGGTGCTGATCAACTGGCTGACAGGTGCTAAACAAGTACCTGATAGGCGATGATCAAGCTGCTGACAGGTTCTGATCAAGGTGCTGACAGGTGCTGTTCAACTGGCTGACAGGTGCTAATGAAGTGGCTGACAGGTGCTGATCATGCAGCTGATACTCGCTGCTCAAGCTGCTGACAGGTGCTGATCATCTGGCTGACAGGTGCTAATCAAGCGGCTGATAGGCGATGATCAAGGTGCTGACAGGTGCTGATCAACTGGCTGACAGGTGCTAATCAAGCGGCTGATAGGCGATGATCAAGGTGCTGACAGGTGCTGATCAACTGGCTGACAGGTGCTAAACAAGCAGCTGACAGGTGCTGATTGCACAGCTGAGAATGCAATTATCAAGCAGCTGACAGGAACTGATCTTTCGGTAGGCAGGTGCTGATCAACTGGCTGACAAGTGCTAATCAATAGCTGATAGGCGATGATCAAGGTGCTGACAGGTGCTGATCAACTGGCTGACAGGTGCTAAACAAGCAGCTGATAGGTGCTGATTGCGCAGCTGAGAATGCAATGATCAAGCAGCTGACATGTTCTGATCAAGAGGCTGACAGGTGCTGATCAACTGGCTGACAGGTGCTAAACAAGCAGCTGATAGGTGCTGATTGCGCAGCTGAGAATGCAATGATCAAGCAGCTGACATGTTCTGATCAAGAGGCTGACAGGTGCTGATCAACTGGCTGACAGGTGCTAAACAAGCAGCTGATAGGTGCTGATTGCGCAGCTGAGAATGCAATGATCAAGCAGCTGACAGGCACTGATCAATCGTTAGGCAGGTGCTGATCAACTGGCTGACAAGTGCTAATTAAGTAGCTGATAGGCGATGATCAAGCTGCTGACAGGTTCTGATCAAGAGGCTGAGAGGTGCTGATCAATTGGCTGACAGGTGCTAATGAAGCGGCTGACAGGTGCTGATCAATTGGCTGACAGGTGCTGATCAACTGGGTGATAGGTACTATTCAAGTGGCTGATAGGCCCTGATCAATCTTCTGACAGGTGCTTGTCAAGCGGCTGAGAGGCACTTAAGGCGCGGCTGCGTAGGCGCTTTTCAATCAGTTGAGTGGGCACTGGTCAAGTGTCTGACAGGCACTGATGAAGTGCTTGACGAGGCGCTGAATGACCAGCAGAGCAGGAAATGATCAAGCGGCTGACAGGCGCTGATCAACCGGCTGAGGGTCACTGATCAACTGGCTTAGTAGGATCTGATCACGCAGCAAAGTGGACGCTGATCAAGCAGTTGACAGGTGCTGATATAGTGGCTGACAGGTGCTGATAAAGTGGCTGACAGGTACTGATCAAGCGGTTGAGTAGGCACTGATAACGCAGCTGATTAGGCGATGATAAAGTGGCTGACAGGTGCTGATAAAGTCGTTGATGGATGTTTATCTAGCGGCTGATAATCGCTGATCAAGCGGCTGACAGGTGCTGATCGCGCCGCTTCAATAGGCGCTGATGGAGGGGGTGATTAGGCACTGATCAAGCGTCTGACAGTCTCTGATCAAATGGCTGACAGACTATGATCACGCGGCTGTGTAGGGGCTGATTCGCGGCTGAGTAGGCGTTGATTGCACAGCTGAGAATGCACTTATCAAGCGGATGGCAGGCGCAGCTTAAGCGGCTTTCAGGTGCTGATCAAGCAGCTGACAGGTGCTGATCAACTGGCTGACAGTTGCTAACGAAGCGGCAGACAGGTGTTCATCAACATGCTGACAGGTGCTAATCAAGCTGCTGATAGGTGCTGATCAAGCTGCTGACAGGTGCTGATCAAGCTGCTGACAGGTGCTGATTAAGCGGCTGACAGGTGCTAATCAACTGGCTGACAGTTGCTAATGAAGCGGCTGACAGGTGTTGATCAACATGCTGACAGTTCCTAATCAAGCAGCTGATAGGTGCTGATAAAGCTGCTGAAAGGTCCTGATCAAGCGGCTGACAGGTGTCGATCAACTGGCTGATAGGTACTATTCTAGTGGCTGATAGGCCCTGATCAAGCTTCTGACAGTTGCTTGTCAAGCGGCTGAGAGGCACTTATCGCGCGGCTGCATAGGCGCTTTTCAATCAGGTGAGTGGGCAATGGTCAAGTGGCAGACAGGCACTGATGAAGTGGTTGACCAGGCGCTGAATGACCAGCAGAGCAGGAAATGATCAAGCCGCTGACAGGCGCTGATCAACCGGCTGAGAGTCACTGATCACGTGTCTGAGTAGGCTCTGATTACGCAGCTAAGCGGGTACTGATCAAGCTGTTGAGAGTTGCTGATATATTGGCTGACAGGTGCTGATCAAGTGGCTGACAGGTGTTAATCAAGCAGCTTATAGGCACTTATCAAGGTGCTGACAGGTGCTGATCAACTGGGTGACTGGTACTAATCAAGCAGCTGAGTAGGCGCTGATCATGCAGCTGATTATGTGATGATAAAGCGGCTAACAGGCGCTGATCAAGCGGCTGACAAGTGATGATAAAGTGGTTGACAGGTGCTGATCAAGCGGCTGAGAGTCGTTGATCAAGTGGCTGTCAGTCACAGATCGCATGACTGAGTAGGCGCTTGTCCTGGGGCTGAGTAGGCACAGATCAAGAGGCTGAGGCGATGATCGTGCGGCTGAGTAAATGATGATCGCGTGGCTGATTAGGTGCTGGTCAAGTGGCTGCCAGGTACTTCTCAAGCGGCTGACAGGCACTGATCAAGTGGATGACCAGCAGCTGAATGACCAGCAGAGCAGGAAATGATTAAGCGGCTGACTGGTGCTGATCAACTGCCTGACAGGTTCTGATCAAGCGGCTGAGTAGGCGCTGATCGTGAAGCTGATAAGGCAATGATCAAGCGGCTGATAGTCGTTGATCAAGTGGCTGTCAGGCACAGATCGCATGGCTGAGTAGGCGCTGGTCATGGGGCCGAGTAGGCACGGATCAAGAGGCTGAGGCGATGATCGCGTGGCTGAGTAAATGATCATCGTGTGGCTGATTAGGTGCAGGTCAAGAGGCTGACACGCGTTTATCAAGCTGCTGACAGGTGCTGATCAACTGGCTGACTGGTACTGATCAAGTGGCTGAGTAGGCGCTGATCATGCAGCTGGTTAGACGATGATAAAGTGGCTAACAGGCGCTGATAAAGCGGCTGATAGGCGCTCATCAAGCGGCTGATAGGTGCTGATCAAGCGGCTGATAGGCGCTCATCAAGCGGCTGACAGGTGCTGATCAAGTGGCTGATAGGTACTATTCAAGTGGCTGATGGGCCCTGATCAAGCTTCTGACAGGTGCTGATCAAGTGGCTGATAGGTACTATTCAAGTGGCTGATGGGCCCTGATCAAGCTTCTGACAGTTGCTTGTCAAGCGGCTGAGAGGCACTTATCGCACGGCTACATAGGCCCTTTTCAATCAGCTGAGTGGGCATTGGTCAAGTGGCTGACAGGCATTGATGAAGTGGTTGACCAGGCGCTGAATGACCAGCAGAGCAGGAAATGATCAAGCGGCTGACAGGTGCCGATCAACTGGCTGAGAGGTTCTGATCAAGAGTCTGGGTAGGCGCTGATCTTGCAGCTGATAAGGCGATGATCAAGCGGCTAACAGGGGCTGAACCAGTGGCTTACAGGTGCTGGTCAACTGGCTGAGAGGTGCTGATCAACTGGCTGACAGTTGCTAATGAAGCGGCTGACAGCTGCTGATCAACTGGCTGACAGTTGCTAATGAAGCGGCTGACAGGTGATGATCAACATGCTGACAGGTGCTAATCAAGCAGCTGATTGGTGCTGATCAAGCTGCTGACAGGTGCTGATCAAGCTGCTGAAAGGTGCTGGTTAAGCGGCTGACAGGTGCTAATCAACTGGCTCACAGGTTATAATCAAGCGGCTGATAGGCGCTGATCAAGCGTCTGAAAGGTGCTGAGAAAGTCGTTGACAGATGCTGATCTAGCGGTTGATGATCGCTGATCTAGCAGCTGATTATCACTGATCAAGCGAGTGACAGTACTTCTCAATCGGATGTCAGGCACATATCGCACGGCTGAGTAGGCACTGATCGCGGGGCTGAGTAGGCACAGATCATGCAGCTGAGGCCATGATCGCATGGTTCAGGAAATACTGAGAGTGAAGCTAATAAGGTGTTGATCAAGTGGTGTATAAGTTCTTGTCAAGCGCCTGACAGGTGCTGATCGCCCTGCTCAATAGGCGCTGATGGAGGGGGTGATTAGGCGCTGATCAAGCGCCTGACAGTCTCTGCTCAAGCGGCTGGCAGACTATGATCACGCGTCTGTGCAGGGGCTGATTCGCGGCTGAGTAGGCGCTGATAGCCCAGCTGAGAAGGCAATGATCAAGCAGCTGACGGGCACTGATGAAGCCGGTTATATCTGCTGATCAAGCAGCTGACAGGTGCTGATCAACTGGCAGAGAGGTGCTAATGAAGCGGCTGACAGGTGTAGATCAACATGCTGACAGGTGCTAATCAAGCAGCTGATAGGTGCTGATAAAGCTGCTGACAGGTGCTGATCAAGCGGCTGACAGGTGCTGATCAACTGGCTGACAGATTCTGATCAAGCGGCTGAGTAGGCGCTGATCGCGCAGCTGATTAGGCGATGATAAAGTGGCTGACAGGCGCTGATCAAGCAGCTGAAAGGTGCTGATAAAGTCGTTGATAGATGCTGATCTAGCGGCTGATAATCGCTGATCAAGCGACTGACAGTACTTCTCAATCGGCTTTCAGGCACATATCGCATGGCTGAGTAGACATTGATCGCGGGGCTGAGTAGGCACAGATCATGCGGCTGAGGTGATGATCACATGGCTCAGTAAATACTGATAGCGAAGCTAATTAGGTGTTGATCAAGTGGTGTATAGGTGCTTGTCAAGCGGCTGACAGGTGCTGATCGCGCCGCTCAATATGCGCTGATCGAGGGGGTGATTAGGCGCTGATCATGTGTCTGACAGTCTCTGATCAAGCGGCTTACAGACTATGATCACCCGGCTGTTTAGGGGCTGATTCGCAGATGAGTAGGCATAGATCGCGCAGCTGAGAAAGCAATGATCAAGAGGCTGTCAGGTGCTGTTTAAGCGGCTTTCAGGTGCTGATCAAGCAGCTGACAGGTGCTGATCAACTGGCTGACAGTTGCTAATGAAGCGGCTGACAGCCGCTGATCAACTGGCTGACAGTTGCTAATGAATCGGCTGACAGCCGTTGATCAACTGGCTGACAGTTGCTAATGAAGAGGCTGACAGGTGTTGATCAACAAGCTGACACGTGCTAATCAAGCATCTGATAGGCGCTGATAAAGCTGCTGATAGGTGCTGATCAAGCTGCTGACAGGTGCTGATTAAGCGGCTGACAGATGCTAATCAACTGGCTGACAGGTGCTAATCAAGTGGCTGATAGGCGCTGATTATGCAGCTGATTAGGCAATGATAAAGCAGCTAACAGGGGCTGATCAAACGGCTGACAGGTGATGATAAAGTGGTTTACAGGTGCTGATCAAGCGTCTGATAGTCGTTGATCAATTGGCTGTCAGACACAGATCGCATGGCTGAGAGGGCGCTGGTGGTGGGGATGAGTAGGCAGAGATCAAGAGGCTGAGGCGATGATCACGCAGCTGTGTAAATGATCATTGCTTGGCTGATTAGGTGCTGATCAAGAGGCTGACACGCGTTTATCAAGCTGCTGACAGGTGCTGATCAAGTGGCTGAGAGTACTTCTCAATCGGCTGTCAGGTACATATCGCACAGCTGAGTAGTCACTGATCGCGGGGCTGAGTAGGCACAGATCATGCGGCTGAGGCGATGATCGCATGGCTCAGTAAATATTGACAGCGAAGCTATTAGGTGTTGATCAAGTGGTTTATAGGTGCCTTTCAAGCGGCTGACAGGTGCTGATCGCGCCGCTCAATAGGCACTGATGGAGGGGGTGATTAGGCGCTGATCAAGCGTCTGACAGCCTCTGACCAAGAGGCTGACAGAGTATGATCACGTGGCTGTGTAGGGGCTGATTCACGGCTGAGAAGGCACTGATCAAGCGGCTGGCAGGCGTTGTTTAAGCGGCTTACAGGTGCTGATAAAGCAGCTGACAGGTGCTGATCAACTGGCTCACAGTTGTTAATGAAGCGGCTGACAGGTGCTAATCAACTGGCTGACAGGTGCTAATCAAGCGGGTGATAGGCGCTGATCAAGCGGCTAAATGGTGCTGATCAACTGGCTGAGAAGTGTTAATTAAGCAGCTGATAGGCGCTGATCAAGCTGCTGAAAGGTGCTGATCAAGCGCCTGAGAGGTGCTGATCCAATGGCTAACAGGTGGAGATCATCTGGCTGAGAGGTGCTGATCAACTGGCTGACAGGTACTTCTCAAGCGGCTGACAGGCACTGATCGGTTGGCTGAGTAGGTGCTGATTGCGGGGCTCAGTAGGCGCAGATCAACTGGCTGAGAGATGCAATTCGCCTGGCTAAGTAGGCACTCTTCAACCTGCTGACAGTGCTGATCAAGCGGATAACCGACTCTGATAAAGAGGCTGACAGACTATGATCACTTGGCTGTGTAGGGGCTGATTCGCGGCTGAGTAGGCACTGATCCCACAGCTGAGAAGGCAATGATCAAGCAGCTGACAGGCACTGATGAAGCGGCTGGCAGGCGGTGTTTAAGCGTCTTAGAGTTGATGATCCAGCAGCTGACAGGTGCTGATCAAGTGGCTGACAGATGCTAATTCAGCGGATCACAGTTGCTGATCAACGGGCTGACAGTTGATAAAAAAGCGGTTGACAGGTGTTGATCAACATGCTGACAGGTGCTAATGAAGCAGCTGATAGGCGCTGATCAAGCTGCTGACAGGTGCTGATCAACTGGCTGACTGCTACTGATCAAGCGGCTGAGTAGGCGCTGATCATGAAGCTGATTAGGCGATGATAAAGTGGCTAACAGGCGCTGATCAAGCGGCTGACAGGTGCTGATAAAGTGGTTGACAGGAGCTGATCAAGCAGCTGATAGTCGTTGATCAAGTGGCTGTCTGGAGCAGATCGCATGGCTGAGTAGGCACAGATCAAGAGGCTGAGGCGATGATCACGCGGCCGAGTAAATGATCATCGCATGGCTGATTAGGTGCTGATCAACTGTCTGACAGGTGCTGATCAAGCAGCTGACAGGTGCTGATCAACTGGCTGACAGTTGCTAATAAAGCGGCTGACAGCTGCTGATCAACTGGCTGACAGTTGCTAATGAAGCGGCTGAAAGGTTTTGATCAACATGCTGACAGGTGCTGATTAAGCGGCTGACAGGTGCTGATAAAGCTGCTGACAGGTGCTGATCAAGCTGCTGACAGGTGTTTAACAAGCATCTAACAATTGCTGATCAACTGGCTGACAGGGGCTAATCAAGCCACTGATAGGCGCTTATCAAGCGGCTGACAGGTGCTGGTCAACTGGCTGACAGGTGCTAATCAAGCGGCTGATAGGCACTCATCAAGCGGCTGACAGGTGCTGATCAAGCGGCTGATAGGCGCTGATCAAGGGGCTGACAGGTGCTGATCAACTGGCTGACAGGTGATAATCAAGCGGCTGATAGGCACTCATCAAGCAGCTGGCAGGTGCTGATCAAGTGGCTGATAGCCCTGATCAAGCTTCTGACAGGTGCTTGTCAAGCGGCTGAGAGGCACTTATCGCACAGCTGCGTAGGCGCTTTTCAATCAGCTGAGTGGGCACTGGTCAAGTGGCTGACAGGCACTGATGAAGTGGTTGATCAGGCGCTGAATGTCCAGCAGAGCAGGAAATGATCAAGCGGCTGACAGGCGCTCATCAACAGGCTGAGGGTCACGGATCACGTGGCTGAGTAGGATCTGATCACGCAGCAAAGTGGTCGCTGATCAAGCAGTTGACAGGTGCTGATAGAGTGGCTGACAGGTGCTGATAAAGTGGCTGACAGGTACTGATCAAGCCGTTGAGTAGGCGCTGATCGCGCAGCTGATTAGGCGATGATAAAGCGGCTGACAGGTGCTGATAAAGTCGTTGACAGATTTTGATCTAGTGGCTAATAATCGCTGATCAAGCGGCTGACAGGTGCTGATAAATCTTTGACAGATGCTGATCTGGCGGCTGATAATCGCTGATCAAGCGGCTGACAGTAATTCTCAATTGGCTGTCAGGCACATATCGCACGGCTGAGTAGGCAGTGATCGCGGGGTTGAGTAGGCACAGATCATGCGGCTGAGGCGAGCATCGCATGGCTCAGTAAATACTGATAGCAAAGCTAATTAGGTGTTGATCAAGTGGTTTATAGGAGCTTGTCAAGCGGCTGAGAGGTGCTGATCACGCCGCTGAATAGGCACTGATCGAGGGGGTGATTAGGCGCTGATCAAGCGTCTGACAGTCTCTGATCAAGCGACCAACAGACTATGATCACCCGGCAGTGTAGGGGCTGTTCCTCGGCTAAGTAGGCATTGATGGCGCAGCTGAGAAGGCACTGATCAAGTGGCTGGCAGCACTGTTAAAGCGGCTTACAGGTGCTGATCAAGCAGCTGACAGCTGCTGACCAACTGGCTGACAGGTGCTAATCAAGCAGCTGATAGGTGCTGATAAAGCTGCTGACAGATGCTGATCAAGCTGCTGACAGGTGCTGATTAAGCAGCTGACAGGTGCTAATCAACTGGCTGACAGGTGCTAATCAAGCAGCTGATAGGCGCTGATCAAGCAGCTAACAGGTGCTGATCAACTGGCTGAGAAGTGTTAATTAAGCAGCTGATAGGCGCTGATCAAGCTGCTGAAAGGTGCTGATCAAGCCGCTGAGAGGTGCTGATTCATTGGCTTAGAGGTGATGATCAACTGGATGATAGGTGCTGATCAAGCGGCTAACAGGTGCTGATCAACTGGCTGAGAAGTGTTAATTAAGCAGCTGATAGGCGCTGATCAAGCTGCTGAAAGGTGCTGATCAAGCGGCTGACAGGTGCTTATCAACTGGCTCAGAAGTGTTAATTAAGCAGCTGATAGGCGCTGATCAAGCTGCTGAAAGGTGCTGATCAAGCGGCTGACAGGTGCTGATCGGGCGGCTGAGTAGGCGCTGATTGCGGGGCTCAGTATGTGCAGATCTACTGGCTGAGAGATGCAATTCACGCGGCTGAGTAGGCACTCTTCAACCTGCTGACAGGTGCTGATCAAGCGGATGACCGACTCTGATAAAGAGGATGAAAGACTATGATCACGCGGCTGTGTAGGGGCTGATTCGCGGCTGACTAGGCGCTGATCGCGCAGCTGAGAAGCCAATGGTCAAGCAGCTGACAGGCACTGATGAAGCAGTTGGCAGGCGCTGTTTAAGCGGCTTACAGGTGCTGATCAAGCAGCTGAGAGGTGCTGATCAACTCGCTGACAGGGGCTAATCAAGCGGCTATCAGTTGCTGATCAACTGGCTGACAGGGGCTAATCAAGCACTGCTAGGCGCTGATCAATCAGCTGACAGGTACTGGTCAACTGGCTGACAGGTGCTGATCAAGCGGCTGATAGGCGCTGATCAAGCGGCTGACAGGTGATGTTCTAGCGGCTGATAGGTGCTGATCAAGGGTCTGACAGGCGCTGATCAACTGGCTGATAGGTACTATTCAGTGGCTGATAGGCCCTGATCAAGCTTCTGACAGGTGCTTGTCAAGCGGCTGAGAGGCACTTATCGCGCGGCTGTGTAGGCGCTTTTCAATCAGCTGAGTGGGCACTGGTCAAGTGACTGAAAGGCACTGGTGAAGTGGTTGACCAGGCGCTGAATAACCAGCAGAGCAGGAAATGATCAAGCGGCTGACAGGCGCTGATCAACCGGCTGAGTGTCACTGACCATGTGGCTGAGTAGGATCTGATCACGCAGCAAAGTGGTCGCTGTTCAAGCAGTTGACAGGTGCTGATATAGTGGCTGACAGGTGCTGATAAAGTGGCAGACAGGTACTGATCAACCGGTTGAGTAGGCGCTGATCGCGCAGCTGATTAGGCGAGGATAAAGCGCCTGACAGGCCCTGATCAAGCGGCGGAAATGTGCTGATAAGTCGTGGACAGATGCTGATCTAGCGGCTGATAATCGCTGATCAAGTGGCTGACAATACTTCACAATCGGTTGTCAGGCACATATCACACGGCTGAGTAGGCACTGATCGCGGGGCTGAGTAGGCACAGATCATGCGGCTGAGGCAATGATCCCATAGCTCAGTAAATACTAATAGCGAAGCTAATTAGGTGTTGATCAAGTGTTTATAGGTGCTTGTCAAGCGGCTGAGAGGTGCTGATCGCGCCGATCAGTAGGCGCTAATCGAGGGGGTGATTAGGAGCTGATCAAGCGCCTGACATTCTCTGATCAAGCGGCTGACAGACTATGATCACTTGGCTGTTTAGGGGCTGATTCGCGGCTGAGTAGGCATTTATCGCGCAGCTGAGAAGGCACTGATCAAGTGGCTGGCAGGCACTGTTTAAGCGGCTTACAGGTGCTGATCAAGCAGCTGACAGGTGCTGATCACCAGGCTGACAGGTGCTGATCAAGCAGCTGATACTCGCGGCTCAAGCTGCTGACAGGTGCTGATCATCTGGCTGACAGGTGCTAATCAAGCAGCTGATAGGCGATGATCGAAGTGCTGACAGGTGCTGATCAACTGGCTGACAGGTGCTAAACAAGCAGATGATAGGCGCTGATTGTGCAGCTGAGAATGCAATGATCAAGCAGCTGAAAGGCACTGATCAATCGGAAGGCAGGTGCTGATCAACTGGCTGAAAAGTGCTAATCAAGTAGCTGATAGGCGATGATCAAGGTGCTGACAGGTGCTGTTCAACTGGCTGACAGGTGCTAAACAAGCAGCTGATAGGAGCTGATTGCGCAGCTGAGAATGCAATGATCAAGCTGCTGACAGGTTCTGATCAAGAGGCTGACAGGTGCTGATCAACTGGCTGACAGGTGCTAATGAAGCGGCTGATTTTCGATGATCAAGGTGCTGACAGGTGCTGATCAATTGGCTGACAGGTGCTGATCAACTTGCTGACAGGTGCTAATCAAGTGGCTAATAGGCCCTGATCAAGCTGCTGACAGTTGATTTTCAGGCGGCTGACTGGTGCTTATCGCGCGGCTGCATTGGCGCTTTTCAATCGGCTGAGTGGGCAGTGGTCAAGCAGCTGACAGGCACTAATCAAGCGGCTGACAGGTGCTGATAAAGTCGTTGACAGGTGCTGATCAAGAGGCTGACAGTTGCTAATGAAGCGGCTGACAGGTGTTGATCAACATGCTGACAGGTGCTGATCAAGCTGCTGACAGGTGCTGATTAAGCGGCTGACAGGTGCTCATCAACTGGCTGACAGGTGCTAATCAAGCGGCTGATAGGTGCACATCAAGCTGCTGACAGGTGCTGATCAAGTGGCTGACAGGTACTTGTCAAGCGGCTGACAAGCACTGATCGGGCGGCTGTGTAGACACTGACTGCGGGGCTCAGTAGGCACAGATCAACTGGCTGAAAGATGCTATTCATGCGGTTGAGTCTTTGCTTTTCAATCAGCTGAGTGGAAAGTGGTCAAGCGCTGATCAAGCTGCTGACAGGTGCATAACAAGCGGCTGACAATTGCTGATCCAGTGGCTGACAGGGGCTAATCAAGCAGATGATAGGTGCTGATGAAGCTGCTGACAGGTGCTGATCAAGCGGTTGACAGGTTCTGATACAGCGGCTAAAAGGTGCTGATAATGTGGCTGACAGTTAATGATCAAGCTGCTTATAGGGGCTGCCCTAGAGCCTGACAGTTGCTGATAAAGTGGCTGATAGGTGCAAATGAAGTGGCTGACAGGTGCTGATCAACTGGCTGACAGGTACTGATCAAGTGGATGATAAGCCCTGATCAAGCTGCTGACAGGTGCTGATTAAGCGGCTGACAGGTGCTAATCAACTGGCTGACAGGTGCTGATCAAGCTGCTGAAAGTTGCTGATCAAGCGGCTGACAGGTGCTGATCCAGTGGCTTACAGGTGCTGATCAACTGGCTTAGAGGTGCTGATCAACTGGCTGACAGGTACTTCTCAAGCGGCTGACAGGCACGGACCGGGAGGCTGAGTAGGCGTTCATTGCGGGGCTCAGTAGGCGCAGATCAACTGGGTGAGAGATGCAATTCGCGCGGCTGAGTAGGCACTCTTCAACCTGCAGACAGTTGCTGATCAAGCGGATGACTGACTCTGATAAAGAGGCTGACAGAGTATGATCACGTGGCTGTGGAGGGGCTGATTCGCGGCTGAGTAGGCGCTGATCGCGCAGCTGAGAAGGCAATGATCCAGCAGCTGACAGGCACTGATGAAGCGGCTGGCAGGCGCTGTTTAATCGGCTTACAGGTGCTGATCAAGCAGCTGACAGGTGCTGATCAACTGGCTGACAGGTGCTAATCAAGCGGCTGACAGTTGCTGATCAACTGGCTGACAGTTGCTAATGAAGCGGCTGAAAGGTGTTGATCAACATGCTGACAGGTGCTAATCAAGCAGCTGATAGGTGCTGATAAAGCTGCTGACAGGTGCTGATCAAGCGGTTGACAGGTTCTGATACAGCGGCTAACAGGTGCTGATAATGTGGCTGACAGTTAATGATCAAGCTGCATATAGGCGCTGCCCTGGCGCCTGACAGTTGCTGATAAAGTGGCTGACAGGTGCAAATGAAGTGGCTGACAGGTGCTGATCAACTGGCTGACAGGTACTGATCAAGTGGCTGATAGGCCCTGATCAAGTCGCTGACAGATGCTTCTCAAGTGGCTGACAGGCGCTTATCGCGTGTATACGTATGCGTTTATCAATCAGCTGAGTGGGCACTGGTCAAGGGGCTGACAGGCACTGATCTAGTGGTTGTCCAGGCGCTGAATGACCATCAGAGCAGGAAATGATCAAGCCGCTGACAGGCGCTGATCAGCCACCTGAGGGTCACTGATCCTGTGGCTGAGTAGGCTCTGATTACGCAGCTAAGCGGGCACTGGTCAAGCTGTTGAGAGTTGCTGATATATTGGCTGACAGGTGCTGATCAAGTGGCTGACAGGTACTTCTCAAGAGGCTGACAGTCACTGATCGGGCAGCCTAGTAGGCGCTGATCGTGGGGCTCAGTGGGAGCAGATCAACTGGCTGAGAGATGCTATTTGCGTGGCTGAATAGGCACTGTTCAACCGGCTGACAGGTGCTGATCAAGCAGCTGACAGACACTGATCTCGCGGCTGATTAAGCACTGATAGCGCAGCTCAGTAAGTGTTGATCACGCGGTTTACAGGTGCTTGTAAAGCGGCTGACAGGCGCTTATTGCTCGGCTGCGTAGGCGCTTTTCAATCTGCTGAGTGGGCAGTGGTCAAGCGGCTGACTGACACTGATCAAGTGGTTGACCAGGCGCTGAATGACCAGCGGAGCAGGAAATGATCAAGCGCCTGACAGGAGAAGATCAACCGGCTGAGCGTCACTGAGCGCGTGGCTGAGTAGGCTCTGTTCATGCAGCAAAGTGGGCACTGATCTAGCGGTTGACAGGTGATGATCAATAGACTGACAGGTGTTAATCAAGCAGCTGATACGCACTGATCAACCTGCTGACCGGTGCTGATCAAGCGGATGACAGGTGCTGATCAACTGGCTGACAGGTGCTAATGAAGTGACTCTCAGGTGCTGATCTATTGGCTGACAGGTGCTAATCAAGTGGCTGGTTGGCCCTGATCAATCTGCTGACAGGTGCTAATCAACTGGCTGACAGGTGCTGATCAAGCAGCTGATACTCGCTGCTCAAGCTGCTGACAGGTGCTGATCATCTGGCTGACAGGTGCTAATCAAGCTGTTGATAGGTGCTGATTGCGCAGCTGAGAATGCAATGATCAAGCAGCTGACAGGTGCTGATCAACTGGCTGACAGGTGCTAATCAAGTGGCTGGTTGGCCCTGATCAATCTGCTGACAGGTGCTAATCAACTGGCTGACAGGTGCTGATCAAGCAGCTGATACTCGCTGCTCAAGCTGCTGACAGGTGCTGATCATCTGGCTGACAGGTGCTAATCAAGCGGTTGATAGGTGCTGATTGCGCAGCTGAGAATGCAACGATCAAGCTGCTGACAGGTGCTTAACAAGCGGCTGACAATTGCTGATCAACTGGCTGACAGGGGATAATCAAGCCACTGATAGGCGCTGATCAAGCGGCTGACAGGTGCTGGTCAACTGGCTGACAGGTGCTAATCAAGCGGCTGATACGGGCACATCAAGATGCTGACAGGTGCTGATCAAGTGGCTAACAGGTACTTGTCAAGCGGCTGACAAGCACTGATCGGGCGGCTGTGTAGGCACTGACTGCGGGGCTCAGTAGGCACAGATCAAGTGGCTGAAAGATGCTATTCATGCGGTTGAGTCTTTGCTTTTCAATCAGTTGAGTGGAAAGTGGTCAAGCGCTGATCAAGCTGCTGACAGGTGCATAACAAGCGGCTGACAATTGCTGATCCAGTGGCTGACAGGGGCTAATCAAGCAGATGATAGGTGCTGATGAAGCTGCTGACAGGTGCTGATCAAGCGGTTGACAGGTTCTGATACAGCGGCTAACAGGTGCTGATAATGTGGCTGACAGTTCATGATCAAGCTGCTTATAGGGGCTGCCCTAGAGCCTGACCATTGCTGATAAAGTGGCTGACAGGTGCAAATGAAGTGGCTGACAGGTGCTGATCAACTGGCTGACAGGTACTGATCAAGTGGCTGATAAGCCCTGATCAAGCTGCTGACAGGTGCTGATTAAGCGGCTGACAGGTGCTAATCAACTGGCTGACAGGTGCTAATCAAGCGGCTGATAGGCGTTGATCAAGCGGCTAACAGGTGCTGATCAACTGGCTGAGAAGTGTTAATTAAGCAGCTGATAGGTGCTGATCAAGCTGCTGAAAGTTGCTGATCAAGCGGCTGACAGGTGTTGATCCAGTGGCTTACAGATGCTGATCAACTGGCTTAGAGGTGCTGATCAACTGTCTGACAGGTACTTCTCAAGCGGATGACAGGCACGGACCGGGGGGCTGAGTAGGCGTTCATTGCGGGGCTCAGTAGGCGCAGATCAACTGGCTGAGAGATGCTATTCGCGCGGCTGAGTAGGCACTCTTCAACCTGCAGACAGTTGCTGATCAAGCGGATGACTGACTCTGATAAAGAGGCTGACAGAGTATGATCACGTGGCTTTGGAGAGGCTGATTCGCGGCTGAGTAGGCGCTGATCGCGCAGCTGAGAAGGCAATGATCCAGCAGCTGACAGGCACTGATGAAGCGGCTGGCACGTGCTGTTTGATCGGCTTACAGGTGCTGATCAAGCAGCTGACAGGTGCTGATCAACTGGCTGACAGGTGCTAATCAAGCGGCTGACAGTTGCTGATCAACTGGCTGACAGTTGCTAATGAAGCGGCTGACAGGTGTTGATCAACATGCTGACAGGTGCTAATCAAGCAGCTGATAGGTACTGATAAAGCTGCTGACAGGTGCTGATCAAGCGGTTGACAGGTTCTGATACAGCGGCTAACAGGTGCTGATAATGTGGCTGACAGTTAATGATCAAGCTGCTTATAGGGGATGCCCTGGCGCCTGACAGTTGCTGATAAAGTGGCTGACAGGTGCAAATGAAGTGGCTGACAGGTGCTGATCAACTGGCTGACAGGTACTGATCAAGTGGCTGATAGGCCCTGATCAAGTCGCTGACAGATGCTTCTCAAGTGGCTGACAGGCGCTTATCGCGTGGATGCGTATGCGTTTATAAATCAGCTGAGTGGGCACTGGTCAAGGGGCTGACAGGCACTGATCTAGTGGTTGTCCAGGCGCTGAATGACCATCAGAGCAGGAAATGATCAAGCCGCTGACAGGCGCTGATCAGCCGGCTGAGGGTCACTGATCCTGTGGCTGAGTAGGCTCTGATTACGCAGCTAAGCGGGCACTGATCAAGCTGTTGAGGGTTGCTGATATATTGGCTGACAGGTGCTGATAAAGTGGCTGACAGGTAATGATCAAGCTGCTGACACGCGTTTATCAAGCGGCTGACAGGTACTTCTCAAGAGGCTGACAGTCACTGATCGGGCGGCTGAGTAGGCGCTGATCGTGGGGCTCAGTAGGAGCAGATCAACTGGCTGAGAGATGCTATTTGCGCGGCTGAGTAGGCACTCTTCAACTTGCTGATAGGTGCTGATCAAGCAGATCACCGACTATGATAAAGAGGCTGACAGACTATGATCACTCGGCTGTGGAGGTGCTGATTCACGGCTGAGTAGGTGCTGATCGTGCAGCTGAGAAGGCAATGATCAAGCACGTGACAGGCACTGATGAAGCGGCTGGCAGGCACTGTTTAAGCGGCTTACAGGTGCTTATCAAGCAGCTGACAGGTGCTGATCAACTGGCTGACAGTTGCTAATGAAGCGGCTGACAGGTGTTGATCAACATGCTGACAGGTGCTAATCAAGCAGCTGATAGGTGCTGATAAAGATGCAGACAGTTGCTGATCAAGCTGCTGACAGGTGCTGATTAAGCGGCTGACAGGTGCTCATCAACTGGCTGACAGGTGCTAATCAAGCGGCTGATAGGTGCACATCAAGCTGCTGACAGGTGCTGATCAAGTGGCTGACAGGTACTTGTCAAGCGGCTGACAAGCACTGATCGGGCGGCTGTGTAGACACTGACTGCGGGGCTCAGTAGGCACAGATCAACTGGCTGAAAGATGCTATTCATGCGGTTGAGTCTTTGCTTTTCAATCAGCTGAGTGGAAAGTGGTCAAGCGCTGATCAAGCTGCTGACAGGTGCATAACAAGCGGCTGACAATTGCTGATCCAGTGGCTGACAGGGGCTAATCAAGCAGATGATAGGTGCTGATGAAGCTGCTGACAGGTGCTGATCAAGCGGTTGACAGGTTCTGATACAGCGGCTAAAAGGTGCTGATAATGTGGCTGACAGTTAATGATCAAGCTGCTTATAGGGGCTGCCCTAGAGCCTGACAGTTGCTGATAAAGTGGCTGATAGGTGCAAATGAAGTGGCTGACAGGTGCTGATCAACTGGCTGACAGGTACTGATCAAGTGGATGATAAGCCCTGATCAAGCTGCTGACAGGTGCTGATTAAGCGGCTGACAGGTGCTAATCAACTGGCTGACAGGTGCTGATCAAGCTGCTGAAAGTTGCTGATCAAGCGGCTGACAGGTGCTGATCCAGTGGCTTACAGGTGCTGATCAACTGGCTTAGAGGTGCTGATCAACTGGCTGACAGGTACTTCTCAAGCGGCTGACAGGCACGGACCGGGAGGCTGAGTAGGCGTTCATTGCGGGGCTCAGTAGGCGCAGATCAACTGGGTGAGAGATGCAATTCGCGCGGCTGAGTAGGCACTCTTCAACCTGCAGACAGTTGCTGATCAAGCGGATGACTGACTCTGATAAAGAGGCTGACAGAGTATGATCACGTGGCTGTGGAGGGGCTGATTCGCGGCTGAGTAGGCGCTGATCGCGCAGCTGAGAAGGCAATGATCCAGCAGCTGACAGGCACTGATGAAGCGGCTGGCAGGCGCTGTTTAATCGGCTTACAGGTGCTGATCAAGCAGCTGACAGGTGCTGATCAACTGGCTGACAGGTGCTAATCAAGCGGCTGACAGTTGCTGATCAACTGGCTGACAGTTGCTAATGAAGCGGCTGAAAGGTGTTGATCAACATGCTGACAGGTGCTAATCAAGCAGCTGATAGGTGCTGATAAAGCTGCTGACAGGTGCTGATCAAGCGGTTGACAGGTTCTGATACAGCGGCTAACAGGTGCTGATAATGTGGCTGACAGTTAATGATCAAGCTGCATATAGGCGCTGCCCTGGCGCCTGACAGTTGCTGATAAAGTGGCTGACAGGTGCAAATGAAGTGGCTGACAGGTGCTGATCAACTGGCTGACAGGTACTGATCAAGTGGCTGATAGGCCCTGATCAAGTCGCTGACAGATGCTTCTCAAGTGGCTGACAGGCGCTTATCGCGTGTATACGTATGCGTTTATCAATCAGCTGAGTGGGCACTGGTCAAGGGGCTGACAGGCACTGATCTAGTGGTTGTCCAGGCGCTGAATGACCATCAGAGCAGGAAATGATCAAGCCGCTGACAGGCGCTGATCAGCCACCTGAGGGTCACTGATCCTGTGGCTGAGTAGGCTCTGATTACGCAGCTAAGCGGGCACTGGTCAAGCTGTTGAGAGTTGCTGATATATTGGCTGACAGGTGCTGATCAAGTGGCTGACAGGTACTTCTCAAGAGGCTGACAGCCACTGATCGGGCAGCCTAGTAGGCGCTGATCGTGGGGCTCAGTGGGAGCAGATCAACTGGCTGAGAGATGCTATTTGCGTGGCTGAATAGGCACTGTTCAACCGGCTGACAGGTGCTGATCAAGCAGCTGACAGACACTGATCTCGCGGCTGATTAAGCACTGATAGCGCAGCTCAGTAAGTGTTGATCACGCGGTTTACAGGTGCTTGTAAAGCGGCTGACAGGAGCTTATTGCTCGGCTGCGTAGGCGCTTTTCAATCTGCTGAGTGGGCAGTGGTCAAGCGGCTGACTGACACTGATCAAGTGGTTGACCAGGCGCTGAATGACCAGCGGAGCAGGAAATGATCAAGCGCCTGACAGGAGAAGATCAACCGGCTGAGCGTCACTGAGCGCGTGGCTGAGTAGGCTCTGTTCATGCAGCAAAGTGGGCACTGATCTAGCGGTTGACAGGTGATGATCAATAGACTGACAGGTGTTAATCAAGCAGCTGATACGCACTGATCAACCTGCTGACCGGTGCTGATCAAGCGGATGACAGGTGCTGATCAACTGGCTGACAGGTGCTAATGAAGTGACTCTCAGGTGCTGATCTATTGGCTGACAGGTGCTAATCAAGTGGCTGGTTGGCCCTGATCAATCTGCTGACAGGTGCTAATCAACTGGCTGACAGGTGCTGATCAAGCAGCTGATACTCGCTGCTCAAGCTGCTGACAGGTGCTGATCATCTGGCTGACAGGTGCTAATCAAGCTGTTGATAGGTGCTGATTGCGCAGCTGAGAATGCAATGATCAAGCAGCTGACAGGTGCTGATCAACTGGCTGACAGGTGCTAATCAAGTGGCTGGTTGGCCCTGATCAATCTGCTGACAGGTGCTAATCAACTGGCTGACAGGTGCTGATCAAGCAGCTGATACTCGCTGCTCAAGCTGCTGACAGGTGCTGATCATCTGGCTGACAGGTGCTAATCAAGCGGTTGATAGGTGCTGATTGCGCAGCTGAGAATGCAACGATCAAGCTGCTGACAGGTGCTTAACAAGCGGCTGACAATTGCTGATCAACTGGCTGACAGGGGATAATCAAGCCACTGATAGGCGCTGATCAAGCGGCTGACAGGTGCTGGTCAACTGGCTGACAGGTGCTAATCAAGCGGCTGATACGGGCACATCAAGATGCTGACAGGTGCTGATCAAGTGGCTAACAGGTACTTGTCAAGCGGCTGACAAGCACTGATCGGGCGGCTGTGTAGGCACTGACTGCGGGGCTCAGTAGGCACAGATCAAGTGGCTGAAAGATGCTATTCATGCGGTTGAGTCTTTGCTTTTCAATCAGCTGAGTGGAAAGTGGTCAAGCGCTGATCAAGCTGCTGACAGGTGCATAACAAGCGGCTGACAATTGCTGATCCAGTGGCTGACAGGGGCTAATCAAGCAGATGATAGGTGCTGATGAAGCTGCTGACAGGTGCTGATCAAGCGGTTGACAGGTTCTGATACAGCGGCTAACAGGTGCTGATAATGTGGCTGACAGTTCATGATCAAGCTGCTTATAGGGGCTGCCCTAGAGCCTGACCATTGCTGATAAAGTGGCTGACAGGTGCAAATGAAGTGGCTGACAGGTGCTGATCAACTGGCTGACAGGTACTGATCAAGTGGCTGATAAGCCCTGATCAAGCTGCTGACAGGTGCTGATTAAGCGGCTGACAGGTGCTAATCAACTGGCTGACAGGTGCTAATCAAGCGGCTGATAGGCGTTGATCAAGCGGCTAACAGGTGCTGATCAACTGGCTGAGAAGTGTTAATTAAGCAGCTGATAGGTGCTGATCAAGCTGCTGAAAGTTGCTGATCAAGCGGCTGACAGGTGTTGATCCAGTGGCTTACAGATGCTGATCAACTGGCTTAGAGGTGCTGATCAACTGTCTGACAGGTACTTCTCAAGCGGATGACAGGCACGGACCGGGGGGCTGAGTAGGCGTTCATTGCGGGGCTCAGTAGGCGCAGATCAACTGGCTGAGAGATGCTATTCGCGCGGCTGAGTAGGCACTCTTCAACCTGCAGACAGTTGCTGATCAAGCGGATGACTGACTCTGATAAAGAGGCTGACAGAGTATGATCACGTGGCTTTGGAGAGGCTGATTCGCGGCTGAGTAGGCGCTGATCGCGCAGCTGAGAAGGCAATGATCCAGCAGCTGACAGGCACTGATGAAGCGGCTGGCACGTGCTGTTTGATCGGCTTACAGGTGCTGATCAAGCAGCTGACAGGTGCTGATCAACTGGCTGACAGGTGCTAATCAAGCGGCTGACAGTTGCTGATCAACTGGCTGACAGTTGCTAATGAAGCGGCTGACAGGTGTTGATCAACATGCTGACAGGTGCTAATCAAGCAGCTGATAGGTACTGATAAAGCTGCTGACAGGTGCTGATCAAGCGGTTGACAGGTTCTGATACAGCGGCTAACAGGTGCTGATAATGTGGCTGACAGTTAATGATCAAGCTGCTTATAGGGGATGCCCTGGCGCCTGACAGTTGCTGATAAAGTGGCTGACAGGTGCAAATGAAGTGGCTGACAGGTGCTGATCAACTGGCTGACAGGTACTGATCAAGTGGCTGATAGGCCCTGATCAAGTCGCTGACAGATGCTTCTCAAGTGGCTGACAGGCGCTTATCGCGTGGATGCGTATGCGTTTATAAATCAGCTGAGTGGGCACTGGTCAAGGGGCTGACAGGCACTGATCTAGTGGTTGTCCAGGCGCTGAATGACCATCAGAGCAGGAAATGATCAAGCCGCTGACAGGCGCTGATCAGCCGGCTGAGGGTCACTGATCCTGTGGCTGAGTAGGCTCTGATTACGCAGCTAAGCGGGCACTGATCAAGCTGTTGAGGGTTGCTGATATATTGGCTGACAGGTGCTGATAAAGTGGCTGACAGGTAATGATCAAGCTGCTGACACGCGTTTATCAAGCGGCTGACAGGTACTTCTCAAGAGGCTGACAGTCACTGATCGGGCGGCTGAGTAGGCGCTGATCGTGGGGCTCAGTAGGAGCAGATCAACTGGCTGAGAGATGCTATTTGCGCGGCTGAGTAGGCACTCTTCAACTTGCTGATAGGTGCTGATCAAGCAGATCACCGACTATGATAAAGAGGCTGACAGACTATGATCACTCGGCTGTGGAGGTGCTGATTCACGGCTGAGTAGGTGCTGATCGTGCAGCTGAGAAGGCAATGATCAAGCACGTGACAGGCACTGATGAAGCGGCTGGCAGGCACTGTTTAAGCGGCTTACAGGTGCTTATCAAGCAGCTGACAGGTGCTGATCAACTGGCTGACAGTTGCTAATGAAGCGGCTGACAGGTGTTGATCAACATGCTGACAGGTGCTAATCAAGCAGCTGATAGGTGCTGATAAAGATGCAGACAGTTGCTGATCAAGCTGCTGACAGGTGCTGATTAAGCGGCTGACAGGTGCTCATCAACTGGCTGACAGGTGCTAATCAAGCGGCTGATAGGTGCACATCAAGCTGCTGACAGGTGCTGATCAAGTGGCTGACAGGTACTTGTCAAGCGGCTGACAAGCACTGATCGGGCGGCTGTGTAGACACTGACTGCGGGGCTCAGTAGGCACAGATCAACTGGCTGAAAGATGCTATTCATGCGGTTGAGTCTTTGCTTTTCAATCAGCTGAGTGGAAAGTGGTCAAGCGCTGATCAAGCTGCTGACAGGTGCATAACAAGCGGCTGACAATTGCTGATCCAGTGGCTGACAGGGGCTAATCAAGCAGATGATAGGTGCTGATGAAGCTGCTGACAGGTGCTGATCAAGCGGTTGACAGGTTCTGATACAGCGGCTAAAAGGTGCTGATAATGTGGCTGACAGTTAATGATCAAGCTGCTTATAGGGGCTGCCCTAGAGCCTGACAGTTGCTGATAAAGTGGCTGATAGGTGCAAATGAAGTGGCTGACAGGTGCTGATCAACTGGCTGACAGGTACTGATCAAGTGGATGATAAGCCCTGATCAAGCTGCTGACAGGTGCTGATTAAGCGGCTGACAGGTGCTAATCAACTGGCTGACAGGTGCTGATCAAGCTGCTGAAAGTTGCTGATCAAGCGGCTGACAGGTGCTGATCCAGTGGCTTACAGGTGCTGATCAACTGGCTTAGAGGTGCTGATCAACTGGCTGACAGGTACTTCTCAAGCGGCTGACAGGCACGGACCGGGAGGCTGAGTAGGCGTTCATTGCGGGGCTCAGTAGGCGCAGATCAACTGGGTGAGAGATGCAATTCGCGCGGCTGAGTAGGCACTCTTCAACCTGCAGACAGTTGCTGATCAAGCGGATGACTGACTCTGATAAAGAGGCTGACAGAGTATGATCACGTGGCTGTGGAGGGGCTGATTCGCGGCTGAGTAGGCGCTGATCGCGCAGCTGAGAAGGCAATGATCCAGCAGCTGACAGGCACTGATGAAGCGGCTGGCAGGCGCTGTTTAATCGGCTTACAGGTGCTGATCAAGCAGCTGACAGGTGCTGATCAACTGGCTGACAGGTGCTAATCAAGCGGCTGACAGTTGCTGATCAACTGGCTGACAGTTGCTAATGAAGCGGCTGAAAGGTGTTGATCAACATGCTGACAGGTGCTAATCAAGCAGCTGATAGGTGCTGATAAAGCTGCTGACAGGTGCTGATCAAGCGGTTGACAGGTTCTGATACAGCGGCTAACAGGTGCTGATAATGTGGCTGACAGTTAATGATCAAGCTGCATATAGGCGCTGCCCTGGCGCCTGACAGTTGCTGATAAAGTGGCTGACAGGTGCAAATGAAGTGGCTGACAGGTGCTGATCAACTGGCTGACAGGTACTGATCAAGTGGCTGATAGGCCCTGATCAAGTCGCTGACAGATGCTTCTCAAGTGGCTGACAGGCGCTTATCGCGTGTATACGTATGCGTTTATCAATCAGCTGAGTGGGCACTGGTCAAGGGGCTGACAGGCACTGATCTAGTGGTTGTCCAGGCGCTGAATGACCATCAGAGCAGGAAATGATCAAGCCGCTGACAGGCGCTGATCAGCCACCTGAGGGTCACTGATCCTGTGGCTGAGTAGGCTCTGATTACGCAGCTAAGCGGGCACTGGTCAAGCTGTTGAGAGTTGCTGATATATTGGCTGACAGGTGCTGATCAAGTGGCTGACAGGTACTTCTCAAGAGGCTGACAGCCACTGATCGGGCAGCCTAGTAGGCGCTGATCGTGGGGCTCAGTGGGAGCAGATCAACTGGCTGAGAGATGCTATTTGCGTGGCTGAATAGGCACTGTTCAACCGGCTGACAGGTGCTGATCAAGCAGCTGACAGACACTGATCTCGCGGCTGATTAAGCACTGATAGCGCAGCTCAGTAAGTGTTGATCACGCGGTTTACAGGTGCTTGTAAAGCGGCTGACAGGCGCTTATTGCTCGGCTGCGTAGGCGCTTTTCAATCTGCTGAGTGGGCAGTGGTCAAGCGGCTGACTGACACTGATCAAGTGGTTGACCAGGCGCTGAATGACCAGCGGAGCAGGAAATGATCAAGCGCCTGACAGGAGAAGATCAACCGGCTGAGCGTCACTGAGCGCGTGGCTGAGTAGGCTCTGTTCATGCAGCAAAGTGGGCACTGATCTAGCGGTTGACAGGTGATGATCAATAGACTGACAGGTGTTAATCAAGCAGCTGATACGCACTGATCAACCTGCTGACCGGTGCTGATCAAGCGGATGACAGGTGCTGATCAACTGGCTGACAGGTGCTAATGAAGTGACTCTCAGGTGCTGATCTATTGGCTGACAGGTGCTAATCAAGTGGCTGGTTGGCCCTGATCAATCTGCTGACAGGTGCTAATCAACTGGCTGACAGGTGCTGATCAAGCAGCTGATACTCGCTGCTCAAGCTGCTGACAGGTGCTGATCATCTGGCTGACAGGTGCTAATCAAGCTGTTGATAGGTGCTGATTGCGCAGCTGAGAATGCAATGATCAAGCAGCTGACAGGTGCTGATCAACTGGCTGACAGGTGCTAATCAAGTGGCTGGTTGGCCCTGATCAATCTGCTGACAGGTGCTAATCAACTGGCTGACAGGTGCTGATCAAGCAGCTGATACTCGCTGCTCAAGCTGCTGACAGGTGCTGATCATCTGGCTGACAGGTGCTAATCAAGCGGTTGATAGGTGCTGATTGCGCAGCTGAGAATGCAACGATCAAGCTGCTGACAGGTGCTTAACAAGCGGCTGACAATTGCTGATCAACTGGCTGACAGGGGATAATCAAGCCACTGATAGGCGCTGATCAAGCGGCTGACAGGTGCTGGTCAACTGGCTGACAGGTGCTAATCAAGCGGCTGATACGGGCACATCAAGATGCTGACAGGTGCTGATCAAGTGGCTAACAGGTACTTGTCAAGCGGCTGACAAGCACTGATCGGGCGGCTGTGTAGGCACTGACTGCGGGGCTCAGTAGGCACAGATCAAGTGGCTGAAAGATGCTATTCATGCGGTTGAGTCTTTGCTTTTCAATCAGCTGAGTGGAAAGTGGTCAAGCGCTGATCAAGCTGCTGACAGGTGCATAACAAGCGGCTGACAATTGCTGATCCAGTGGCTGACAGGGGCTAATCAAGCAGATGATAGGTGCTGATGAAGCTGCTGACAGGTGCTGATCAAGCGGTTGACAGGTTCTGATACAGCGGCTAACAGGTGCTGATAATGTGGCTGACAGTTCATGATCAAGCTGCTTATAGGGGCTGCCCTAGAGCCTGACCATTGCTGATAAAGTGGCTGACAGGTGCAAATGAAGTGGCTGACAGGTGCTGATCAACTGGCTGACAGGTACTGATCAAGTGGCTGATAAGCCCTGATCAAGCTGCTGACAGGTGCTGATTAAGCGGCTGACAGGTGCTAATCAACTGGCTGACAGGTGCTAATCAAGCGGCTGATAGGCGTTGATCAAGCGGCTAACAGGTGCTGATCAACTGGCTGAGAAGTGTTAATTAAGCAGCTGATAGGTGCTGATCAAGCTGCTGAAAGTTGCTGATCAAGCGGCTGACAGGTGTTGATCCAGTGGCTTACAGATGCTGATCAACTGGCTTAGAGGTGCTGATCAACTGTCTGACAGGTACTTCTCAAGCGGATGACAGGCACGGACCGGGGGGCTGAGTAGGCGTTCATTGCGGGGCTCAGTAGGCGCAGATCAACTGGCTGAGAGATGCTATTCGCGCGGCTGAGTAGGCACTCTTCAACCTGCAGACAGTTGCTGATCAAGCGGATGACTGACTCTGATAAAGAGGCTGACAGAGTATGATCACGTGGCTTTGGAGAGGCTGATTCGCGGCTGAGTAGGCGCTGATCGCGCAGCTGAGAAGGCAATGATCCAGCAGCTGACAGGCACTGATGAAGCGGCTGGCACGTGCTGTTTGATCGGCTTACAGGTGCTGATCAAGCAGCTGACAGGTGCTGATCAACTGGCTGACAGGTGCTAATCAAGCGGCTGACAGTTGCTGATCAACTGGCTGACAGTTGCTAATGAAGCGGCTGACAGGTGTTGATCAACATGCTGACAGGTGCTAATCAAGCAGCTGATAGGTACTGATAAAGCTGCTGACAGGTGCTGATCAAGCGGTTGACAGGTTCTGATACAGCGGCTAACAGGTGCTGATAATGTGGCTGACAGTTAATGATCAAGCTGCTTATAGGGGATGCCCTGGCGCCTGACAGTTGCTGATAAAGTGGCTGACAGGTGCAAATGAAGTGGCTGACAGGTGCTGATCAACTGGCTGACAGGTACTGATCAAGTGGCTGATAGGCCCTGATCAAGTCGCTGACAGATGCTTCTCAAGTGGCTGACAGGCGCTTATCGCGTGGATGCGTATGCGTTTATAAATCAGCTGAGTGGGCACTGGTCAAGGGGCTGACAGGCACTGATCTAGTGGTTGTCCAGGCGCTGAATGACCATCAGAGCAGGAAATGATCAAGCCGCTGACAGGCGCTGATCAGCCGGCTGAGGGTCACTGATCCTGTGGCTGAGTAGGCTCTGATTACGCAGCTAAGCGGGCACTGATCAAGCTGTTGAGGGTTGCTGATATATTGGCTGACAGGTGCTGATAAAGTGGCTGACAGGTAATGATCAAGCTGCTGACACGCGTTTATCAAGCGGCTGACAGGTGCTTCTCAAGAGGCTGACAGTCACTGATCGGGCGGCTGAGTAGGCGCTGATCGTGGGGCTCAGTAGGAGCAGATCAACTGGCTGAGAGATGCTATTTGCGCGGCTGAGTAGGCACTCTTCAACTTGCTGATAGGTGCTGATCAAGCAGATCACCGACTATGATAAAGAGGCTGACAGACTATGATCACTCGGCTGTGGAGGTGCTGATTCACGGCTGAGTAGGTGCTGATCGTGCAGCTGAGAAGGCAATGATCAAGCACGTGACAGGCACTGATGAAGCGGCTGGCAGGCACTGTTTAAGCGGCTTACAGGTGCTTATCAAGCAGCTGACAGGTGCTGATCAACTGGCTGACAGTTGCTAATGAAGCGGCTGACAGGTGTTGATCAACATGCTGACAGGTGCTAATCAAGCAGCTGATAGGTGCTGATAAAGATGCAGACAGTTGCTGATCAAGCTGCTGACAGGTGCTGATTAAGCGGCTGACAGGTGCTCATCAACTGGCTGACAGGTGCTAATCAAGCGGCTGATAGGTGCACATCAAGCTGCTGACAGGTGCTGATCAAGTGGCTGACAGGTACTTGTCAAGCGGCTGACAAGCACTGATCGGGCGGCTGTGTAGACACTGACTGCGGGGCTCAGTAGGCACAGATCAACTGGCTGAAAGATGCTATTCATGCGGTTGAGTCTTTGCTTTTCAATCAGCTGAGTGGAAAGTGGTCAAGCGCTGATCAAGCTGCTGACAGGTGCATAACAAGCGGCTGACAATTGCTGATCCAGTGGCTGACAGGGGCTAATCAAGCAGATGATAGGTGCTGATGAAGCTGCTGACAGGTGCTGATCAAGCGGTTGACAGGTTCTGATACAGCGGCTAAAAGGTGCTGATAATGTGGCTGACAGTTAATGATCAAGCTGCTTATAGGGGCTGCCCTAGAGCCTGACAGTTGCTGATAAAGTGGCTGATAGGTGCAAATGAAGTGGCTGACAGGTGCTGATCAACTGGCTGACAGGTACTGATCAAGTGGATGATAAGCCCTGATCAAGCTGCTGACAGGTGCTGATTAAGCGGCTGACAGGTGCTAATCAACTGGCTGACAGGTGCTGATCAAGCTGCTGAAAGTTGCTGATCAAGCGGCTGACAGGTGCTGATCCAGTGGCTTACAGGTGCTGATCAACTGGCTTAGAGGTGCTGATCAACTGGCTGACAGGTACTTCTCAAGCGGCTGACAGGCACGGACCGGGAGGCTGAGTAGGCGTTCATTGCGGGGCTCAGTAGGCGCAGATCAACTGGGTGAGAGATGCAATTCGCGCGGCTGAGTAGGCACTCTTCAACCTGCAGACAGTTGCTGATCAAGCGGATGACTGACTCTGATAAAGAGGCTGACAGAGTATGATCACGTGGCTGTGGAGGGGCTGATTCGCGGCTGAGTAGGCGCTGATCGCGCAGCTGAGAAGGCAATGATCCAGCAGCTGACAGGCACTGATGAAGCGGCTGGCAGGCGCTGTTTAATCGGCTTACAGGTGCTGATCAAGCAGCTGACAGGTGCTGATCAACTGGCTGACAGGTGCTAATCAAGCGGCTGACAGTTGCTGATCAACTGGCTGACAGTTGCTAATGAAGCGGCTGAAAGGTGTTGATCAACATGCTGACAGGTGCTAATCAAGCAGCTGATAGGTGCTGATAAAGCTGCTGACAGGTGCTGATCAAGCGGTTGACAGGTTCTGATACAGCGGCTAACAGGTGCTGATAATGTGGCTGACAGTTAATGATCAAGCTGCATATAGGCGCTGCCCTGGCGCCTGACAGTTGCTGATAAAGTGGCTGACAGGTGCAAATGAAGTGGCTGACAGGTGCTGATCAACTGGCTGACAGGTACTGATCAAGTGGCTGATAGGCCCTGATCAAGTCGCTGACAGATGCTTCTCAAGTGGCTGACAGGCGCTTATCGCGTGTATACGTATGCGTTTATCAATCAGCTGAGTGGGCACTGGTCAAGGGGCTGACAGGCACTGATCTAGTGGTTGTCCAGGCGCTGAATGACCATCAGAGCAGGAAATGATCAAGCCGCTGACAGGCGCTGATCAGCCACCTGAGGGTCACTGATCCTGTGGCTGAGTAGGCTCTGATTACGCAGCTAAGCGGGCACTGGTCAAGCTGTTGAGAGTTGCTGATATATTGGCTGACAGGTGCTGATCAAGTGGCTGACAGGTACTTCTCAAGAGGCTGACAGTCACTGATCGGGCAGCCTAGTAGGCGCTGATCGTGGGGCTCAGTGGGAGCAGATCAACTGGCTGAGAGATGCTATTTGCGTGGCTGAATAGGCACTGTTCAACCGGCTGACAGGTGCTGATCAAGCAGCTGACAGACACTGATCTCGCGGCTGATTAAGCACTGATAGCGCAGCTCAGTAAGTGTTGATCACGCGGTTTACAGGTGCTTGTAAAGCGGCTGACAGGCGCTTATTGCTCGGCTGCGTAGGCGCTTTTCAATCTGCTGAGTGGGCAGTGGTCAAGCGGCTGACTGACACTGATCAAGTGGTTGACCAGGCGCTGAATGACCAGCGGAGCAGGAAATGATCAAGCGCCTGACAGGAGAAGATCAACCGGCTGAGCGTCACTGAGCGCGTGGCTGAGTAGGCTCTGTTCATGCAGCAAAGTGGGCACTGATCTAGCGGTTGACAGGTGATGATCAATAGACTGACAGGTGTTAATCAAGCAGCTGATACGCACTGATCAACCTGCTGACCGGTGCTGATCAAGCGGATGACAGGTGCTGATCAACTGGCTGACAGGTGCTAATGAAGTGACTCTCAGGTGCTGATCTATTGGCTGACAGGTGCTAATCAAGTGGCTGGTTGGCCCTGATCAATCTGCTGACAGGTGCTAATCAACTGGCTGACAGGTGCTGATCAAGCAGCTGATACTCGCTGCTCAAGCTGCTGACAGGTGCTGATCATCTGGCTGACAGGTGCTAATCAAGCTGTTGATAGGTGCTGATTGCGCAGCTGAGAATGCAATGATCAAGCAGCTGACAGGTGCTGATCAACTGGCTGACAGGTGCTAATCAAGTGGCTGGTTGGCCCTGATCAATCTGCTGACAGGTGCTAATCAACTGGCTGACAGGTGCTGATCAAGCAGCTGATACTCGCTGCTCAAGCTGCTGACAGGTGCTGATCATCTGGCTGACAGGTGGTAATCAAGCGGTTGATAGGTGCTGATTGCGCAGCTGAGAATGCAACGATCAAGCTGCTGACAGGTGCTTAACAAGCGGCTGACAATTGCTGATCAACTGGCTGACAGGGGATAATCAAGCCACTGATAGGCGCTGATCAAGCGGCTGACAGGTGCTGGTCAACTGGCTGACAGGTGCTAATCAAGCGGCTGATACGGGCACATCAAGATGCTGACAGGTGCTGATCAAGTGGCTAACAGGTACTTGTCAAGCGGCTGACAAGCACTGATCGGGCGGCTGTGTAGGCACTGACTGCGGGGCTCAGTAGGCACAGATCAAGTGGCTGAAAGATGCTATTCATGCGGTTGAGTCTTTGCTTTTCAATCAGTTGAGTGGAAAGTGGTCAAGCGCTGATCAAGCTGCTGACAGGTGCATAACAAGCGGCTGACAATTGCTGATCCAGTGGCTGACAGGGGCTAATCAAGCAGATGATAGGTGCTGATGAAGCTGCTGACAGGTGCTGATCAAGCGGTTGACAGGTTCTGATACAGCGGCTAACAGGTGCTGATAATGTGGCTGACAGTTCATGATCAAGCTGCTTATAGGGGCTGCCCTAGAGCCTGACCATTGCTGATAAAGTGGCTGACAGGTGCAAATGAAGTGGCTGACAGGTGCTGATCAACTGGCTGACAGGTACTGATCAAGTGGCTGATAAGCCCTGATCAAGCTGCTGACAGGTGCTGATTAAGCGGCTGACAGGTGCTAATCAACTGGCTGACAGGTGCTAATCAAGCGGCTGATAGGCGTTGATCAAGCGGCTAACAGGTGCTGATCAACTGGCTGAGAAGTGTTAATTAAGCAGCTGATAGGTGCTGATCAAGCTGCTGAAAGTTGCTGATCAAGCGGCTGACAGGTGTTGATCCAGTGGCTTACAGATGCTGATCAACTGGCTTAGAGGTGCTGATCAACTGTCTGACAGGTACTTCTCAAGCGGATGACAGGCACGGACCGGGGGGCTGAGTAGGCGTTCATTGCGGGGCTCAGTAGGCGCAGATCAACTGGCTGAGAGATGCTATTCGCGCGGCTGAGTAGGCACTCTTCAACCTGCAGACAGTTGCTGATCAAGCGGATGACTGACTCTGATAAAGAGGCTGACAGAGTATGATCAAGTGGCTTTGGAGAGGCTGATTCGCGGCTGAGTAGGCGCTTATCGCGCAGCTGAGAAGGCAATGATCCAGCAGCTGACAGGCACTGATGAAGCGGCTGGCACGTGCTGTTTGATCGGCTTACAGGTGCTGATCAAGCAGCTGACAGGTGCTGATCAACTGGCTGACAGGTGCTAATCAAGCGGCTGACAGTTGCTGATCAACTGGCTGACAGTTGCTAATGAAGCGGCTGACAGGTGTTGATCAACATGCTGACAGGTGCTAATCAAGCAGCTGATAGGTGCTGATAAAGCTGCTGACAGGTGCTGATCAAGCGGTTGACAGGTTCTGATACAGCGGCTAACAGGTGCTGATAATGTGGCTGACAGTTAATGATCAAGCTGCATATAGGCGCTGCCCTGGCGCCTGACAGTTGCTGATAAAGTGGCTGACAGGTGCAAATGAAGTGGCTGACAGGTGCTGATCAACTGGCTGACAGGTACTGATCAAGTGGCTGATAGGCCCTGATCAAGTCGCTGACAGATGCTTCTCAAGTGGCTGACAGGCGCTTATCGCGTGTATACGTATGCGTTTATCAATCAGCTGAGTGGGCACTGGTCAAGGGGCTGACAGGCACTGATCTAGTGGTTGTCCAGGCGCTGAATGACCATCAGAGCAGGAAATGATCAAGCCGCTGACAGGCGCTGATCAGCCACCTGAGGGTCACTGATCCTGTGGCTGAGTAGGCTCTGATTACGCAGCTAAGCGGGCACTGGTCAAGCTGTTGAGAGTTGCTGATATATTGGCTGACAGGTGCTGATCAAGTGGCTGACAGGTACTTCTCAAGAGGCTGACAGCCACTGATCGGGCAGCCTAGTAGGCGCTGATCGTGGGGCTCAGTGGGAGCAGATCAACTGGCTGAGAGATGCTATTTGCGTGGCTGAATAGGCACTGTTCAACCGGCTGACAGGTGCTGATCAAGCAGCTGACAGACACTGATCTCGCGGCTGATTAAGCACTGATAGCGCAGCTCAGTAAGTGTTGATCACGCGGTTTACAGGTGCTTGTAAAGCGGCTGACAGGAGCTTATTGCTCGGCTGCGTAGGCGCTTTTCAATCTGCTGAGTGGGCAGTGGTCAAGCGGCTGACTGACACTGATCAAGTGGTTGACCAGGCGCTGAATGACCAGCGGAGCAGGAAATGATCAAGCGCCTGACAGGAGAAGATCAACCGGCTGAGCGTCACTGAGCGCGTGGCTGAGTAGGCTCTGTTCATGCAGCAAAGTGGGCACTGATCTAGCGGTTGACAGGTGATGATCAATAGACTGACAGGTGTTAATCAAGCAGCTGATACGCACTGATCAACCTGCTGACCGGTGCTGATCAAGCGGATGACAGGTGCTGATCAACTGGCTGACAGGTGCTAATGAAGTGACTCTCAGGTGCTGATCTATTGGCTGACAGGTGCTAATCAAGTGGCTGGTTGGCCCTGATCAATCTGCTGACAGGTGCTAATCAACTGGCTGACAGGTGCTGATCAAGCAGCTGATACTCGCTGCTCAAGCTGCTGACAGGTGCTGATCATCTGGCTGACAGGTGCTAATCAAGCTGTTGATAGGTGCTGATTGCGCAGCTGAGAATGCAATGATCAAGCAGCTGACAGGTGCTGATCAACTGGCTGACAGGTGCTAATCAAGTGGCTGGTTGGCCCTGATCAATCTGCTGACAGGTGCTAATCAACTGGCTGACAGGTGCTGATCAAGCAGCTGATACTCGCTGCTCAAGCTGCTGACAGGTGCTGATCATCTGGCTGACAGGTGCTAATCAAGCGGTTGATAGGTGCTGATTGCGCAGCTGAGAATGCAACGATCAAGCTGCTGACAGGTGCTTAACAAGCGGCTGACAATTGCTGATCAACTGGCTGACAGGGGATAATCAAGCCACTGATAGGCGCTGATCAAGCGGCTGACAGGTGCTGGTCAACTGGCTGACAGGTGCTAATCAAGCGGCTGATACGGGCACATCAAGATGCTGACAGGTGCTGATCAAGTGGCTAACAGGTACTTGTCAAGCGGCTGACAAGCACTGATCGGGCGGCTGTGTAGGCACTGACTGCGGGGCTCAGTAGGCACAGATCAAGTGGCTGAAAGATGCTATTCATGCGGTTGAGTCTTTGCTTTTCAATCAGCTGAGTGGAAAGTGGTCAAGCGCTGATCAAGCTGCTGACAGGTGCATAACAAGCGGCTGACAATTGCTGATCCAGTGGCTGACAGGGGCTAATCAAGCAGATGATAGGTGCTGATGAAGCTGCTGACAGGTGCTGATCAAGCGGTTGACAGGTTCTGATACAGCGGCTAACAGGTGCTGATAATGTGGCTGACAGTTCATGATCAAGCTGCTTATAGGGGCTGCCCTAGAGCCTGACCATTGCTGATAAAGTGGCTGACAGGTGCAAATGAAGTGGCTGACAGGTGCTGATCAACTGGCTGACAGGTACTGATCAAGTGGCTGATAAGCCCTGATCAAGCTGCTGACAGGTGCTGATTAAGCGGCTGACAGGTGCTAATCAACTGGCTGACAGGTGCTAATCAAGCGGCTGATAGGCGTTGATCAAGCGGCTAACAGGTGCTGATCAACTGGCTGAGAAGTGTTAATTAAGCAGCTGATAGGTGCTGATCAAGCTGCTGAAAGTTGCTGATCAAGCGGCTGACAGGTGTTGATCCAGTGGCTTACAGATGCTGATCAACTGGCTTAGAGGTGCTGATCAACTGTCTGACAGGTACTTCTCAAGCGGATGACAGGCACGGACCGGGGGGCTGAGTAGGCGTTCATTGCGGGGCTCAGTAGGCGCAGATCAACTGGCTGAGAGATGCTATTCGCGCGGCTGAGTAGGCACTCTTCAACCTGCAGACAGTTGCTGATCAAGCGGATGACTGACTCTGATAAAGAGGCTGACAGAGTATGATCACGTGGCTTTGGAGAGGCTGATTCGCGGCTGAGTAGGCGCTGATCGCGCAGCTGAGAAGGCAATGATCCAGCAGCTGACAGGCACTGATGAAGCGGCTGGCACGTGCTGTTTGATCGGCTTACAGGTGCTGATCAAGCAGCTGACAGGTGCTGATCAACTGGCTGACAGGTGCTAATCAAGCGGCTGACAGTTGCTGATCAACTGGCTGACAGTTGCTAATGAAGCGGCTGACAGGTGTTGATCAACATGCTGACAGGTGCTAATCAAGCAGCTGATAGGTACTGATAAAGCTGCTGACAGGTGCTGATCAAGCGGTTGACAGGTTCTGATACAGCGGCTAACAGGTGCTGATAATGTGGCTGACAGTTAATGATCAAGCTGCTTATAGGGGATGCCCTGGCGCCTGACAGTTGCTGATAAAGTGGCTGACAGGTGCAAATGAAGTGGCTGACAGGTGCTGATCAACTGGCTGACAGGTACTGATCAAGTGGCTGATAGGCCCTGATCAAGTCGCTGACAGATGTTTCTCAAGTGGCTGACAGGCGCTTATCGCGTGGATGCATATGCGTTTATAAATCAGCTGAGTGGGCACTGGTCAAGGGGCTGACAGGCACTGATCTAGTGGTTGTCCAGGCGCTGAATGACCATCAGAGCAGGAAATGATCAAGCCGCTGACAGGCGCTGATCAGCCGGCTGAGGGTCACTGATCCTGTGGCTGAGTAGGCTCTGATTACGCAGCTAAGCGGGCACTGATCAAGCTGTTGAGGGTTGCTGATATATTGGCTGACAGGTGCTGATAAAGTGGCTGACAGGTAATGATCAAGCTGCTGACACGCGTTTATCAAGCGGCTGACAGGTGCTTCTCAAGAGGCTGACAGTCACTGATCGGGCGGCTGAGTAGGCGCTGATCGTGGGGCTCAGTAGGAGCAGATCAACTGGCTGAGAGATGCTATTTGCGCGGCTGAGTAGGCACTCTTCAACTTGCTGATAGGTGCTGATCAAGCAGATCACCGACTATGATAAAGAGGCTGACAGACTATGATCACTCGGCTGTGGAGGTGCTGATTCACGGCTGAGTAGGTGCTGATCGTGCAGCTGAGAAGGCAATGATCAAGCACGTGACAGGCACTGATGAAGCGGCTGGCAGGCACTGTTTAAGCGGCTTACAGGTGCTTATCAAGCAGCTGACAGGTGCTGATCAACTGGCTGACAGTTGCTAATGAAGCGGCTGACAGGTGTTGATCAACATGCTGACAGGTGCTAATCAAGCAGCTGATAGGTGCTGATAAAGATGCAGACAGTTGCTGATCAAGCTGCTGACAGGTGCTGATTAAGCGGCTGACAGGTGCTCATCAACTGGCTGACAGGTGCTAATCAAGCGGCTGATAGGTGCACATCAAGCTGCTGACAGGTGCTGATCAAGTGGCTGACAGGTACTTGTCAAGCGGCTGACAAGCACTGATCGGGCGGCTGTGTAGACACTGACTGCGGGGCTCAGTAGGCACAGATCAACTGGCTGAAAGATGCTATTCATGCGGTTGAGTCTTTGCTTTTCAATCAGCTGAGTGGAAAGTGGTCAAGCGCTGATCAAGCTGCTGACAGGTGCATAACAAGCGGCTGACAATTGCTGATCCAGTGGCTGACAGGGGCTAATCAAGCAGATGATAGGTGCTGATGAAGCTGCTGACAGGTGCTGATCAAGCGGTTGACAGGTTCTGATACAGCGGCTAAAAGGTGCTGATAATGTGGCTGACAGTTAATGATCAAGCTGCTTATAGGGGCTGCCCTAGAGCCTGACAGTTGCTGATAAAGTGGCTGATAGGTGCAAATGAAGTGGCTGACAGGTGCTGATCAACTGGCTGACAGGTACTGATCAAGTGGATGATAAGCCCTGATCAAGCTGCTGACAGGTGCTGATTAAGCGGCTGACAGGTGCTAATCAACTGGCTGACAGGTGCTGATCAAGCTGCTGAAAGTTGCTGATCAAGCGGCTGACAGGTGCTGATCCAGTGGCTTACAGGTGCTGATCAACTGGCTTAGAGGTGCTGATCAACTGGCTGACAGGTACTTCTCAAGCGGCTGACAGGCACGGACCGGGAGGCTGAGTAGGCGTTCATTGCGGGGCTCAGTAGGCGCAGATCAACTGGGTGAGAGATGCAATTCGCGCGGCTGAGTAGGCACTCTTCAACCTGCAGACAGTTGCTGATCAAGCGGATGACTGACTCTGATAAAGAGGCTGACAGAGTATGATCACGTGGCTGTGGAGGGGCTGATTCGCGGCTGAGTAGGCGCTGATCGCGCAGCTGAGAAGGCAATGATCCAGCAGCTGACAGGCACTGATGAAGCGGCTGGCAGGCGCTGTTTAATCGGCTTACAGGTGCTGATCAAGCAGCTGACAGGTGCTGATCAACTGGCTGACAGGTGCTAATCAAGCGGCTGACAGTTGCTGATCAACTGGCTGACAGTTGCTAATGAAGCGGCTGAAAGGTGTTGATCAACATGCTGACAGGTGCTAATCAAGCAGCTGATAGGTGCTGATAAAGCTGCTGACAGGTGCTGATCAAGCGGTTGACAGGTTCTGATACAGCGGCTAACAGGTGCTGATAATGTGGCTGACAGTTAATGATCAAGCTGCATATAGGCGCTGCCCTGGCGCCTGACAGTTGCTGATAAAGTGGCTGACAGGTGCAAATGAAGTGGCTGACAGGTGCTGATCAACTGGCTGACAGGTACTGATCAAGTGGCTGATAGGCCCTGATCAAGTCGCTGACAGATGCTTCTCAAGTGGCTGACAGGCGCTTATCGCGTGTATACGTATGCGTTTATCAATCAGCTGAGTGGGCACTGGTCAAGGGGCTGACAGGCACTGATCTAGTGGTTGTCCAGGCGCTGAATGACCATCAGAGCAGGAAATGATCAAGCCGCTGACAGGCGCTGATCAGCCACCTGAGGGTCACTGATCCTGTGGCTGAGTAGGCTCTGATTACGCAGCTAAGCGGGCACTGGTCAAGCTGTTGAGAGTTGCTGATATATTGGCTGACAGGTGCTGATCAAGTGGCTGACAGGTACTTCTCAAGAGGCTGACAGTCACTGATCGGGCAGCCTAGTAGGCGCTGATCGTGGGGCTCAGTGGGAGCAGATCAACTGGCTGAGAGATGCTATTTGCGTGGCTGAATAGGCACTGTTCAACCGGCTGACAGGTGCTGATCAAGCAGCTGACAGACACTGATCTCGCGGCTGATTAAGCACTGATAGCGCAGCTCAGTAAGTGTTGATCACGCGGTTTACAGGTGCTTGTAAAGCGGCTGACAGGCGCTTATTGCTCGGCTGCGTAGGCGCTTTTCAATCTGCTGAGTGGGCAGTGGTCAAGCGGCTGACTGACACTGATCAAGTGGTTGACCAGGCGCTGAATGACCAGCGGAGCAGGAAATGATCAAGCGCCTGACAGGAGAAGATCAACCGGCTGAGCGTCACTGAGCGCGTGGCTGAGTAGGCTCTGTTCATGCAGCAAAGTGGGCACTGATCTAGCGGTTGACAGGTGATGATCAATAGACTGACAGGTGTTAATCAAGCAGCTGATACGCACTGATCAACCTGCTGACCGGTGCTGATCAAGCGGATGACAGGTGCTGATCAACTGGCTGACAGGTGCTAATGAAGTGACTCTCAGGTGCTGATCTATTGGCTGACAGGTGCTAATCAAGTGGCTGGTTGGCCCTGATCAATCTGCTGACAGGTGCTAATCAACTGGCTGACAGGTGCTGATCAAGCAGCTGATACTCGCTGCTCAAGCTGCTGACAGGTGCTGATCAAGCAGCTGATACTCGCTGCTCAAGCTGCTGACAGGTGCTGATCATCTGGCTGACAGGTGCTAATCAAGCTGTTGATAGGTGCTGATTGCGCAGCTGAGAATGCAATGATCAAGCAGCTGACAGGTGCTGATCAACTGGCTGACAGGTGCTAATCAAGTGGCTGGTTGGCCCTGATCAATCTGCTGACAGGTGCTAATCAACTGGCTGACAGGTGCTGATCAAGCAGCTGATACTCGCTGCTCAAGCTGCTGACAGGTGCTGATCATCTGGCTGACAGGTGGTAATCAAGCGGTTGATAGGTGCTGATTGCGCAGCTGAGAATGCAACGATCAAGCTGCTGACAGGTGCTTAACAAGCGGCTGACAATTGCTGATCAACTGGCTGACAGGGGATAATCAAGCCACTGATAGGCGCTGATCAAGCGGCTGACAGGTGCTGGTCAACTGGCTGACAGGTGCTAATCAAGCGGCTGATACGGGCACATCAAGATGCTGACAGGTGCTGATCAAGTGGCTAACAGGTACTTGTCAAGCGGCTGACAAGCACTGATCGGGCGGCTGTGTAGGCACTGACTGCGGGGCTCAGTAGGCACAGATCAAGTGGCTGAAAGATGCTATTCATGCGGTTGAGTCTTTGCTTTTCAATCAGTTGAGTGGAAAGTGGTCAAGCGCTGATCAAGCTGCTGACAGGTGCATAACAAGCGGCTGACAATTGCTGATCCAGTGGCTGACAGGGGCTAATCAAGCAGATGATAGGTGCTGATGAAGCTGCTGACAGGTGCTGATCAAGCGGTTGACAGGTTCTGATACAGCGGCTAACAGGTGCTGATAATGTGGCTGACAGTTCATGATCAAGCTGCTTATAGGGGCTGCCCTAGAGACTGACCATTGCTGATAAAGTGGCTGACAGGTGCAAATGAAGTGGCTGACAGGTGCTGATCAACTGGCTGACAGGTACTGATCAAGTGGCTGATAAGCCCTGATCAAGCTGCTGACAGGTGCTGATTAAGCGGCTGACAGGTGCTAATCAACTGGCTGACAGGTGCTAATCAAGCGGCTGATAGGCGTTGATCAAGCGGCTAACAGGTGCTGATCAACTGGCTGAGAAGTGTTAATTAAGCAGCTGATAGGTGCTGATCAAGCTGCTGAAAGTTGCTGATCAAGCGGCTGACAGGTGTTGATCCAGTGGCTTACAGATGCTGATCAACTGGCTTAGAGGTGCTGATCAACTGTCTGACAGGTACTTCTCAAGCGGATGACAGGCACGGACCGGGGGGCTGAGTAGGCGTTCATTGCGGGGCTCAGTAGGCGCAGATCAACTGGCTGAGAGATGCTATTCGCGCGGCTGAGTAGGCACTCTTCAACCTGCAGACAGTTGCTGATCAAGCGGATGACTGACTCTGATAAAGAGGCTGACAGAGTATGATCAAGTGGCTTTGGAGAGGCTGATTCGCGGCTGAGTAGGCGCTTATCGCGCAGCTGAGAAGGCAATGATCCAGCAGCTGACAGGCACTGATGAAGCGGCTGGCACGTGCTGTTTGATCGGCTTACAGGTGCTGATCAAGCAGCTGACAGGTGCTGATCAACTGGCTGACAGGTGCTAATCAAGCGGCTGACAGTTGCTGATCAACTGGCTGACAGTTGCTAATGAAGCGGCTGACAGGTGTTGATCAACATGCTGACAGGTGCTAATCAAGCAGCTGATAGGTGCTGATAAAGCTGCTGACAGGTGCTGATCAAGCGGTTGACAGGTTCTGATACAGCGGCTAACAGGTGCTGATAATGTGGCTGACAGTTAATGATCAAGCTGCATATAGGCGCTGCCCTGGCGCCTGACAGTTGCTGATAAAGTGGCTGACAGGTGCAAATGAAGTGGCTGACAGGTGCTGATCAACTGGCTGACAGGTACTGATCAAGTGGCTGATAGGCCCTGATCAAGTCGCTGACAGATGCTTCTCAAGTGGCTGACAGGCGCTTATCGCGTGTATACGTATGCGTTTATCAATCAGCTGAGTGGGCACTGGTCAAGGGGCTGACAGGCACTGATCTAGTGGTTGTCCAGGCGCTGAATGACCATCAGAGCAGGAAATGATCAAGCCGCTGACAGGCGCTGATCAGCCACCTGAGGGTCACTGATCCTGTGGCTGAGTAGGCTCTGATTACGCAGCTAAGCGGGCACTGGTCAAGCTGTTGAGAGTTGCTGATATATTGGCTGACAGGTGCTGATCAAGTGGCTGACAGGTACTTCTCAAGAGGCTGACAGCCACTGATCGGGCAGCCTAGTAGGCGCTGATCGTGGGGCTCAGTGGGAGCAGATCAACTGGCTGAGAGATGCTATTTGCGTGGCTGAATAGGCACTGTTCAACCGGCTGACAGGTGCTGATCAAGCAGCTGACAGACACTGATCTCGCGGCTGATTAAGCACTGATAGCGCAGCTCAGTAAGTGTTGATCACGCGGTTTACAGGTGCTTGTAAAGCGGCTGACAGGAGCTTATTGCTCGGCTGCGTAGGCGCTTTTCAATCTGCTGAGTGGGCAGTGGTCAAGCGGCTGACTGACACTGATCAAGTGGTTGACCAGGCGCTGAATGACCAGCGGAGCAGGAAATGATCAAGCGCCTGACAGGAGAAGATCAACCGGCTGAGCGTCACTGAGCGCGTGGCTGAGTAGGCTCTGTTCATGCAGCAAAGTGGGCACTGATCTAGCGGTTGACAGGTGATGATCAATAGACTGACAGGTGTTAATCAAGCAGCTGATACGCACTGATCAACCTGCTGACCGGTGCTGATCAAGCGGATGACAGGTGCTGATCAACTGGCTGACAGGTGCTAATGAAGTGACTCTCAGGTGCTGATCTATTGGCTGACAGGTGCTAATCAAGTGGCTGGTTGGCCCTGATCAATCTGCTGACAGGTGCTAATCAACTGGCTGACAGGTGCTGATCAAGCAGCTGATACTCGCTGCTCAAGCTGCTGACAGGTGCTGATCATCTGGCTGACAGGTGCTAATCAAGCTGTTGATAGGTGCTGATTGCGCAGCTGAGAATGCAATGATCAAGCAGCTGACAGGTGCTGATCAACTGGCTGACAGGTGCTAATCAAGTGGCTGGTTGGCCCTGATCAATCTGCTGACAGGTGCTAATCAACTGGCTGACAGGTGCTGATCAAGCAGCTGATACTCGCTGCTCAAGCTGCTGACAGGTGCTGATCATCTGGCTGACAGGTGCTAATCAAGCGGTTGATAGGTGCTGATTGCGCAGCTGAGAATGCAACGATCAAGCTGCTGACAGGTGCTTAACAAGCGGCTGACAATTGCTGATCAACTGGCTGACAGGGGATAATCAAGCCACTGATAGGCGCTGATCAAGCGGCTGACAGGTGCTGGTCAACTGGCTGACAGGTGCTAATCAAGCGGCTGATACGGGCACATCAAGATGCTGACAGGTGCTGATCAAGTGGCTAACAGGTACTTGTCAAGCGGCTGACAAGCACTGATCGGGCGGCTGTGTAGGCACTGACTGCGGGGCTCAGTAGGCACAGATCAAGTGGCTGAAAGATGCTATTCATGCGGTTGAGTCTTTGCTTTTCAATCAGCTGAGTGGAAAGTGGTCAAGCGCTGATCAAGCTGCTGACAGGTGCATAACAAGCGGCTGACAATTGCTGATCCAGTGGCTGACAGGGGCTAATCAAGCAGATGATAGGTGCTGATGAAGCTGCTGACAGGTGCTGATCAAGCGGTTGACAGGTTCTGATACAGCGGCTAACAGGTGCTGATAATGTGGCTGACAGTTCATGATCAAGCTGCTTATAGGGGCTGCCCTAGAGCCTGACCATTGCTGATAAAGTGGCTGACAGGTGCAAATGAAGTGGCTGACAGGTGCTGATCAACTGGCTGACAGGTACTGATCAAGTGGCTGATAAGCCCTGATCAAGCTGCTGACAGGTGCTGATTAAGCGGCTGACAGGTGCTAATCAACTGGCTGACAGGTGCTAATCAAGCGGCTGATAGGCGTTGATCAAGCGGCTAACAGGTGCTGATCAACTGGCTGAGAAGTGTTAATTAAGCAGCTGATAGGTGCTGATCAAGCTGCTGAAAGTTGCTGATCAAGCGGCTGACAGGTGTTGATCCAGTGGCTTACAGATGCTGATCAACTGGCTTAGAGGTGCTGATCAACTGTCTGACAGGTACTTCTCAAGCGGATGACAGGCACGGACCGGGGGGCTGAGTAGGCGTTCATTGCGGGGCTCAGTAGGCGCAGATCAACTGGCTGAGAGATGCTATTCGCGCGGCTGAGTAGGCACTCTTCAACCTGCAGACAGTTGCTGATCAAGCGGATGACTGACTCTGATAAAGAGGCTGACAGAGTATGATCACGTGGCTTTGGAGAGGCTGATTCGCGGCTGAGTAGGCGCTGATCGCGCAGCTGAGAAGGCAATGATCCAGCAGCTGACAGGCACTGATGAAGCGGCTGGCACGTGCTGTTTGATCGGCTTACAGGTGCTGATCAAGCAGCTGACAGGTGCTGATCAACTGGCTGACAGGTGCTAATCAAGCGGCTGACAGTTGCTGATCAACTGGCTGACAGTTGCTAATGAAGCGGCTGACAGGTGTTGATCAACATGCTGACAGGTGCTAATCAAGCAGCTGATAGGTACTGATAAAGCTGCTGACAGGTGCTGATCAAGCGGTTGACAGGTTCTGATACAGCGGCTAACAGGTGCTGATAATGTGGCTGACAGTTAATGATCAAGCTGCTTATAGGGGATGCCCTGGCGCCTGACAGTTGCTGATAAAGTGGCTGACAGGTGCAAATGAAGTGGCTGACAGGTGCTGATCAACTGGCTGACAGGTACTGATCAAGTGGCTGATAGGCCCTGATCAAGTCGCTGACAGATGCTTCTCAAGTGGCTGACAGGCGCTTATCGCGTGGATGCGTATGCGTTTATAAATCAGCTGAGTGGGCACTGGTCAAGGGGCTGACAGGCACTGATCTAGTGGTTGTCCAGGCGCTGAATGACCATCAGAGCAGGAAATGATCAAGCCGCTGACAGGCGCTGATCAGCCGGCTGAGGGTCACTGATCCTGTGGCTGAGTAGGCTCTGATTACGCAGCTAAGCGGGCACTGATCAAGCTGTTGAGGGTTGCTGATATATTGGCTGACAGGTGCTGATAAAGTGGCTGACAGGTAATGATCAAGCTGCTGACACGCGTTTATCAAGCGGCTGACAGGTGCTTCTCAAGAGGCTGACAGTCACTGATCGGGCGGCTGAGTAGGCGCTGATCGTGGGGCTCAGTAGGAGCAGATCAACTGGCTGAGAGATGCTATTTGCGCGGCTGAGTAGGCACTCTTCAACTTGCTGATAGGTGCTGATCAAGCAGATCACCGACTATGATAAAGAGGCTGACAGACTATGATCACTCGGCTGTGGAGGTGCTGATTCACGGCTGAGTAGGTGCTGATCGTGCAGCTGAGAAGGCAATGATCAAGCACGTGACAGGCACTGATGAAGCGGCTGGCAGGCACTGTTTAAGCGGCTTACAGGTGCTTATCAAGCAGCTGACAGGTGCTGATCAACTGGCTGACAGTTGCTAATGAAGCGGCTGACAGGTGTTGATCAACATGCTGACAGGTGCTAATCAAGCAGCTGATAGGTGCTGATAAAGATGCAGACAGTTGCTGATCAAGCTGCTGACAGGTGCTGATTAAGCGGCTGACAGGTGCTCATCAACTGGCTGACAGGTGCTAATCAAGCGGCTGATAGGTGCACATCAAGCTGCTGACAGGTGCTGATCAAGTGGCTGACAGGTACTTGTCAAGCGGCTGACAAGCACTGATCGGGCGGCTGTGTAGACACTGACTGCGGGGCTCAGTAGGCACAGATCAACTGGCTGAAAGATGCTATTCATGCGGTTGAGTCTTTGCTTTTCAATCAGCTGAGTGGAAAGTGGTCAAGCGCTGATCAAGCTGCTGACAGGTGCATAACAAGCGGCTGACAATTGCTGATCCAGTGGCTGACAGGGGCTAATCAAGCAGATGATAGGTGCTGATGAAGCTGCTGACAGGTGCTGATCAAGCGGTTGACAGGTTCTGATACAGCGGCTAAAAGGTGCTGATAATGTGGCTGACAGTTAATGATCAAGCTGCTTATAGGGGCTGCCCTAGAGCCTGACAGTTGCTGATAAAGTGGCTGATAGGTGCAAATGAAGTGGCTGACAGGTGCTGATCAACTGGCTGACAGGTACTGATCAAGTGGATGATAAGCCCTGATCAAGCTGCTGACAGGTGCTGATTAAGCGGCTGACAGGTGCTAATCAACTGGCTGACAGGTGCTGATCAAGCTGCTGAAAGTTGCTGATCAAGCGGCTGACAGGTGCTGATCCAGTGGCTTACAGGTGCTGATCAACTGGCTTAGAGGTGCTGATCAACTGGCTGACAGGTACTTCTCAAGCGGCTGACAGGCACGGACCGGGAGGCTGAGTAGGCGTTCATTGCGGGGCTCAGTAGGCGCAGATCAACTGGGTGAGAGATGCAATTCGCGCGGCTGAGTAGGCACTCTTCAACCTGCAGACAGTTGCTGATCAAGCGGATGACTGACTCTGATAAAGAGGCTGACAGAGTATGATCACGTGGCTGTGGAGGGGCTGATTCGCGGCTGAGTAGGCGCTGATCGCGCAGCTGAGAAGGCAATGATCCAGCAGCTGACAGGCACTGATGAAGCGGCTGGCAGGCGCTGTTTAATCGGCTTACAGGTGCTGATCAAGCAGCTGACAGGTGCTGATCAACTGGCTGACAGGTGCTAATCAAGCGGCTGACAGTTGCTGATCAACTGGCTGACAGTTGCTAATGAAGCGGCTGAAAGGTGTTGATCAACATGCTGACAGGTGCTAATCAAGCAGCTGATAGGTGCTGATAAAGCTGCTGACAGGTGCTGATCAAGCGGTTGACAGGTTCTGATACAGCGGCTAACAGGTGCTGATAATGTGGCTGACAGTTAATGATCAAGCTGCATATAGGCGCTGCCCTGGCGCCTGACAGTTGCTGATAAAGTGGCTGACAGGTGCAAATGAAGTGGCTGACAGGTGCTGATCAACTGGCTGACAGGTACTGATCAAGTGGCTGATAGGCCCTGATCAAGTCGCTGACAGATGCTTCTCAAGTGGCTGACAGGCGCTTATCGCGTGTATACGTATGCGTTTATCAATCAGCTGAGTGGGCACTGGTCAAGGGGCTGACAGGCACTGATCTAGTGGTTGTCCAGGCGCTGAATGACCATCAGAGCAGGAAATGATCAAGCCGCTGACAGGCGCTGATCAGCCACCTGAGGGTCACTGATCCTGTGGCTGAGTAGGCTCTGATTACGCAGCTAAGCGGGCACTGGTCAAGCTGTTGAGAGTTGCTGATATATTGGCTGACAGGTGCTGATCAAGTGGCTGACAGGTACTTCTCAAGAGGCTGACAGTCACTGATCGGGCAGCCTAGTAGGCGCTGATCGTGGGGCTCAGTGGGAGCAGATCAACTGGCTGAGAGATGCTATTTGCGTGGCTGAATAGGCACTGTTCAACCGGCTGACAGGTGCTGATCAAGCAGCTGACAGACACTGATCTCGCGGCTGATTAAGCACTGATAGCGCAGCTCAGTAAGTGTTGATCACGCGGTTTACAGGTGCTTGTAAAGCGGCTGACAGGCGCTTATTGCTCGGCTGCGTAGGCGCTTTTCAATCTGCTGAGTGGGCAGTGGTCAAGCGGCTGACTGACACTGATCAAGTGGTTGACCAGGCGCTGAATGACCAGCGGAGCAGGAAATGATCAAGCGCCTGACAGGAGAAGATCAACCGGCTGAGCGTCACTGAGCGCGTGGCTGAGTAGGCTCTGTTCATGCAGCAAAGTGGGCACTGATCTAGCGGTTGACAGGTGATGATCAATAGACTGACAGGTGTTAATCAAGCAGCTGATACGCACTGATCAACCTGCTGACCGGTGCTGATCAAGCGGATGACAGGTGCTGATCAACTGGCTGACAGGTGCTAATGAAGTGACTCTCAGGTGCTGATCTATTGGCTGACAGGTGCTAATCAAGTGGCTGGTTGGCCCTGATCAATCTGCTGACAGGTGCTAATCAACTGGCTGACAGGTGCTGATCAAGCAGCTGATACTCGCTGCTCAAGCTGCTGACAGGTGCTGATCATCTGGCTGACAGGTGCTAATCAAGCTGTTGATAGGTGCTGATTGCGCAGCTGAGAATGCAATGATCAAGCAGCTGACAGGTGCTGATCAACTGGCTGACAGGTGCTAATCAAGTGGCTGGTTGGCCCTGATCAATCTGCTGACAGGTGCTAATCAACTGGCTGACAGGTGCTGATCAAGCAGCTGATACTCGCTGCTCAAGCTGCTGACAGGTGCTGATCATCTGGCTGACAGGTGGTAATCAAGCGGTTGATAGGTGCTGATTGCGCAGCTGAGAATGCAACGATCAAGCTGCTGACAGGTGCTTAACAAGCGGCTGACAATTGCTGATCAACTGGCTGACAGGGGATAATCAAGCCACTGATAGGCGCTGATCAAGCGGCTGACAGGTGCTGGTCAACTGGCTGACAGGTGCTAATCAAGCGGCTGATACGGGCACATCAAGATGCTGACAGGTGCTGATCAAGTGGCTAACAGGTACTTGTCAAGCGGCTGACAAGCACTGATCGGGCGGCTGTGTAGGCACTGACTGCGGGGCTCAGTAGGCACAGATCAAGTGGCTGAAAGATGCTATTCATGCGGTTGAGTCTTTGCTTTTCAATCAGTTGAGTGGAAAGTGGTCAAGCGCTGATCAAGCTGCTGACAGGTGCATAACAAGCGGCTGACAATTGCTGATCCAGTGGCTGACAGGGGCTAATCAAGCAGATGATAGGTGCTGATGAAGCTGCTGACAGGTGCTGATCAAGCGGTTGACAGGTTCTGATACAGCGGCTAACAGGTGCTGATAATGTGGCTGACAGTTCATGATCAAGCTGCTTATAGGGGCTGCCCTAGAGCCTGACCATTGCTGATAAAGTGGCTGACAGGTGCAAATGAAGTGGCTGACAGGTGCTGATCAACTGGCTGACAGGTACTGATCAAGTGGCTGATAAGCCCTGATCAAGCTGCTGACAGGTGCTGATTAAGCGGCTGACAGGTGCTAATCAACTGGCTGACAGGTGCTAATCAAGCGGCTGATAGGCGTTGATCAAGCGGCTAACAGGTGCTGATCAACTGGCTGAGAAGTGTTAATTAAGCAGCTGATAGGTGCTGATCAAGCTGCTGAAAGTTGCTGATCAAGCGGCTGACAGGTGTTGATCCAGTGGCTTACAGATGCTGATCAACTGGCTTAGAGGTGCTGATCAACTGTCTGACAGGTACTTCTCAAGCGGATGACAGGCACGGACCGGGGGGCTGAGTAGGCGTTCATTGCGGGGCTCAGTAGGCGCAGATCAACTGGCTGAGAGATGCTATTCGCGCGGCTGAGTAGGCACTCTTCAACCTGCAGACAGTTGCTGATCAAGCGGATGACTGACTCTGATAAAGAGGCTGACAGAGTATGATCAAGTGGCTTTGGAGAGGCTGATTCGCGGCTGAGTAGGCGCTTATCGCGCAGCTGAGAAGGCAATGATCCAGCAGCTGACAGGCACTGATGAAGCGGCTGGCACGTGCTGTTTGATCGGCTTACAGGTGCTGATCAAGCAGCTGACAGGTGCTGATCAACTGGCTGACAGGTGCTAATCAAGCGGCTGACAGTTGCTGATCAACTGGCTGACAGTTGCTAATGAAGCGGCTGACAGGTGTTGATCAACATGCTGACAGGTGCTAATCAAGCAGCTGATAGGTGCTGATAAAGCTGCTGACAGGTGCTGATCAAGCGGTTGACAGGTTCTGATACAGCGGCTAACAGGTGCTGATAATGTGGCTGACAGTTAATGATCAAGCTGCATATAGGCGCTGCCCTGGCGCCTGACAGTTGCTGATAAAGTGGCTGACAGGTGCAAATGAAGTGGCTGACAGGTGCTGATCAACTGGCTGACAGGTACTGATCAAGTGGCTGATAGGCCCTGATCAAGTCGCTGACAGATGCTTCTCAAGTGGCTGACAGGCGCTTATCGCGTGTATACGTATGCGTTTATCAATCAGCTGAGTGGGCACTGGTCAAGGGGCTGACAGGCACTGATCTAGTGGTTGTCCAGGCGCTGAATGACCATCAGAGCAGGAAATGATCAAGCCGCTGACAGGCGCTGATCAGCCACCTGAGGGTCACTGATCCTGTGGCTGAGTAGGCTCTGATTACGCAGCTAAGCGGGCACTGGTCAAGCTGTTGAGAGTTGCTGATATATTGGCTGACAGGTGCTGATCAAGTGGCTGACAGGTACTTCTCAAGAGGCTGACAGCCACTGATCGGGCAGCCTAGTAGGCGCTGATCGTGGGGCTCAGTGGGAGCAGATCAACTGGCTGAGAGATGCTATTTGCGTGGCTGAATAGGCACTGTTCAACCGGCTGACAGGTGCTGATCAAGCAGCTGACAGACACTGATCTCGCGGCTGATTAAGCACTGATAGCGCAGCTCAGTAAGTGTTGATCACGCGGTTTACAGGTGCTTGTAAAGCGGCTGACAGGAGCTTATTGCTCGGCTGCGTAGGCGCTTTTCAATCTGCTGAGTGGGCAGTGGTCAAGCGGCTGACTGACACTGATCAAGTGGTTGACCAGGCGCTGAATGACCAGCGGAGCAGGAAATGATCAAGCGCCTGACAGGAGAAGATCAACCGGCTGAGCGTCACTGAGCGCGTGGCTGAGTAGGCTCTGTTCATGCAGCAAAGTGGGCACTGATCTAGCGGTTGACAGGTGATGATCAATAGACTGACAGGTGTTAATCAAGCAGCTGATACGCACTGATCAACCTGCTGACCGGTGCTGATCAAGCGGATGACAGGTGCTGATCAACTGGCTGACAGGTGCTAATGAAGTGACTCTCAGGTGCTGATCTATTGGCTGACAGGTGCTAATCAAGTGGCTGGTTGGCCCTGATCAATCTGCTGACAGGTGCTAATCAACTGGCTGACAGGTGCTGATCAAGCAGCTGATACTCGCTGCTCAAGCTGCTGACAGGTGCTGATCATCTGGCTGACAGGTGCTAATCAAGCTGTTGATAGGTGCTGATTGCGCAGCTGAGAATGCAATGATCAAGCAGCTGACAGGTGCTGATCAACTGGCTGACAGGTGCTAATCAAGTGGCTGGTTGGCCCTGATCAATCTGCTGACAGGTGCTAATCAACTGGCTGACAGGTGCTGATCAAGCAGCTGATACTCGCTGCTCAAGCTGCTGACAGGTGCTGATCATCTGGCTGACAGGTGCTAATCAAGCGGTTGATAGGTGCTGATTGCGCAGCTGAGAATGCAACGATCAAGCTGCTGACAGGTGCTTAACAAGCGGCTGACAATTGCTGATCAACTGGCTGACAGGGGATAATCAAGCCACTGATAGGCGCTGATCAAGCGGCTGACAGGTGCTGGTCAACTGGCTGACAGGTGCTAATCAAGCGGCTGATACGGGCACATCAAGATGCTGACAGGTGCTGATCAAGTGGCTAACAGGTACTTGTCAAGCGGCTGACAAGCACTGATCGGGCGGCTGTGTAGGCACTGACTGCGGGGCTCAGTAGGCACAGATCAAGTGGCTGAAAGATGCTATTCATGCGGTTGAGTCTTTGCTTTTCAATCAGCTGAGTGGAAAGTGGTCAAGCGCTGATCAAGCTGCTGACAGGTGCATAACAAGCGGCTGACAATTGCTGATCCAGTGGCTGACAGGGGCTAATCAAGCAGATGATAGGTGCTGATGAAGCTGCTGACAGGTGCTGATCAAGCGGTTGACAGGTTCTGATACAGCGGCTAACAGGTGCTGATAATGTGGCTGACAGTTCATGATCAAGCTGCTTATAGGGGCTGCCCTAGAGCCTGACCATTGCTGATAAAGTGGCTGACAGGTGCAAATGAAGTGGCTGACAGGTGCTGATCAACTGGCTGACAGGTACTGATCAAGTGGCTGATAAGCCCTGATCAAGCTGCTGACAGGTGCTGATTAAGCGGCTGACAGGTGCTAATCAACTGGCTGACAGGTGCTAATCAAGCGGCTGATAGGCGTTGATCAAGCGGCTAACAGGTGCTGATCAACTGGCTGAGAAGTGTTAATTAAGCAGCTGATAGGTGCTGATCAAGCTGCTGAAAGTTGCTGATCAAGCGGCTGACAGGTGTTGATCCAGTGGCTTACAGATGCTGATCAACTGGCTTAGAGGTGCTGATCAACTGTCTGACAGGTACTTCTCAAGCGGATGACAGGCACGGACCGGGGGGCTGAGTAGGCGTTCATTGCGGGGCTCAGTAGGCGCAGATCAACTGGCTGAGAGATGCTATTCGCGCGGCTGAGTAGGCACTCTTCAACCTGCAGACAGTTGCTGATCAAGCGGATGACTGACTCTGATAAAGAGGCTGACAGAGTATGATCACGTGGCTTTGGAGAGGCTGATTCGCGGCTGAGTAGGCGCTGATCGCGCAGCTGAGAAGGCAATGATCCAGCAGCTGACAGGCACTGATGAAGCGGCTGGCACGTGCTGTTTGATCGGCTTACAGGTGCTGATCAAGCAGCTGACAGGTGCTGATCAACTGGCTGACAGGTGCTAATCAAGCGGCTGACAGTTGCTGATCAACTGGCTGACAGTTGCTAATGAAGCGGCTGACAGGTGTTGATCAACATGCTGACAGGTGCTAATCAAGCAGCTGATAGGTACTGATAAAGCTGCTGACAGGTGCTGATCAAGCGGTTGACAGGTTCTGATACAGCGGCTAACAGGTGCTGATAATGTGGCTGACAGTTAATGATCAAGCTGCTTATAGGGGATGCCCTGGCGCCTGACAGTTGCTGATAAAGTGGCTGACAGGTGCAAATGAAGTGGCTGACAGGTGCTGATCAACTGGCTGACAGGTACTGATCAAGTGGCTGATAGGCCCTGATCAAGTCGCTGACAGATGCTTCTCAAGTGGCTGACAGGCGCTTATCGCGTGGATGCGTATGCGTTTATAAATCAGCTGAGTGGGCACTGGTCAAGGGGCTGACAGGCACTGATCTAGTGGTTGTCCAGGCGCTGAATGACCATCAGAGCAGGAAATGATCAAGCCGCTGACAGGCGCTGATCAGCCGGCTGAGGGTCACTGATCCTGTGGCTGAGTAGGCTCTGATTACGCAGCTAAGCGGGCACTGATCAAGCTGTTGAGGGTTGCTGATATATTGGCTGACAGGTGCTGATAAAGTGGCTGACAGGTAATGATCAAGCTGCTGACACGCGTTTATCAAGCGGCTGACAGGTACTTCTCAAGAGGCTGACAGTCACTGATCGGGCGGCTGAGTAGGCGCTGATCGTGGGGCTCAGTAGGAGCAGATCAACTGGCTGAGAGATGCTATTTGCGCGGCTGAGTAGGCACTCTTCAACTTGCTGATAGGTGCTGATCAAGCAGATCACCGACTATGATAAAGAGGCTGACAGACTATGATCACTCGGCTGTGGAGGTGCTGATTCACGGCTGAGTAGGTGCTGATCGTGCAGCTGAGAAGGCAATGATCAAGCACGTGACAGGCACTGATGAAGCGGCTGGCAGGCACTGTTTAAGCGGCTTACAGGTGCTTATCAAGCAGCTGACAGGTGCTGATCAACTGGCTGACAGTTGCTAATGAAGCGGCTGACAGGTGTTGATCAACATGCTGACAGGTGCTAATCAAGCAGCTGATAGGTGCTGATAAAGATGCAGACAGTTGCTGATCAAGCTGCTGACAGGTGCTGATTAAGCGGCTGACAGGTGCTCATCAACTGGCTGACAGGTGCTAATCAAGCGGCTGATAGGTGCACATCAAGCTGCTGACAGGTGCTGATCAAGTGGCTGACAGGTACTTGTCAAGCGGCTGACAAGCACTGATCGGGCGGCTGTGTAGACACTGACTGCGGGGCTCAGTAGGCACAGATCAACTGGCTGAAAGATGCTATTCATGCGGTTGAGTCTTTGCTTTTCAATCAGCTGAGTGGAAAGTGGTCAAGCGCTGATCAAGCTGCTGACAGGTGCATAACAAGCGGCTGACAATTGCTGATCCAGTGGCTGACAGGGGCTAATCAAGCAGATGATAGGTGCTGATGAAGCTGCTGACAGGTGCTGATCAAGCGGTTGACAGGTTCTGATACAGCGGCTAAAAGGTGCTGATAATGTGGCTGACAGTTAATGATCAAGCTGCTTATAGGGGCTGCCCTAGAGCCTGACAGTTGCTGATAAAGTGGCTGATAGGTGCAAATGAAGTGGCTGACAGGTGCTGATCAACTGGCTGACAGGTACTGATCAAGTGGATGATAAGCCCTGATCAAGCTGCTGACAGGTGCTGATTAAGCGGCTGACAGGTGCTAATCAACTGGCTGACAGGTGCTGATCAAGCTGCTGAAAGTTGCTGATCAAGCGGCTGACAGGTGCTGATCCAGTGGCTTACAGGTGCTGATCAACTGGCTTAGAGGTGCTGATCAACTGGCTGACAGGTACTTCTCAAGCGGCTGACAGGCACGGACCGGGAGGCTGAGTAGGCGTTCATTGCGGGGCTCAGTAGGCGCAGATCAACTGGGTGAGAGATGCAATTCGCGCGGCTGAGTAGGCACTCTTCAACCTGCAGACAGTTGCTGATCAAGCGGATGACTGACTCTGATAAAGAGGCTGACAGAGTATGATCACGTGGCTGTGGAGGGGCTGATTCGCGGCTGAGTAGGCGCTGATCGCGCAGCTGAGAAGGCAATGATCCAGCAGCTGACAGGCACTGATGAAGCGGCTGGCAGGCGCTGTTTAATCGGCTTACAGGTGCTGATCAAGCAGCTGACAGGTGCTGATCAACTGGCTGACAGGTGCTAATCAAGCGGCTGACAGTTGCTGATCAACTGGCTGACAGTTGCTAATGAAGCGGCTGAAAGGTGTTGATCAACATGCTGACAGGTGCTAATCAAGCAGCTGATAGGTGCTGATAAAGCTGCTGACAGGTGCTGATCAAGCGGTTGACAGGTTCTGATACAGCGGCTAACAGGTGCTGATAATGTGGCTGACAGTTAATGATCAAGCTGCATATAGGCGCTGCCCTGGCGCCTGACAGTTGCTGATAAAGTGGCTGACAGGTGCAAATGAAGTGGCTGACAGGTGCTGATCAACTGGCTGACAGGTACTGATCAAGTGGCTGATAGGCCCTGATCAAGTCGCTGACAGATGCTTCTCAAGTGGCTGACAGGCGCTTATCGCGTGTATACGTATGCGTTTATCAATCAGCTGAGTGGGCACTGGTCAAGGGGCTGACAGGCACTGATCTAGTGGTTGTCCAGGCGCTGAATGACCATCAGAGCAGGAAATGATCAAGCCGCTGACAGGCGCTGATCAGCCACCTGAGGGTCACTGATCCTGTGGCTGAGTAGGCTCTGATTACGCAGCTAAGCGGGCACTGGTCAAGCTGTTGAGAGTTGCTGATATATTGGCTGACAGGTGCTGATCAAGTGGCTGACAGGTACTTCTCAAGAGGCTGACAGCCACTGATCGGGCAGCCTAGTAGGCGCTGATCGTGGGGCTCAGTGGGAGCAGATCAACTGGCTGAGAGATGCTATTTGCGTGGCTGAATAGGCACTGTTCAACCGGCTGACAGGTGCTGATCAAGCAGCTGACAGACACTGATCTCGCGGCTGATTAAGCACTGATAGCGCAGCTCAGTAAGTGTTGATCACGCGGTTTACAGGTGCTTGTAAAGCGGCTGACAGGAGCTTATTGCTCGGCTGCGTAGGCGCTTTTCAATCTGCTGAGTGGGCAGTGGTCAAGCGGCTGACTGACACTGATCAAGTGGTTGACCAGGCGCTGAATGACCAGCGGAGCAGGAAATGATCAAGCGCCTGACAGGAGAAGATCAACCGGCTGAGCGTCACTGAGCGCGTGGCTGAGTAGGCTCTGTTCATGCAGCAAAGTGGGCACTGATCTAGCGGTTGACAGGTGATGATCAATAGACTGACAGGTGTTAATCAAGCAGCTGATACGCACTGATCAACCTGCTGACCGGTGCTGATCAAGCGGATGACAGGTGCTGATCAACTGGCTGACAGGTGCTAATGAAGTGACTCTCAGGTGCTGATCTATTGGCTGACAGGTGCTAATCAAGTGGCTGGTTGGCCCTGATCAATCTGCTGACAGGTGCTAATCAACTGGCTGACAGGTGCTGATCAAGCAGCTGATACTCGCTGCTCAAGCTGCTGACAGGTGCTGATCATCTGGCTGACAGGTGCTAATCAAGCTGTTGATAGGTGCTGATTGCGCAGCTGAGAATGCAATGATCAAGCAGCTGACAGGTGCTGATCAACTGGCTGACAGGTGCTAATCAAGTGGCTGGTTGGCCCTGATCAATCTGCTGACAGGTGCTAATCAACTGGCTGACAGGTGCTGATCAAGCAGCTGATACTCGCTGCTCAAGCTGCTGACAGGTGCTGATCATCTGGCTGACAGGTGCTAATCAAGCGGTTGATAGGTGCTGATTGCGCAGCTGAGAATGCAACGATCAAGCTGCTGACAGGTGCTTAACAAGCGGCTGACAATTGCTGATCAACTGGCTGACAGGGGATAATCAAGCCACTGATAGGCGCTGATCAAGCGGCTGACAGGTGCTGGTCAACTGGCTGACAGGTGCTAATCAAGCGGCTGATACGGGCACATCAAGATGCTGACAGGTGCTGATCAAGTGGCTAACAGGTACTTGTCAAGCGGCTGACAAGCACTGATCGGGCGGCTGTGTAGGCACTGACTGCGGGGCTCAGTAGGCACAGATCAAGTGGCTGAAAGATGCTATTCATGCGGTTGAGTCTTTGCTTTTCAATCAGCTGAGTGGAAAGTGGTCAAGCGCTGATCAAGCTGCTGACAGGTGCATAACAAGCGGCTGACAATTGCTGATCCAGTGGCTGACAGGGGCTAATCAAGCAGATGATAGGTGCTGATGAAGCTGCTGACAGGTGCTGATCAAGCGGTTGACAGGTTCTGATACAGCGGCTAACAGGTGCTGATAATGTGGCTGACAGTTCATGATCAAGCTGCTTATAGGGGCTGCCCTAGAGCCTGACCATTGCTGATAAAGTGGCTGACAGGTGCAAATGAAGTGGCTGACAGGTGCTGATCAACTGGCTGACAGGTACTGATCAAGTGGCTGATAAGCCCTGATCAAGCTGCTGACAGGTGCTGATTAAGCGGCTGACAGGTGCTAATCAACTGGCTGACAGGTGCTAATCAAGCGGCTGATAGGCGTTGATCAAGCGGCTAACAGGTGCTGATCAACTGGCTGAGAAGTGTTAATTAAGCAGCTGATAGGTGCTGATCAAGCTGCTGAAAGTTGCTGATCAAGCGGCTGACAGGTGTTGATCCAGTGGCTTACAGATGCTGATCAACTGGCTTAGAGGTGCTGATCAACTGTCTGACAGGTACTTCTCAAGCGGATGACAGGCACGGACCGGGGGGCTGAGTAGGCGTTCATTGCGGGGCTCAGTAGGCGCAGATCAACTGGCTGAGAGATGCTATTCGCGCGGCTGAGTAGGCACTCTTCAACCTGCAGACAGTTGCTGATCAAGCGGATGACTGACTCTGATAAAGAGGCTGACAGAGTATGATCACGTGGCTTTGGAGAGGCTGATTCGCGGCTGAGTAGGCGCTGATCGCGCAGCTGAGAAGGCAATGATCCAGCAGCTGACAGGCACTGATGAAGCGGCTGGCACGTGCTGTTTGATCGGCTTACAGGTGCTGATCAAGCAGCTGACAGGTGCTGATCAACTGGCTGACAGGTGCTAATCAAGCGGCTGACAGTTGCTGATCAACTGGCTGACAGTTGCTAATGAAGCGGCTGACAGGTGTTGATCAACATGCTGACAGGTGCTAATCAAGCAGCTGATAGGTACTGATAAAGCTGCTGACAGGTGCTGATCAAGCGGTTGACAGGTTCTGATACAGCGGCTAACAGGTGCTGATAATGTGGCTGACAGTTAATGATCAAGCTGCTTATAGGGGATGCCCTGGCGCCTGACAGTTGCTGATAAAGTGGCTGACAGGTGCAAATGAAGTGGCTGACAGGTGCTGATCAACTGGCTGACAGGTACTGATCAAGTGGCTGATAGGCCCTGATCAAGTCGCTGACAGATGCTTCTCAAGTGGCTGACAGGCGCTTATCGCGTGGATGCGTATGCGTTTATAAATCAGCTGAGTGGGCACTGGTCAAGGGGCTGACAGGCACTGATCTAGTGGTTGTCCAGGCGCTGAATGACCATCAGAGCAGGAAATGATCAAGCCGCTGACAGGCGCTGATCAGCCGGCTGAGGGTCACTGATCCTGTGGCTGAGTAGGCTCTGATTACGCAGCTAAGCGGGCACTGATCAAGCTGTTGAGGGTTGCTGATATATTGGCTGACAGGTGCTGATAAAGTGGCTGACAGGTAATGATCAAGCTGCTGACACGCGTTTATCAAGCGGCTGACAGGTGCTTCTCAAGAGGCTGACAGTCACTGATCGGGCGGCTGAGTAGGCGCTGATCGTGGGGCTCAGTAGGAGCAGATCAACTGGCTGAGAGATGCTATTTGCGCGGCTGAGTAGGCACTCTTCAACTTGCTGATAGGTGCTGATCAAGCAGATCACCGACTATGATAAAGAGGCTGACAGACTATGATCACTCGGCTGTGGAGGTGCTGATTCACGGCTGAGTAGGTGCTGATCGTGCAGCTGAGAAGGCAATGATCAAGCACGTGACAGGCACTGATGAAGCGGCTGGCAGGCACTGTTTAAGCGGCTTACAGGTGCTTATCAAGCAGCTGACAGGTGCTGATCAACTGGCTGACAGTTGCTAATGAAGCGGCTGACAGGTGTTGATCAACATGCTGACAGGTGCTAATCAAGCAGCTGATAGGTGCTGATAAAGATGCAGACAGTTGCTGATCAAGCTGCTGACAGGTGCTGATTAAGCGGCTGACAGGTGCTCATCAACTGGCTGACAGGTGCTAATCAAGCGGCTGATAGGTGCACATCAAGCTGCTGACAGGTGCTGATCAAGTGGCTGACAGGTACTTGTCAAGCGGCTGACAAGCACTGATCGGGCGGCTGTGTAGACACTGACTGCGGGGCTCAGTAGGCACAGATCAACTGGCTGAAAGATGCTATTCATGCGGTTGAGTCTTTGCTTTTCAATCAGCTGAGTGGAAAGTGGTCAAGCGCTGATCAAGCTGCTGACAGGTGCATAACAAGCGGCTGACAATTGCTGATCCAGTGGCTGACAGGGGCTAATCAAGCAGATGATAGGTGCTGATGAAGCTGCTGACAGGTGCTGATCAAGCGGTTGACAGGTTCTGATACAGCGGCTAAAAGGTGCTGATAATGTGGCTGACAGTTAATGATCAAGCTGCTTATAGGGGCTGCCCTAGAGCCTGACAGTTGCTGATAAAGTGGCTGATAGGTGCAAATGAAGTGGCTGACAGGTGCTGATCAACTGGCTGACAGGTACTGATCAAGTGGATGATAAGCCCTGATCAAGCTGCTGACAGGTGCTGATTAAGCGGCTGACAGGTGCTAATCAACTGGCTGACAGGTGCTGATCAAGCTGCTGAAAGTTGCTGATCAAGCGGCTGACAGGTGCTGATCCAGTGGCTTACAGGTGCTGATCAACTGGCTTAGAGGTGCTGATCAACTGGCTGACAGGTACTTCTCAAGCGGCTGACAGGCACGGACCGGGAGGCTGAGTAGGCGTTCATTGCGGGGCTCAGTAGGCGCAGATCAACTGGGTGAGAGATGCAATTCGCGCGGCTGAGTAGGCACTCTTCAACCTGCAGACAGTTGCTGATCAAGCGGATGACTGACTCTGATAAAGAGGCTGACAGAGTATGATCACGTGGCTGTGGAGGGGCTGATTCGCGGCTGAGTAGGCGCTGATCGCGCAGCTGAGAAGGCAATGATCCAGCAGCTGACAGGCACTGATGAAGCGGCTGGCAGGCGCTGTTTAATCGGCTTACAGGTGCTGATCAAGCAGCTGACAGGTGCTGATCAACTGGCTGACAGGTGCTAATCAAGCGGCTGACAGTTGCTGATCAACTGGCTGACAGTTGCTAATGAAGCGGCTGAAAGGTGTTGATCAACATGCTGACAGGTGCTAATCAAGCAGCTGATAGGTGCTGATAAAGCTGCTGACAGGTGCTGATCAAGCGGTTGACAGGTTCTGATACAGCGGCTAACAGGTGCTGATAATGTGGCTGACAGTTAATGATCAAGCTGCATATAGGCGCTGCCCTGGCGCCTGACAGTTGCTGATAAAGTGGCTGACAGGTGCAAATGAAGTGGCTGACAGGTGCTGATCAACTGGCTGACAGGTACTGATCAAGTGGCTGATAGGCCCTGATCAAGTCGCTGACAGATGCTTCTCAAGTGGCTGACAGGCGCTTATCGCGTGTATACGTATGCGTTTATCAATCAGCTGAGTGGGCACTGGTCAAGGGGCTGACAGGCACTGATCTAGTGGTTGTCCAGGCGCTGAATGACCATCAGAGCAGGAAATGATCAAGCCGCTGACAGGCGCTGATCAGCCACCTGAGGGTCACTGATCCTGTGGCTGAGTAGGCTCTGATTACGCAGCTAAGCGGGCACTGGTCAAGCTGTTGAGAGTTGCTGATATATTGGCTGACAGGTGCTGATCAAGTGGCTGACAGGTACTTCTCAAGAGGCTGACAGTCACTGATCGGGCAGCCTAGTAGGCGCTGATCGTGGGGCTCAGTGGGAGCAGATCAACTGGCTGAGAGATGCTATTTGCGTGGCTGAATAGGCACTGTTCAACCGGCTGACAGGTGCTGATCAAGCAGCTGACAGACACTGATCTCGCGGCTGATTAAGCACTGATAGCGCAGCTCAGTAAGTGTTGATCACGCGGTTTACAGGTGCTTGTAAAGCGGCTGACAGGCGCTTATTGCTCGGCTGCGTAGGCGCTTTTCAATCTGCTGAGTGGGCAGTGGTCAAGCGGCTGACTGACACTGATCAAGTGGTTGACCAGGCGCTGAATGACCAGCGGAGCAGGAAATGATCAAGCGCCTGACAGGAGAAGATCAACCGGCTGAGCGTCACTGACCGCGTGGCTGAGTAGGCTCTGTTCATGCAGCAAAGTGGGCGCTGATCTAGCGGTTGGCAGGTGATGATCAATAGACTGACAGGTGTTAATCAAGCAGCTGATACGCACTGATCAACCTGCTGACAGGTGCTGATCAAGCGGATGACAGGTGCTGATCAACTGGCTGACAGGTGCTAATGAAGCGACTCTCAGGTGCTGATCAATTGACTGACAGGTGCTAATCAAGTGGCTGGTATGCCCTGATCAATCCGCTGACAGGTGCTGATCAACTGGGTGACAGGTGCTGATGAAGCAGCTGATACTCACTGCTCAAGGTGCTGACAGGTGCTGATCAACTGGCTGACAGGTGCTAAACAAGCAGCTGATAGGTGCTGATTGCGCAGCTGAGAATGCAATGATCAAGCAGCTGACAGGCACTGATCAATCGGTAGGCAGGTGCTGATCAACTGGCTGACAAGTGCTAATCAAGTAGCTGATAGGCGATGATCAAGATGCTGACAGGTTCTGATCAAGAGGCTGACAGGTGCTGATCAACTGGCTGACAGGTGTTAATGAAGCGGCTGGCAGGTGCTGATCAATTGGCTGACAGGTGCTGATCAACTAGCTGACAGGTGCTAATCAAGTGGCCTATAGGCCATGATCAAGCTGCTGACAGGCGATTTTCAGGCGGCTGACTGGTGCTTATCGTGCGGCTGCATTGGCGCTTTTCAATCAGCTGAGTGGGCACTGGTCAAGGGGCTGACAGGCACTGATCTAGTGGTCGACCAGGCGCTGAATGACTATCAGAGCAGGAACTGATCAAGCAGCTGACAGGCGCTGAGCAGCCAGCTGAGGGTTGCGCATCACGTGGCTGAGTAGGATCTGATCACGCAGAAAATTGGTCGCTATCAAGCAGTTGACAGGTGCTGATAGAGTGGCTGACAGGTGCTGATAATGTGGCTGACAGGTACTGATCATGCGGTTGAGTAGGCGCTGATCACGCAGCTGATTAGGCGATGATAAAGAGGCTGACAGGCGCTGATCATGCGGCTGACAGGTGCTGATAATGTCGTTGACAGATGTTGATCTAGCGGCTGATAATCGCTGATCAAGCGGCTAACAGGCATTAATCAAGCGGCTGAAAGGTGCTGATAAAGTCGTTGGCAGATGCTGATCTAGCGTCTGATGATCGCTGATCAAGCGGCTGACAGTACTTCCCATTCGGCTGTCAGGCACATATCGCACGGCTGAGTAGGCACTGATCGCGGGGCTCAGTAGTCACAGATCATGCGGCTGAGACGATGATCGCATGGCTCAGTAAATACTGATAGCGAAGCTAATTAGGTGTTGATCAAGTGGTTTATAGGTGCTTGTCAAGCAGCTGACAGGTGCTGATTGCGCCGCTCAGTAGGCGCTGATCGAGGGGGTGATTATGCGCTGAACAAGCATCTGACAGTCTCTGATCAAGCGGCAGACAGACTATGATCACGTGGCTGTGTAGGGGCTGATTTGAGGCTCAGTAGGCATTGATCGCACAGCTGAGAAGGCACTGATCAAGCGCTGACAGGCATTGATTAAGCGGCTGGCAGGCGCTGTTTAAGCGGCTTACAGGTGCTGATCAAGCAGCTGACAGGTGTTGATCAACTGGCTGACAGGTGCTAATCCAGCGGCTGACAGTGGCTGATGAACTGGCTGAGAATTGCTAATGAAGCGGCTGACAGGTGTTGATCAACATGCTGACAGGTGCTAATCAAGCAGCTGATAGGTGCTGATAAAGCTGCTGACAGGTGCTGAATAAGGGGCTGACAGGTGCTGATCAACTGGCTGACAGGTTCTGATCAAGCGGCTGAGTAGGTGCTGATCGTGCAGCTGATAAGGCGATGATCAAGCAGCTAACTTGTGCTGATCCAGTGTCTTACAGGTTCTGATCAACTGGCTGAGAGTTGCTGATCAACTGGCTGACAGGTGCTAATCAAGAAGCTTACAGGCGCTGATCATGGTGCAGACAGGTGCTGATCAACTGGCTGACTGGAATTGATCAAGCAGCTGATTGGGCGCTGATCATGCAGCTGATTATGTGATGATAAAGCGGCTAACAGGCGCTGATCAAGCGGCTGACAGGTGATGATAAAGTGGTTGACAGGTGCTGATCAAGCGACTGATAGTCGTTGATTAAGTAGCTGTCAGGCGTAGATCACGTGGCTAAGTAGGCGCTGGTCGTGGGGCTGAGTAGGCACAGATCAAGAGGTTGAGGCGATGAACGCGGGGCTGAGTAAATGATCATCGCTTGGCAGATTAGGTGCTGATCAAGAGGCTGACACGCGTTAATCAAGCTGCTGACAGGTGCTGATCAAGTGGCTGACAGGTGCTGATCAAGCGGCTGATAGGCGCTGATTAAGGGGCTGACAGGTGCTGATCAACTGGCTGAGAGTACTTCTCAAGCGGCTGACAGACACTGATCGGGCAGCTGAGTAGGCGCTGACTGCGGGGCTCAGTAGGCAGAGATCAACTGGCCGAAAGATGCTATTCGTGCGGCTGAGTCGGTGCTTTTCAATCGGCTGAGTGGAAAGTGGTCAAGCGCAGATCAAGCTGCTGACAGGTGCTTAACAAGCGGCTTACAATTGCTGATCAACTGGCTGACAGGGGCTAATCAAGAAGCTGATAGGTGCTGATAAAGCTGCTGACAGGTGCTGCTCAAGCGGTTGACAGGTTCTGATACAGCGGCTAACAGGTGCTGATAATGTGGCTGACAGTTCATGATCAAGCTGCTTATAGGGGCTGCCCTAGCGCCTGACAGTTGCTGATAAAGTGGCTGACAGGTGCAAATGAAGTGGCTGACAGGTGCTGATCAACTGGCTGACAGGTACTGATCAAGTGGCTGATAGGCCCTGATCAAGCTGCTGACAGGTGCTGATTAAGCGGCTGACAGGGGCTAATCAACTGGCTGACAGGTGCTAATCAAGCGGCTGATAGGCGCTGATCAAGCGGCTAACAGGTGCTGATCAACTGGCTGAGAAGTGTTAATTAAGCAGCTGATAGGTGCTCATCAAGCTGCTGAAAGTCGCTGATCAAGCGGCTGACAGGTGCTGATCCAGTGGCTTACAGGTGCTGATCAACTGGCTTAGAGGTGCTGATCAACTGGCTGACAGGTACTTCTCAAGCGGCTGACAGGCACGGACCGGGCGGCTGAGTAGGCATTCATTGCGGGGCTCAGTAGGCGCAGATCAACTGGGTGAGAGATGCAATTCGCGCGGCTGAGTAGGCACTCTTCAACCTGCAGACAGTTGCTGATCAAGCGGATGACTGACTCTGATAAAGAGGCTGACAGACTATGATCACGTGGCTGTGGAGGGGCTGATTCGCGGCTGAGTAGGCGCTGATCGCGCAGCTGAGAAGGCAATGATCCAGCAGCTGACAGGCACTGATGAAGCGGCTGGCAGGTGCTGTTTAATCGGCTTACAGGTGCTGATCAAGCGGCTGACAGTTGCTGATCAACTGGCTGACAATTGCTAATGAAGCGGCTTCCAGGTGTTGATCAACATGCTGACAGGTGCTAATCAGGCAGCTGATAGGTGCTGATTGCGCAGCTGAGAATGCAATGATCAAGCAGCTGACAGGCACTGATCAATCTTTAGGCAGGTGCTGATCAACTGGCTGACAAGTGCTAATCAAGTAGCTGATAGGCGATGATCAAGCTGCTGACAGGTTCTGATCAAGAGGCTGACAGGTGCTGATCAACTGGCTGACAGGTGCTAATGAAGCGGCTGGCAGGTCCTGATCAATTGGCTGATAGGCAATCATCAAGCAGCTGGCAGGTGCTGATCAAGTGGCTGATAGGCCCTGATCAAACTTCTGACAGGTGCTTGTCAAGCGGCTGAGAGGCACTTATCGCGCGGCTGCGCAGGCACTTTTCAATCAGCTGAGTGGGCACTGGTCAAGGGGCTGACAGGCACTGATCTAGTGGTCGACCAGGTGCTGAATGACTATCAGAGCAGGAACTGATCAAGCAGCTGACAGGCGCTGATCAGCCAGCTGAGGGTCGCACATCACGTGGCTGAGTAGGATCTGATCACGCAGAAAATTGGTCGCTATCAAGCAGTTGACAGGTGCTGATAGAGTGGCTGACAGGTGCTGATAATGTGGATGACAGGTACTGATCATGCGGTTGAGTAGGCGCTGATCACGCAGCTGATTAGGCGATGATAAAGAGGCTGACAGGCGCTGATCATGCGGCTGACAGGTGCTGATAATGTCGTTGACAGATGTTGATCTAGCGGCTGATAATCGCTGATCAAGCGGCTAACAGGCATTAATCAAGCGGCTGAAAGGTGCTGATAAAGTCGTTGGCAGATGCTGATCTAGCGTCTGATGATCGCTGATCAAGCGGCTGACAGTACTTCCCATTCGGCTGTCAGGCACATATCGCACGGCTGAGTAGGCACTGATCGCGGGGCTCAGTAGGCACAGATCATGCGGCTGAGACGATGATCTCATGGCTCAGTAAGTACTGATAGCGAAGCTAATTAGGTGTTGATCAAGTGGTTTATAGGTGCTTGTCAAGCAGCTGACAGGTGCTGATTGCGCCGCTCAATAGGCGCTGATCGAGGTGGTGATTATGCGCTGAACAAGCGTCTGACAGTCTCTGATCAAGCGGCAGACAGACTATGATCACGTGGCTGTGTAGGGGCTGATTCGAGGCTCAGTAGGCATTGATCGCACAGCTGAGAAGGCACTGATCAAGCGCTGACAGGCATTGATTAAGCGGCTGGCAGGCGCTGTTTAAGCGGCTTACAGGTGCTGATCAAGCAGCTGACAGGTGTTGATCAACTGGCTGACAGGTGCTAATCCAGCGGCTGACAGTGGCTGATGAACTGGCTGAGAGTTGCTAATGAAGCGGCTGACAGGTGTTGATCAACAGGCTGACAGGTGCTAATCAAGCAGCTGATAGGTGCTGATAAAGCTGCTGACAGGTTCTGATCAAGCGGCTGAGTAGGTGCTGATCGTGCAGCTGATAAGGCGATGATCAAGCAGCTAACTTGCGCTGATCCAGTGTCTTACAGGTTCTGATCAACTGGCTGAGAGTTGCTGATCACCTGGCTGACAGGTGCTAATCAAGCAGCTTACAGGTGCTGATCCAGTGGATAACAGGTGCTGATCAACTGGCTGAAAGGTACTTCTCAAGCGGTTGACAGGCACTGATTGGGCGGCAGAGTAGGTGCTGATTGCGGGCCTCAGTAGGCGCAGATCATCTGGCTGAGAGATGCATTTCGCGCAGCTGAGTAGGCATTCTTCAACCTGCTGACAGGTGCTGATCAATCGGATCATCTACTCTGATAAAGAGGCTGACAGACTATGATCACGCGGCTGTGTATGGGCTTATTCGTGGCTGAGTAGGCGCTGATCGCGCAGCTGAGAAGGCAATGATCAAGCAGCTGACAGGCACTGATGAAGTGGCTGACAGGCGCTGTTTAAGTGGCTTTCAGGTGCTGATCAAGCAGCTGACAGGTGCTGATCAACTGGCTGACAGGTGCTAATCAAGCGGCTGACAGGTGTTGATCAACATGCTGACAGGTGCTAATCAAGCAGCTGATAGGTGCTGATAAAGCTGCTGACAGGTGCTGATCAAGCGGCTGACAGGTTCTAATCAAGCAGCTGAGTAGGCGCTGATTGTGCAGCTGATAAGGCGATGATCAAGCGGCTAACAGGCGCTGATCCAGTGGCTTACAGGTGATGATTAACTGGCTGAGACGTGCTGATCAACTGGCTGGCAGGTGCTAACCAAGCAGCTGATAGGCACTGATTAAGCTGTTGACAGGTGCTGATCAACTGGCTGACAGATGCTAATCCAGCGGCTCACAGGTGCTTATCAACGGGCTGACAGTTGCTAAAAAAGCGGTTGACAGGTGTTGATCATCATGCTGACAGGTGCTAATGAAGCAGCTGATAGGCGCTGATCAAGCTGCTGACAGGTGCTGATCAACTGGCTGACTGGTCCTGATCAAGCGGCTGAGTAGGCGCTGATCAGGCAGCTGATTAGGCGATGACAAAGCGGCTAACAGGCGCTGATCAAGCGGCTTACAGGTGATGATAAAGTGGTTGACAGGTGTTGATCAACGGCTGATAGTCGTGGATCAAATAGCTGTCAGGCGCAGATCGCATGGCTGAGTAGGCAGAGATCAAGAGGCTGAGGGGATGATCACGCGGCTGAGTAAATGATCATCGCGTGGCTGATTAAGTGCTGATCAAGAGGCTGACACGCGTTTATCAAGTTGCTGACAGGTGCTGATCAACAGGCTGACAGTTGCTAATGAAGCGGCTGACAGGTGTTGATCAACATGCTGACAGGTGCTGATCAAGTGGCTGACAGGTGCCGATCAACTGGCTGACAGGTTCTGATCAAGCGGCTGAGTAGGCGCTGATCGTGCAGCTGATAAGGTGGTGATCAAGCGGCTAACAGGCGATGATCCAGTGGCTTATAGGTGCTGATCAACTGGCTGTCAGGTGCTGATTAACTGGCTGACAGGTGCTAATCAAGCAACTGATAGGCGCTGAACAAGCTGCTGACAGGTGCTGATCAACTGGCTGACTGGTATTGATCAAGCGGCTGAGTAGGCACTAATCATGCAGCTGATTAGGCGATGATAAAGCGGCTAACAGCGCTGATCAAGCGGCTGACAGGTGATGATAAACTGGTTGACAGGTGCTGATCAAGCGGCTGAGAGTCATTGATCAAGTGGCTGTCAGGCGCAGATCGCATTGCTGAGTAGGCGCTGGTCGTGGGGCTGAGTAGGCACAGATCAAGAGGCTGAAGCAATGATCACAGATCTAAGTAAATGATCATCGCGTGGCTGATTAGGTGCTGATCAAGAGGCTGACACGCGTTTATCAAGCTGCTGACAGGTGCTGATCAAGTGGCTGACAGGTGCCGATGAACTGGCTGACAGGTTCTGATCAAGCGGCTGAGTAGGCGCTAGTCATGCAGCTGATTAGGTAATGATAAAGCGGCTAACAGGCGCTGATCAAGCGGCTGACAGGTCTGATTAAGCAGCTGACAGGTGCTCATCAACTGGATGACAGGCTCTAATCAAGCGGCCGATAGGTGCTAATCAAGCGGCTAACAGGTGCTGATCAACTGGCTGAGAAGTGTTAATTAAGCAGCTGATAGGCGCTGATCAAGCTGCTGAAAGGTGCTGATTCATTGGCTAAGAGGTGATGATCAACTGTCTGATAGGTGCTGATCAAGCGGCAAACAGGTGCTGATAAACTGGCTTAGAAGTGTTAATTAAGGAGCTAATAGGCGCTGATCAAGCTGCTGATAGGTGCTGATCAAGCGGCTGAAAGGTGCTGATCGGGCGCCTGAGTAGGCGCTGATCGCGGGGCTGAGTAGGCACAGATCATGGGGCTGAGGCGATGATCACATGGCTCAGTAAATACTGATAGCCAAGCTAATTACATGTTGATCAAGTGGTTTATAGGTGCTTGTCAAGTGGCTGACAGGTGCTGATCGCGCTGCTCAATAGGCGCTGATTGAGGGGGTGATTAGGCGCTGATCAAGCGTCTGACAGCCTCTGATCAAGCGGCTGACAGACTATGATCACGCGGCTGTGTAGGGACTGATTCGAGGCTGAGTAGGCATTGATCGCGCAGCTGAGAAGGCACTTATCAAGCGGCTGGCAGGCGCTGTTTAAGCGGCTTACAGGTGCTAATCAAGCAACTGACAGGTGCTGATCAACTGGCTGACAGTTGCTAATGAAGCAGCTGACAGCCGCTGATCAACTGGCTGACAGTTGCTAATGAACCGGCTGACAGGTGTTGATCAACATGGTGACAGGTGCTAATCAAGCAGCTGTTAGGTGCTGATAAAGCTGCTGACAGGTGCTGATCAAGCGGCTGGCAGGTGCTGATCAACTGGCTGACAGGTTATGATCAAGTGGTTGAGTAGGCGCTGATTGTGCAGCTGATAAGGCGATGATCAAACAGCTAACAGGCGATGATCCAGTGGCTTACAGGTGCTGATCAACTGGCTGTCAGGAGCTAAATAAGCAGCTTATAGGCGCTGATCAAGCTGATGACAGGTGCTGATCAACTGGCTGACTGGTACTGATCAAGCGGCTGACAGGTGATGATAAAGTGTTTGACAGGTGCTGATCAAGAGGCTGATAGTCGTTGATCAAATGGCTGTAAGGCGCAGATCGCATGGCGGAGTAGGCGCTGCTCGTGGGGCTCAGTAGGCACAGATCAAGAGGCTGAGGCGATGATTGCGCAGTTGAGTAAATGATCATCTCGTGGCTGATTATGTGCTGATCAAGAGGCTGACACGCGTTTATCAAGCTGCTGACAGGTGCTGATCAAGAGGCTGACAGGTATTTGTCAAGCGGCTGACAAGCACTGATCGGGAGGCTGTGTAGGCACTGACTGCAGGGCTCAGAAGGCACAGATCAACTGGCTGAAAGATGCTATTCGCGTGGCTGAGTCGGTGATTTTCAATCGGCTGAGAGGAAAGTGGTCAAGCGCTGATGAAGCTGCTGACAGGCGTTTAACAAGCGGCTGACAATTGCTGATCAACTGGCTGACAGGGGCTAATTAAGCCACTGATAGGAGCTGATCAAGCGGCTGACAGGTGCTGGTCAACTGGCTGACAGGTGCTAATCAAGTGGCTGATAGGCGCTCATCAAGCGGCTGACAGGTGCTGATCAAGTGGCTGATAGGCGCTGATTAAGGGGCTGACAGATGCTGATCAACTGGCTGATAGGTACTATTCAAGTGGCTGATAGGCCCTGATCAATCTTCGGACAGGTGCTTGTCAAGCGGCTGAGAGGCACCTATCGCGCCGCGTAGGTGCTTTTCAATCAGCTGAGTGGGCACTGGTCAAGTTGCTGACCGGCACTGATGAAGTGGTTGACCAGGCGCTGAATGACCAGCAGAGCAGGAAATGATCAAGCGGCTGACAGGTGCTGATCAACAGGCTGAGGGTCACGGATCACATGGCTGAGTAGGATCTGATCAGGCAGCAATGTGGTCGCTGATCAAGCAGTTGACAGGTGCTGATAGAGTGGCTGACAGGTGCTGATAAAGGGGCTGACAGGTACTGGTCAAGCGGTTTAGAAGGCGCTGATCACGCAGCTGATTAGGCGATGATAAAGCGGCTGACAGGCGCTGATCAAGCGGCTGACAGGTGCTGATAAAGTCATTGACAGATGTTGATCTAGCGGCTGATAATCGCTGATCAAGCGGCTGATAGGCGCTGATCTAGCGGTTGAAAGGTGCTGATAAAGTCGTTGACAGATGCTGATCTAGCGGCTGATAATCGCTGATCAAGCGGCTGACAGTACTTCTCAATTGGCTGTCAGGCACATATCGCACGGCTGAGTAGGCACTGATCGCAGGGCTGAGTAGGCACAGTTCATGCGGCTGAGGCGTTGATCGCATGGCTCAGTAAATACTGATAGTGAATCTAATTAGGTGTTGATCAAGTGGTTTATAGGTGCTTGTCAAGCGGCTGACAGGTGCTGATCACGTCGTTCAATAGGCGCTGATGGAGGGGGTGATTAGGCGCTGATCAAGGGTCTGACAGTCTCTGATCAAGCGGCTGACAGACTATGATCACGTGGCTGATTAGGCATTGATCGCGCAGCTGAGAAGGCAGTGATCAAGCGGCTGGCAGGCGCTGTTTAAGGGGCTTACAGGTGCTGTTCAAGAAGCTGACAGGTGCTGATCAACTGGCTGACAGTTGCTAATGAAGCGGCTGACAGGTGTTGATCAACATGTTTCCAGTCGCTAATCAAGCAGCTGATAGGTAGTGATAAAGCTGCTGACAGGTGCTGATCAAGCTGCTGACAAGTGCTGATTAAGCGGCTGACAGGTGCTAATCAACTGGCTGACAGGTGCTACTCAAGCTGCTGATAGGCGCTGATTAAGCGGCTAACAACTGCTGATCAACTGGCTGAGAAGTGTTAATTAAGCAGCTGATAGGCGCTGATCAAGCTGCTGAAAGATGCTGATCAAACGGCTGACAGGTGGTGATCCAGTGGCTTACAGGTGGTGATCAAAAAGCTGAGAGGTGCTGATCAACTGGCTGACAGGTACTTCTCAAGCGGCTGACAGGCACTGATCGAGCGGCTGAGTAGGCGCTGATCGTGCAGCTGAGAAGGCAATGATCAAGCAGCTGACGGGCACTGATGAAGCGGCTGGCTGGCGGAGTTTAAGCGGCTTACAGGTGCTGATCAAGCAGCTGACAGGTGCTGATCAACTGGCTGACAGGTGCTTATCCAGCGGCTGACATTGGCTGATCAACTGGCTGACAGTTGCTAAAAAAGCGGTTGACAGGTGTTGATCAACATGCTGACAGGTGCTAATCAATCAGCTGATAGGCGCTGATCAAGCTGCTGACAGGTGCTGATCAACTGGCTGACTGGTACTGATCAAGCGGCTGAGTAGGTGCTGATCATGCAGCTGATTAGGCGATGATAAAGCGGCTAACAGGCGCTGATCAAGCGGCTGAAAGGTGATGATAAAGTGGTTGACAGGTGCTGATCAAGGGGCTGATAGTCGTTGATCACGTGGCTGTCAGGTGCAGATAGCATGGCTGAGTACGCGCTTGTCGTGGGGCTGAGTAGGCACAGATCAAGAGGCTAAGGCGATGATCGCGCGGCTGAGTAAATGATCATCCTGTGGCTGATTAGGTGCTGATCAATAGGCTGACATGCGTTTATCAAGCTGCTGACAGGTGCTGATCAAGTGGCTGACAGGTACTTGTCAAGCGGCTGACAGGTACTGATCATGAGGCTGTGTAGGCACTGACTGCGGGGCTCAGTAGGCACAGATCAACTGGCTGAAAGATGCTATTCGCGCGGCTGAGTCGGTGCTTTTCAATCGCTGAGAGGAAAGTGGTCAAGCGGTGATCAAGCTGCTGACAGGTGTTTAACAAGCGGCTGACAATTGCTGATGAACTGGCTGACAGAGGCTAATCAAGCCACTGATAGGCACTGATCAAGCGGCTGACAGGAGCTAATGAACTGGCTGATAGGTACAGTTCAAGTGGCTGATAGGCCCTGATCAAGCTTCTGACATTTGCTTGTCAAGCGCTGAGAGGCACTTAACGCGCGGCTGCGTAGGCGCTTTTCAATCAGCTGAGTGGGCACTGGTCAAGAGGCTGACAGGCACTGATGAAGTGGTTGACCAGGCGCTGAATGACCAGCAGAGCAGGAAATGATCAAGCGGCTGACAGGCGCTGATCAAGCAGCTTACAGGTGCTGAAAAAGTCGTCGACAGATGTTGATCTAGCGGCTGATAATCGCTGATCAAGCGGCTGACAGTACTTCGGAATCGGCTGTCAGGCACATATCACATGGCTGAGTAGATACTGATCGCGGGGCTGAGTAGGCACGGATCATGCGGCTGAGGCGATGATCACATGGCTCAGTAAATACTGATAGCGAAGCTAATTAGGTGTTGATCAAGTGGTTTATAGGAGCTTCTCAAGCGGCTGACAGGTTCTGATCATGCCGCGCAATAGGCGCTGATCGAGGGGGTGATTAGGCGCTGATCAATCGTCTGACACTCTCTGATGAAGCGGCAGAAGACTATGATCACGTGGCTGTGTAGGGGCTGATTCGAGGCTCAGTAGGCATTGATAGCACAGCTGAGAAGGCACTGATCAAGCCCTGACAGGCATTGATTAAGCGGCTTACAGGTGCTGATGAAGCAGCTGACAGGTGTTGATCAACTGGCTGACAGGTGCTGATCAAGCGGCTGACAGGTGCTGATCAACTGGCTAACAGGTTCTGATCAAGCGGCTGAGTAGGCGCTGATCGTGCAGCTGGTAAAGCGATGATCAAGCGGATAAGTTGTGCTGATCCAGTGGCTTACAGGTTCTCATCAACTGGCTGAGAGGTGCTGATCAACTTGCTGAGAGGTGCTAATCAAGCTGCTTATAGGCGCTGATCAAGGTGCTGACAGGTGCTGATCAACTGGCTGACTGGAACTGATCAAGCAGCTGAGTAGGCGCTGATCATGCAGCTGATTATGTGATGATAAAGCGGCTAACAGCGCTGATCAAGCGGCTGACAGGTGATGATAAACTGGTTGACAGGTGCTGATCAAGCGGCTGAGAGTCATTGATCAAGTGGCTGTCAGGCGCAGATCGCATTGCTGAGTAGGCGCTGGTCGTGGGGCTGAGTAGGCACAGATCAAGAGGCTGAAGCGATGATCACAGATCTAAGTAAATGATCATCGCGTGGCTGATTAGGTGCTGATCAAGAGCCTGACACACGTTTATCAAGCTGCTGACAGGTGCTGATCAAGTGGCTGACAGGTGCCGATGAACTGGCTGACAGGTTCTGATCAAGCGGCTGAGTAGGCGCTAGTCATGCAGCTGATTAGGTAATGATAAAGCGGCTAACAGGCGCTGATCAAGCGGCTGACAGGTCTGATTAAGCAGCTGACAGGTGCTCATCAACTGGATGACAGGCTCTAATCAAGCGGCCGATAGGTGCTAATCAAGCGGCTAACAGGTGCTGATCAACTGGCTGAGAAGTGTTAATTAAGCAGCTGATAGGCGCTGATCAAGCTGCTGAAAGGTGCTGATTCATTGGCTAAGAGGTGATGATCAACTGTCTGATAGGTGCTGATCAAGCGGCAAACAGGTGCTGATAAACTGGCTTAGAAGTGTTAATTAAGCAGCTAATAGGCGCTGATCAAGCTGCAGATAGGTGCTGATCAAGCGGCTGAAACGTGCTGATCGGGCGCCTGAGTAGGCGCTGATCGCGGGGCTGAGTAGGCACAGATCATGGGGCTGAGGCGATGATCGCATGGCTCAGTAAATACTGATAGCCAAGCTAATTACATGTTGATCAAGTGGTTTATAGGTGCTTGTCAAGTGGCTGACAGGTGCTGATCGCGCTGCTCAATAGGCGCTGATTGAGGGGGTGATTAGGCGCTGATCAAGCGTCTGACAGCCTCTGATCAAGCGGCTGACAGACTATGATCACGCGGCTGTGTAGGGACTGATTCGAGGCTGAGTAGGCATTGATCGCGCAGCTGAGAAGGCACTTATCAAGCGGCTGGCAGGCGCTGTTTAAGCGGCTTACAGGTGCTAATCAAGCAACTGACAGGTGCTGATCAACTGGCTGACAGTTGCTAATGAAGCAGCTGACAGCCGCTGATCAACTGGCTGACAGTTGCTAATGAACCGGCTGACAGGTGTTGATCAACATGGTGACAGGTGCTAAATAAGCAGCTGTTAGGTGCTGATAAAGCTGCTGACAGGTGCTGATCAAGCGGCTGGCAGGTGCTGATCAACTGGCTGACAGGTTATGATCAAGTGGTTGAGTAGGCGCTGATTGTGCAGCTGATAAGGCGATGATCAAACAGCTAACAGGCGATGATCCAGTGGCTTACAGGTGCTGATCAACTGGCTGAGAGGTGCTGTTCAACTGGCTGTCAGGAGCTAATCAAGCAGCTTATAGGCGCTGATCAAGCTGATGACAGGTGCTGATCAACTGGCTGACTGGTACTGATCAAGCGGCTGACAGGTGATGATAAAGTGTTTGACAGGTGCTGATCAAGAGGCTGATAGTCGTTGATCAAATGGCTGTAAGGCGCAGATCGCATGGCGGAGTAGGCGCTGCTCGTGGGGCTCAGTAGGCACAGATCAAGAGGCTGAGGCGATGATTGCGCAGTTGAGTAAATGATCATCTCGTGGCTGATTATGTGCTGATCAAGAGGCTGACACGCGTTTATCAAGCTGCTGACAGGTGCTGATCAAGAGGCTGACAGGTATTTGTCAAGCGGCTGACAAGCACTGATCGGGAGGCTGTGTAGGCACTGACTGCAGGGCTCAGAAGGCACAGATCAACTGGCTGAAAGATGCTATTCGCGTGGCTGAGTCGGTGATTTTCAATCGGCTGAGAGGAAAGTGGTCAAGCGCTGATGAAGCTGCTGACAGGCGTTTAACAAGCGGCTGACAATTGCTGATCAACTGGCTGACAGGGGCTAATTAAGCCACTGATAGGAGCTGATCAAGCGGCTGACAGGTGCTGGTCAACTGGCTGACAGGTGCTGATCAAGCGGCTGATAGGCGCTGATTAAGGGGCTGAAAGATGCTGATCAACTGGCTGATAGGTACTATTCAAGTGGCTGATAGGCCCTGATCAATCTTCGGACAGGTGCTTGTCAAGCGGCTGAGAGGCACCTATCGCGCCGCGTAGGTGCTTTTCAATCAGCTGAGTGGGCACTGGTCAAGTGGCTGACCGGCACTGATGAAGTGGTTGACCAGGCGCTGAATGACCAGCAGAGCAGGAAATGATCAAGCAGCTGACAGGTTCTGATCAACAGGCTGAGGGTCACGGATCACATGGCTGAGTAGGATCTGATCAGGCAGCAATGTGGTCGCTGATCAAGCAGTTGACAGGTGCTGATAGAGTGGCTGACAGGTGCTGATAAAGGGGCTGACAGGTACTGGTCAAGCGGTTTAGAAGGCGCTGATCACGCAGCTGATTAGGCGATGATAAAGCGGCTGACAGGCGCTGATCAAGCGGCTGACAGGTGCTGATAAAGTCGTTGACAGATGTTGATCTAGCGGCTGATAATCGCTGATCAAGCGGCTGATAGGCGCTGATCTAGCGGCTGAAAGGTGCTGATAAAGTCGTTGACAGATGCTGATCTAGCGGCTGATAATCGCTGATCAAGCGGCTGACAGTACTTCTCAATTGGCTGTCAGGCACATATCGCACGGCTGAGTAGGCACTGATCGCAGGGCTGAGTAGGCACAGTTCATGCGGCTGAGGCGTTGATCGCATGGCTCAGTAAATACTGATAGTGAATCTAATTAGGTGTTGATCAAGTGGTTTATAGGTGCTTGTCAAGCGGCTGACAGGTGCTGATCACGTCGTTCAATAGGCGCTGATGGAGGGGGTGATTAGGCGCTGATCAAGGGTCTGACAGTCTCTGATCAAGCGGCTGACAGACTATGATCACGCGGCTGAGTAGGCATTGATCGCGCAGCTGAGAAGGCAGTGATCAAGCGGCTGGCAGGCGCTGTTTAAGGGGCTTACAGGTGCTGTTCAAGAAGCTGACAGGTGCTGATCAACTGGCTGACAGTTGCTAATGAAGCGGCTGACAGGTGTTGATCAACATGTTTCCAGTCGCTAATCAAGCAGCTGATAGGTAGTGATAAAGCTGCTGACAGGTGCTGATCAAGCTGCTGACAAGTGCTGATTAAGCGGCTGACAGGTGCTAATCAACTGGCTGACAGGTGCTACTCAAGCTGCTGATAGGCGCTGATTAAGCGGCTAACAACTGCTGATCAACTGGCTGAGAAGTGTTAATTAAGCAGCTGATAGGCGCTGATCAAGCTGCTGAAAGATGCTGATCAAACGGCTGACAGGTGGTGATCCAGTGGCTTACAGGTGGTGATCAAAAAGCTGAGAGGTGCTGATCAACTGGCTGACAGGTACTTCTCAAGCGGCTGATAGGCACTGATCGAGCGGCTGAGTAGGCGCTGATCGTGCAGCTGAGAAGGCAATGATCAAGCAGCTGACGGGCACTGATGAAGCGGCTGGCTGGCGGAGTTTAAGCGGCTTACAGGTGCTGATCAAGCAGCTGACAGGTGCTGATCAACTGGCTGACAGGTGCTTATCCAGCGGCTGACATTGGCTGATCAACTGGCTGACAGTTGCTAAAAAAGCGGTTGACAGGTGTTGATCAACATGCTGACAGGTGCTAATCAATCAGCTGATAGGCGCTGATCAAGCTGCTGACAGGTGCTGATCAACTGGCTGACTGGTACTGATCAAGCGGCTGAGTAGGTGCTGATCATGCAGCTGATTAGGCGATGATAAAGCGGCTAACAGGCGCTGATCAAGCGGCTGAAAGGTGATGATAAAGTGGTTGACAGGTGCTGATCAAGGGGCTGATAGTCGTTGATCACGTGGCTGTCAGGTGCAGATAGCATGGCTGAGTACGCGCTTGTCGTGGGGCTGAGTAGGCACAGATCAAGAGGCTAAGGCGATGATCGCGCGGCTGAGTAAATGATCATCCTGTGGCTGATTAGGTGCTGATCAATAGGCTGACATGCGTTTATCAAGCTGCTGACAGGTGCTGATCAAGTGGCTGACAGGTACTTGTCAAGCGGCTGACAAGCACTGATCGGGCGGCTGTGTAGGCACTGACTGCGGGGCTCAGTAGGCACAGATCAAGTGGCTGAAAGATGCTATTCGCGTGGCTGAGTCGGTGCTTTTCAATCGGCTGAGCGGAAAGTGGTCAAGCGCTGATCAAGCTGCTGACAGGTGCTTAACAAGCGGCTGACAATTGCTGATCAACTGGCTGATAGGGGCTAATCAAGCCACTGATAGGCGCGGATCAAGAGGCTGCCAGGTGCTGGTCAACTGGCTGACAGGGGATAATCAAGTGGCTGATAGGCGCTCATCAAGCGCCTGACAGGTGCTGATCAAGCGGATGATAGGCTCTGATGTAGGGGCTGACATGTGCTGATCAACTGGCTGATAGGTACTATTCAAGTGGCTGATAGGCCCTGATCAAGCTTCGGACAGGTGCTTGTCAAGCGGCTGAGAGGCACTTATCGCGCGGCTGCGTAGGCGCTTTTCCATCAGCTGAGTGGGCACTGGTCAAGTGGCTGACAGGCACTGATGAAGTGGTTGACCAGGCGGAGAATGACCAGCAGAGCAGGAAATGATCAAGCAGCTGACAGGCGCTGAACAACAGGCTGAGGGTCACTGATCATGTGGCTGAGTAGGACCTGATCACGCAGCAAATAGGTCGCTGATCAAGCAGTTGACAGGTGCTGATAGAGTGGCTGACAGGTGCTGCTAAAGTGGCTGACAGGTACTGATCAAGCGGTTGAGCAGGCGCTGATCACGCAGCTGCTTAGGTGATGATAAAGCGGCTCACAGGTGCTGATCACGCGGCTGACATGTGCTGATAAAGTCGTTGACAGATGTTGATCTAGCGGCTGATAATCGCTGATCAAGCGGCTGACAGTAAAACTCAATCGGCTGTCAGGCACATATCGCACGGCTGAGTAGGCACTGATCGAGGGGTTGAGTAGGCACACATCATGCGGCTGAGGCGATGAACGCATGGCTCAGTAAATAGTGATAGCGAAGATAATTTGGTGTTGATCAAGTGGATTATAGGAGCTTGTCAAGCGGCTGACAGGTGCTGATCGCGCCGCTCAATAGGCGCTGATCGAGGGGGTGATTAGGCGCTTGTCAAGCGTCTGACACTCTCTGATCAAGCGACCGATAGACTATGATCACGCGGCTGTGTAGGGGCTGTTTCGCGGCTGAGTAGGCATTGAACGCGCAGCTGAGAAGGCACTGATCAAGCGGCTGGCAAGCCTTGTTTAAGCGGCTTAGAGGTGCTGATCAAGCAGCTGACAGGTGCTGATCAACTGGCTGACAGTTGCTAATTAAGCGGCTGACAGGTGTTGATTAACATGCTGACAGGTGTTAATCAAGCAGCTGATAGGTGCTGATCAAGCCGCTGACAGGTGCTGATCAAGCTGCTGACAGGAGCTGATTAAGCGGCTGACAGGTGCTAATCAACTGGCTGACAGGTGCTAATCAAGCGGCTGATAGGCGCTGATCAAGCGGCTAACAGGTGCTGATCAACTGGCTGAGAAGTGTTAATTAAGCAGCTGATAGGCGCTGATCAAGCTGCTGAAAGGTTCTGATCAAGCCGCTGACAAGTGCTGATTCAGTGGCTTACAGGTGATGATTTACTGGCTGATAGGTGCTGATCAAGCGGCTAACAGGAGCTGATCAATTGCCTGAGAAGTGTTAATTAAGCAGCTGATAGGCGCTAATCAAGCTTCTGATAGGTGCTGATCAAGCGGCTGAAAGGTGCTGATCCAGTGGCTTACAGGTGGTGATCAGCTGGCTGAGAGGTGCTGATCAACTGGCTGACAGGTAATTCTCAAGCGGCTGACAGGCACTTATTGGGCGGCTGAGTAGGCGCTGATTGCGGTGCTCAGTAGGAGCAGATCAACTGGCTGAGAGATGCAATTCACGCGGCTGAGTAGGCACTCTTCAACCTGCTGACAGGTGCTGATCAAGCGGATGAACGACTCTGATAAAGAGGCTGACAGATTATGATCACGCGGCTGTGTGGGGGCTGATTCGCGGCTGAGTAGGCGCTGATCCCGCAGCTGAGAAGGCAATGATCAAGCAGCTGACAGGCACTGATGAAGTGGCTGGCAGGCGCTGTTTAAGCGGCTTACAGGTGCTGATCAAGCAGCTGACAGGTGCTGATCAACTAGCTGACAGGTGGTAATCAAGCGGCTGACAGTTGCTGATCAACTGGCTGACAGTTGCTAATGAAGCGGCTGACAGGTGTTGATCAACATGCTGACAGGTGCTAAACAAGCAGCTGATAGGTGCTGATTGCGCAGCTGAGAATGCAATGATCAAGCAGCTGACAGGCACTGATCAATCGGTAGGCAGGTGCTGATAAACTGGCTGACAAGTGCTAATCAAGTAGCTGATAGGCGATGATCAAGCTGCTCACAGGTTCTGATCAAGAGGCTGACAGGTTCTGTTCAACTGGCTGACAGGTGCTAATGAAGCGGCTGACAGGTGCTGATCAATTGGCTGACAGGTGCTGATCAACTGGCTGACAGGTGCTGATCAAGCAGCTGATACTCGCTGCTCAAGCTGCTGACACGTGCTGATCATCTGGCTGACAGGTGCTAATCAAGCGGCTGATAGGCGATGATCAAGGTGCTGACAGGTGCTGATCAACTGGCTGACAGGTGCTAAACAAGCAGCTGATAGGTGCTAATGGCGCAGCTGAGAATGCAATGATCAAGCAGCTGACAGGCACTGATCAATCGGTAGGCAGGTGCTGATCAACTGGCTGACAAGTGCTAATCAAGTAGCTGATAGGCGATGATCAAGCTGCTGACAGGTTCTGATCAAGAGGCTGACAGGTGCTGATCAACTGGCTGACAGGTGCTAATCACACGGCTGATAGGCGATGATCAAGGGGCTGACAGGTGCTGTTCAACTGGCTGACAGGTGCTAATGAAGCGGCTGACAGGTGCTGATCAATTGGCTGACAGGTGCTGATCAACTAGCTGACAGGTGCTAATCAAGTGGCTAATAGGCCCTGATCAAGCTGCTGACAGGTGATTTTCAGGCGGCTGACTGGTGCTTATCGCGCGGCTGCATTGGCACTTTTCAATCGGCTGAGTGGGCAGTGGTCAAGCAGCTGACAGGCACTAATCAAGCGGCTGACAGGTGATGATAAAGTCGTTGACAGGTGCTGATCAAGCGACTGATAGTCGCTGATAAAGTGGCTGACAGTACTTCTCAAGTGTCTGTCAGGCGCACCTCGCACGGCTGAGTAGGCACTGATCGCGGGGCTGAGTAGACACAGATCAAGCGGCTGAGGCGATGATCGTGCGGCTGAGTAAATGATGATCGCGTGGCTGATTAGGAGCTGGTCAAGTGGCTGCCAGGTACTTCTCAAGCGGCTGACAGGCACTGATCAAGTGGATGACCAGGAGCTGAATGACCAGCAGAGCAGGAAATGATCAAGCGGCTGACTGGTGCTGATCAACTGCCTGACAGGTTCTGACCAAGCGGCTGAGTAGGTGCTGATCGTGAAGCTGATAAGGCGATGATCAAGCGGCTGATAGTCGTTGATCAAGTGGCTGTCAGGCACAGATCGCATGGCTGAGTAGGCGCTGGTCATGGGGCTGAGTAGGCACAGATCAAGAGGCTGAGGCGATGATCGCGCGGCTGAGTAAATGATCATCGTGTGGCTGATTAGGTGCTGATCAAGAGGCTGACAGGTACTTGTCAAGCGGCTGACAAGCACTGATCAGGCGGCTGTGTAGGCACTGACTGCGGGGCTCAGTAGGCACAGATCAACTGGCTGAAAGATGCTATTCACGCAGCTGAGTCAGTGCTTTTCAATCGGCTGAGTGGAAAGTGGTCAAGCGCTGATCAATCTGCTGACAGGTGCTTAACAAGCGGCTGACAATTGCTGATCAACTGGCTGACAGGGGCTAATCAAGCCACTGATAGGCGCTGACCAAGCGGCTGACAGGTGCTGGTCAACTGGCTGACAGGTGCTAACCAAGCGGCTGATAGGCGCACATCAAGCTGCTTACAGGTGCTGATCAAGTGGCTGACAGGTATTTGTCAAGCGGCTGACAAGCACTGATCGGGCAGCTGCGTAGGCACTGACTGCGGGGCTCAGTAGGCACAGATCAACTGGCTGAAAGATGATATTCACGCGGTTGAGTCTTTGCTTTTCAATCGGCTGAGTGGAAAGTGGTCAAGCGCTGATCAAGCTGCTGACAGGTGCATAACAAGCGGCTGAGAATTGCTGATCAAGTGGCTGACAGGGGCTAATCAAGCAGCTGATAGGTGCTGATAAAGCTGCTGACAGGTGCTGATCAAGCGGTTGACAGGTTCTGATACAGCGGCTAACACGTGCTGATAATGTGGCTGACAGTTAATGATCAAGCTGCTTATAGGGGCTGCCCTAGCGCCTGACAGTTGCTGATAAAGTGGCTGACAGGTGCAAATGAAGTGGCTGACAGGTGCTGATCAACTGGCTGACAGGTACTGATCAAGTTGCTGAGAGATGCTTCTCAAGTAGCTGGCAGGCGCTTATCGCGTGGATGCGTATGCGTTTATCAATCAGCTGAGTGGGCACTGTCAAGGGGCTGACAGGCACTGATCTAGTGGTGGACCAGGCGCTGAATGACCATCAGAGCAGGAAATGATCAAGCCGCTGACAGGCGCTGATCAGCCCGCTGAGGGTCATTGATCCTGTGGCGGAGTAAGCTCTGATTACGCAGCTAAGCGGGCACTGATCAAGCTGTTGAGAGTTGCTGATATATTGGCTGACAGGTGCTGATCAAGTGGCTGACAGGTACTGATCAAGCTGCTGACATGCGTTTATCAAGCAGCTGACAAGTGCTGATCAAGTGGCTGACAGGTACTTCTCAAGAGGCTGACAGTCACTGATCGGGCGGCTGAGTAGGCGCTGATCATGGGGCTCAGTAGGAGCAGATCAAGTGGCTGAGAGATGCAATTTGCGCGGCTGAATAGGCACTGTTCAACCGGCTGACAGGTGCTGATCAAGCAGCTGACAGACACTGATCTCGCGGCTGATTAAGCACTGATAGCGCAGCTCAGTAAGTGTTGATCAAGCGGTTTACAGGTGCTTGTAAAGCGGCTGACAGGCGCTTATCGCTCGGCTGCGTAGGCGCTTTTCAATCTGCTGAGTGGGCAGTGGTCAAGCGGCTGACTGACACTGATCCAGTGGTTGACAAGGCGCTGAATGACTATCAGAGCAGGAAATGATCAAGTGCCTGACAGGAGAAGATCAACCGGCTGAGCGTCACTGACCGCGTGGCTGAGTAGGCTCTGTTCATGCAGCAAAGTGGGTGCTGATCTAGCGGTTGACAGGTGATGATCAATAGACTGACAGGTGTTAATCAAGCAGCTGATACGCACTGATCAACCTGCTGACAGGTGCTGATCAACCGGATGACAGGTGCTGATCAACTGACTGACAGGTGCTAATCAAGTGGCTGATAGGCGATGATCAAGCTGCTGACAGGTGCTGATCATCTGGCTGACAGCTGCTAATCAAGCGGCTGATAGGCGATGATCAAGGTGCTGACAGGTGCTGATCAACTGGCTGACAGGTGCTAAACAAGCAGCTGATAGGTGCTGATTGCGCAGCTGAGAATGCAATGATCAAGCAGCTGACAGGCACTGATCAATCGGTAGGCAGGTGCTGATCAACTGGCTGACAAGTGCTAATCAAGTAGCTGATAGGCGATGATCAAGCTGCTGACAGGTTCTGATCAAGAGGCTGACAGGTGCTGATCAACTGGCTGACAGGTGCTAATCACACGGCTATTACTCAATGATCAAGGGGCTGACAGGTGCTGTTCAACTGGCTGACAGGTGCTAATGAAGCGGCTGACAGGTGCTGATCAATTGGCTGACAGGTGCTGATCAACTAGCTGACAGGTGCTAATCAAGTGGCTAATAGGCCCTGATCAAGCTGCTGACAGGTGATTTTCAGGCGGCTGACTGGTGCTTATCACGCGCGGCTGCATTGGCGCTTTTCAATCGGCTGAGTGGGCAGTGGTCAAGCAGCTGACAGGCACTAATCAAGCGGCTGAAAGGTGCTGATAAAGTCGTTGACAGGTGCTGATCAAGCGACTGATAGTCGCTGATAAAGTGGCTGACAGTACTTCTCAAGTGTCTGTCAGGCGCACCTCGCACGGCTGAGTAGGCGCTGATCGCGGGGCTGAGTAGACACAGATCAAGCGGCTGAGGCGATGATCGTGCAGCTGAGTAAATGATGATCGCGTGGCTGATTAGGTGCTGGTCAAGTGGCTGCCAGGTACTTCTCAAGCGGCTGACAGGCACTGATCAAGTGGATGACCAGGAGCTGAATGACCAGCAGAGCAGGAAATGATCAAGCGGCTGACTGGTGCTGATCAACTGCCTGAAAGGTTCTGACCAAGCGGCTGAGTAGGCGCTGATCGTGAAGCTGATAAGGCGATGATCAAGCGGCTGATAGTCGTTGATCAAGTGGCTGTCAGGCACAGATCGCATGGCTGAGTAGGCGCTGGTCATGGGACTGAGTAGGCACAGATTAAGAGGCTGAGGCGATGATCGCGCGGCTGAGTAAATGATCATCGTGTGGCTGATTAGGTGCTGATCAAGAGGCTGACAGGCACTTGTCAAGCGGCTGACAAGCACTGATCAGGCGGCTGTGTAGGCACTGACTGCGGGGCTCAGTAGGCACAGATCAACTGGCTGAAAGATGCTATTCGCGCGGCTGAGTCAGTGCTTTTCAATCGGCTGAGTGGAAAGTGGTCAAGCGCTGATCACGCTGCTGACAGGTGCTTAACAAGCGGCTGACAATTGCTGATCAACTGGCTGACAGGGGCTAATCAAGCCACTGATAGGCGCTGACCAAGCGGCTGACAGGTGCTAATCAAGCGGCTGATAGGTGCACATCAAGTTGCTGACAGGTGCTGATCAAGTGGCTGACAGGTACTTGTCAAGCGGCTGACAAGCACTGATCGGGCAGCTGTGTAGGCACTGACTGCGGGGCTCAGTAGGCACAGATCAACTGGTGAAAGATGCTCTTCACGCGGTTGAGTCTTTGCTTTTCAATCGGCTGAGTGGAAAGTGGTCAAGCGCTGATCAAGCTGCTGACAGGTGCATAACAAGCGGCTGACTATTGCTTATCAAGTGGCTGACAGGGGCTAATCAAGCAGCTGATAGGTGCTGATAAAGCTGCTGACAGGTGCTGATCAAGCGGTTGACAGGTTCTGATACAGCGGCTAACACGTGCTGATAATGTGGCTGACAGTTAATGATCAAGCTGCTTATAGGGGCTGCCCTAGCGCCTGACAGTTGCTGATAAAGTGGCTGACAGGTGCAAATGAAGTGGCTGACAGGTGCTGATCAACTGCTGACAGGTACTGATCAAGTTGCTGACAGATGCTTCTCTAGTCGCTGACAGGTGCTTATCGCGTGGATGCGTATGCGTTTATCAAACAGCTGAGTGGGCACTGGTCAAGGGGCTGACAGGCACTGATCTAGTGGTGGACCAGGCGCTGAATGACCATCAGAGCAGGAAATGATCAAGCCGCTGACAGGCGCTGATCAGCCCGCTGAGGGTCACTGATCCTGTGGCGGAGTAGGCTCTGATTACACAGCTAAGCGGGCACTGATCAAGCTGTTGAGAGTTGCTGATATATTGGCTGACAGGTGCTGATAAAGCGCCTGACAGGTGCTGATCAAGTGGCTGTCAGGTACTTCTCAAGAGGCTGACAGTCACTGATAGGGCGTCTGAGTAGTCGCTGATCATGGGGCTCAGTAGGAGCAGATCAACTGGCTGAGAGATGCTATTTGCGCGGCTGAATAGGCACTGTTCAACCGGCTGACAGGTGCTGATCAAGCAGCTGACAGACACTGATCTCGCGTCTGATTAAGCACTGATAGCGCAGCTCAGTAAGTGTTGATCAAGCGGTTTACAGGTGCTTGTAAAGCTGCTGACAGGCGCTTATCGCTCGGCTGCGTAGGCGCTTTTCAATCTGCTGAGTGGGCAGTGGTCAAGCGGCTGACTGACACTGATCCAGTGGTTGACCAGGCGCTGAATGACCAGCGGAGCAGGAAATGATCAAGCGCCTGACAGGAGAAGATCAACCGGCTGAGCGTCACTGACCGCGTGGCTGAGTAGGCTCTGTTCATGCAGCAAAGTGGGTGCTGATCTAGCGGTTGACAGGTGATGATCAATAGACTGACAGGTGTTAATCAAGCAGCTGATACGCACTGATCAACCTGCTGACGGGTGCTGATCAACCTGCTGACAGGTGCTGATCAACTGGCTGACAGGTGCTAATGAAGCGACTCTCAGGTGCTGATCAACTGGCTGACATGTGCTAATCAAGTGGCTGATAGGCTCTGATCAATCTGCTGACAGGTGCTGATCAATTGGCTGACAGGTGCTGATCAAGCAGCTGATACTCGCTGCTCAAGCTGCTGACAGGTGCTGATCATCTGGCTGACAGGTGCTAATCAAGTGGCTGATAGGCCCTGATCAATCTGCTGACAGGTGCTGATCAAGGAGTTGATACTTGCTGCTCAAGTTGCTGACAGGTGCTGATCATCTTGCTGACAGGTGCTAATCAAGAGGCTGATAAGCGATGATCAATGTGCTGACAGGTCCTGATCAACTGGCTGACATGTGCTAAACAAGCAGCTGATAGGTGCTGATTGCGCAGCTGAGAATGCAATGATCAAGCAGCTGACAGGCACTGATCAATCGGTAGGTAGGTGCTGATCATCTGGCTGAAAAGTGCTAATCAAGTAGCTGATAGGAGATGATCAAGCTGCTGACAGTTGCTGATCAACTGGCTGACAGGTGCTAATCACACGGCTGATAGGCGATGATCAAGGGGCTGACAGGTGCTGTTCAACTGGCTGACAGGTGCTAATGATGCGGCTGACAGGTGCTGATCAATTGACTGACAGGTGCTGATCAACTAGCTGACAGGTGCTAATCAAGTGGCTAATAGGCCCTGATCAAGCTGCTGACAGGTGATTTTCAGGCGGCTGACTGGTGCTTATCGCGCGGCTGCATTGGCGCTTTTCAATCGGCTGAGTGGGCAGTGGTCAAGCAGCTGACAGGAACTAATCAAGCGGCTGACAGGGGCTGATAAAGTCGTTGACAGGTGCTGATCAAGCGACTGATAGTCACTGATAAAGTGGATGACAGTACTTCTCAAGTGTCTGTCAGGCGCACCTCGCACGGCTGAGTAGGCGCTGATCGCGGGGCTGAGTAGACACAGATCAAGCGGCTGAGGCGATGATCGTGCGGCTGAGTAAATGATGATCGCGTGGCTGATTAGGTGCTGGTCAAGTGGCTGCCAGGTACTTCTCAAGCGGCTGACAGGCACTGATCAAGTGGATGACCAGGAGCTGAATGACCAGCAGAGCAGGAAATGATCAAGCGGCTGACTGGTGCTGATCAACTGCCTGAAAGGTTCTGACCAAGCGGCTGAGTAGGCGCTGATCGTGAAGCTGATAAGGCGATGATCAAGCGGCTGATAGTCGTTGATCAAGTGGCTGTCAGGCACAGATCGCATGGCTGAGTAGGCGCTGGTCATGGGGCTGAGTAGGCACAGATCAAGAGGCTGAGGCGATGATCGCGCGGCTGAGTAAATGATCATCGTGTGGCTGATTAGGTGCTGATCAAGAGGCTGACAGGTACTTGTCAAGCGGCTGACAAGCACTGATCAGGCGGCTGTGTAGGCACTGACTGCGGGGCTCAGGAGGCACAGATCAACTGGCTGAAAGATGCTATTCGCGCGGCTGAATCGGTGCTTTTCAATTGGCTGAGTGGAAAGTGGTCAAGCGCTGATCAAGCTGCTGACAGGTGCTTAACAAGCGGCTGACAATTGCTGATCAACTGGCTGACAGGGGCTAATCAAGCCACTGATAGGCGCTGACCAAGCGGCTGACAGGTGCTAATCAAGCGGCTGATAGGTGCACATCAAGCTGCTGACAGGTGCTGATCAAGTGGCTGACAGGTACTTGTCAAGCGGCTGACAAGCACTGATCGGGCAGCTGTGTAGGCACTGACTGCGGGGCTCAGTAGGCACAGATCAACTGGCTGAAAGATGATATTCACGCGGTTGAGTCTTTGCTTTTCAATCGGCTGAGTGGAAAGTGGTCAAGCGCTGATCAAGCTGCTGACAGGTGCATAACAAGCGGCTGACTATTGCTTATCAAGTGGCTGACAGGGGCTAATCAAGCAGCTGATAGGTGCTGATAAAGCTGCTGACAGGTGCTGATCAAGCGGTTGACAGGTTCTGATACAGCGGCTAACACGTGCTGATAATGTGGCTGACAGTTAATGATCAAGCTGCTTATAGGGGCTGCCCTAGCGCCTGACAGTTGCTGATAAAGTGGCTGACAGGTGCAAATGAAGTGGCTGACAGGTGCTGATCAACTGCTGACAGGTACTGATCAAGTTGCTGACAGATGCTTCTCTAGTCGCTGACAGGTGCTTATCGCGTGGATGCGTATGCGTTTATCAAACAGCTGAGTGGGCACTGGTCAAGGGGCTGACAGGCACTGATCTAGTGGTGGACCAGGCGCTGAATGACCATCAGAGCAGGAAATGATCAAGCCGCTGACAGGCGCTGATCAGCCCGCTGAGGGTCACTGATCCTGTGGCGGAGTAGGCTCTGATTACACAGCTAAGCGGGCACTGATCAAGCTGTTGAGAGTTGCTGATATATTGGCTGACAGGTGCTGATAAAGCGCCTGACAGGTGCTGATCAAGTGGCTGTCAGGTACTTCTCAAGAGGCTGACAGTCACTGATAGGGCGTCTGAGTAGTCGCTGATCATGGGGCTCAGTAGGAGCAGATCAACTGGCTGAGAGATGCTATTTGCGCGGCTGAATAGGCACTGTTCAACCGGCTGACAGGTGCTGATCAAGCAGCTGACAGACACTGATCTCGCGTCTGATTAAGCACTGATAGCGCAGCTCAGTAAGTGTTGATCAAGCGGTTTACAGGTGCTTGTAAAGCTGCTGACAGGCGCTTATCGCTCGGCTGCGTAGGCGCTTTTCAATCTGCTGAGTGGGCAGTGGTCAAGCGGCTGACTGACACTGATCCAGTGGTTGACCAGGCGCTGAATGACCAGCAGAGCAGGAAATGATCAAGCGCCTGACAGGAGAAGATCAACCGGCTGAGCGTCACTGACCGCGTGGCTGAGTAGGCTCTGTTCATGCAGCAAAGTGGGTGCTGATCTAGCGGTTGACAGGTGATGATCAATAGACTGACAGGTGTTAATCAAGCAGCTGATACGCACTGATCAACCTGCTGACGGGTGCTGATCAACCTGCTGACAGGTGCTGATCAACTGGCTGACAGGTGCTAATGAAGCGACTCTCAGGTGCTGATCAACTGGCTGACAGGTGCTAAACAAGTGGCTGATAGGCTCTGATCAATCTGCTGACAGGTGCTGATCAATTGGCTGACAGGTGCTGATCAAGCAGCTGATACTCGCTGCTCAAGCTGCTGACAGGTGCTGATCATCTGGCTGACAGGTGCTAATCAAGTGGCTGATAGGCCCTGATCAATCTGCTGACAGGTGCTGATCAAGGAGTTGATACTTGCTGCTCAAGTTGCTGACAGGTGCTGATCATCTTGCTGACAGGTGCTAATCAAGAGGCTGATAAGCGATGATCAATGTGCTGACAGGTCCTGATCAACTGGCTGACATGTGCTAAACAAGCAGCTGATAGGTGCTGATTGCGCAGCTGAGAATGCAATGATCAAGCAGCTGACAGGCACTGATCAATCGGTAGGTAGGTGCTGATCATCTGGCTGAAAAGTGCTAATCAAGTAGTTGATAGGAGATGATCAAGCTGCTGACAGTTGCTGATCAACTGGCTGACAGGTGCTAATCACACGGCTGATAGGCGATGATCAAGGGGCTGACAGGTGCTGTTCAACTGGCTGACAGGTGCTAATGATGCGGCTGACAGGTGCTGATCAATTGACTGACAGGTGCTGATCAACTAGCTGACAGGTGCTAATCAAGTGGCTAATAGGCCCTGATCAAGCTGCTGACAGGTGATTTTCAGGCGGCTGACTGGTGCTTATCGCGCGGCTGCATTGGCGCTTTTCAATCGGCTGAGTGGGCAGTGGTCAAGCAGCTGACAGGAACTAATCAAGCGGCTGACAGGTGCTGATAAAGTCGTTGACAGGTGCTGATCAAGCGACTGATAGTCACTGATAAAGTGGCTGACAGTACTTCTCAAGTGTCTGTCAGGCGCACCTCGCACGGCTGAGTAGGCGCTGATCGCGGGGCTGAGTAGACACAGATCAAGCGGCTGAGGCGATGATCGTGCGGCTGAGTAAATGATGATCGCGTGGCTGATTAGGTGCTGGTCAAGTGGCTGCCAGGTACTTCTCAAGCGGCTGACAGGCACTGATCAAGTGGATGACCAGGAGCTGAATGACCAGCAGAGCAGGAAATGATCAAGCGGCTGACTGGTGCTGATTAACTGCCTGAAAGGTTCTGACCAAGCGGCTGAGTAGGCGCTGATCGTGCAGCTGATAAGGCGATGATCAAGCGGCTGATAGTCGTTGATCAAGTGGCTGTCAGGCACAGATCGCATGGCTGAGTAGGCGCTGGTCATGGGGCTGAGTAGGCACAGATCAAGAGGCTGAGGCGATGATCGCGCGGCTGAGTAAATGATCATCGTGTGGCTGATTAGGTGCTGATCAAGAGGCTGACAGGTACTTGTCAAGCGGCTGACAAGCACTGATCAGGCGGCTGTGTAGGCACTGACTGCGGGGCTCAGTAGGCACAGATCAACTGGCTGAAAGATGCTATTCGCGTGGCTGAATCGGTGCTTTTCAATTGGCTGAGTGGAAAGTGGTCAAGCGCTGATCAAGCTGCTGACAGGTGCTTAACAAGCGGCTGACAATTGCTGATCAACTGGCTGACAGGGGCTAATCAAGCCACTGATAGGCGCTGACCAAGCGGCTGACAGGTGCTAATCAAGCGGCTGATAGGTGCACATCAAGCTGCTGACAGGTGCTGATCAAGTGGCTGACAGGTACTTGTCAAGCGGCTGACAAGCACTGATCGGGCAGCTGTGTAGGCACTGACTGCGGGGCTCAGTAGGCACAGATCAACTGGCTGAAAGATGATATTCACGCGGTTGAGTCTTTGATTTTCAATCGGCTGAGTGGAAAGTGGTCAAGCGCTGATCAAGCTGCTGACAGGTGCATAACAAGCGGCTGACTATTGCTGATCAAGTGGCTGACAGGGGCTAATCAAGCAGCTGATAGGTGCTGATCAAGCTGCTGACAGGTGCTGATCAAGCGGTTGACAGGTTCTGATACAGCGGCTAACACGTGCTGATAATGTGGCTGACAGTTAATGATCAAGCTGCTTATAGGGGCTGCCCTAGCGCCTGACAGTTGCTGATAAAGTGGCTGACAGGTGCAAATGAAGTGGCTGACAGGTGCTGATCAACTGCTGACAGGTACTGATCAAGTTGCTGACAGATGCTTCTCTAGTCGCTGACAGGTGCTTATCGCGTGGATGCGTATGCGTTTATCAAACAGCTGAGTGGGCACTGGTCAAGGGGCTGACAGGCACTGATCTAGTGGTGGACCAGGCGCTGAATGACCATCAGAGCAGGAAATGATCAAGCCGCTGACAGGCGCTGATCAGCCCGCTGAGGGTCACTGATCCTGTGGCGGAGTAGGCTCTGATTACACAGCTAAGCGGGCACTGATCAAGCTGTTGAGAGTTGCTGATATATTGGCTGACAGGTGCTGATCAAGTGGCTGTCAGGTACTTCTCAAGAGGCTGACAGTCACTGATAGGGCGGCTGAGTAGTCGCTGATCATGGGGCTCAGTAGCAGCAGATCAACTGGCTGAGAGATGCTATTTGCGCGGCTGAATAGGCACTGTTCAACCGGCTGACAGGTGCTGATCAAGCAGCTGACAGACACTGATCTCGCGGCTGATTAAGCACTGATAGCGCAGCTCAGTAAGTGTTGATCAAGCGGTTTACAGGTGCTTGTAAAGCGGCTGACAGGCACTTATCACTCGGCTGCGTAGGCGCTTTTCAATCTGCTGAGTGGGCAGTGGTCAAGCGGCTGACTGACACTGATCCAGTGGTTGACCAGGCGCTGAATGACCAGCAGAGCAGGAAATGATCAAGCGCCTGACAGGAGAAGATCAACCGGCTGAGCGTCACTGACCACGTGGCTGAGTAGGCTCTGTTCATGCAGCAAAGTGGGTGCTGATCTAGCGGTTGACAGGTGATGATCAATAGACTGACAGGTGTTAATCAAGCAGCTGATACGCACTGATCAACCTGCTGACAGGTGCTGATCAACCGGATGACAGGTGCTGATCAACTGGCTGACAGGGGCTAATGAAGCGACTCTCAGGTGCTGATCAACTGGCTGACAGGTGCTAAACAAGTGGATGATAGGCCCTGATCAATCTGATGACAGGTGCTGATCAATTGGCTGACAGGTGCTGATCAAGCAGCTGATACTCGCTGCTCAAGCTGCTGACAGGTGCTGATCATCTTGCTGACAGGTGCTAATCAAGTGGCTGATAGGCCCTGATCAATCTGCTGACAGGTGCTGATCAAGGAGTTGATACTTGCTGCTCAAGTTGCTGACAGGTGCTGATCATCTTGCTGACAGGTGCTAATCAAGCGGCTGATAGGCGATGATCAAGCGGCTAACAGGTGCTGATCAACTGGCTGAGAAGTGTTAATTAAGCAGCTGATAGGCGCTGATCAAGCTGCTGACAGGTGCTGATTAAGCGGCTGACAGGTGCTGATCAACTGGCTGACAGGTTCTGATCAAGCAGCTGAGTAGGCGCTGATCGTGCACCTGATAAGGCGATGATCAAGCGGCTAACAGGCGCTGATCCAGTGGCTTACAGGTGCTGATCAACTGGCTGAGAGGTGCTGATCAACTGGCTGACAGGTGCTAATCAAGCAGTTGATAGGCGCTGATCAAGCTGCTGACAGCTGTTGATCAACTGGCTGACTGGTACTGATCAAGCGGCTGAGTAGGCGCTGATCAGGCTGCTGTTTAGGCGATGATAAAGCGGCTAACAGGCCCTGATCAATCGGCTGACAGGTGATGATAAAGTGGTTGACAGGTGCTGATCTAGCGGCTGATAATCGCTGATCAAGCGGCTGACAGGTGCTGGTCAAGTTGCTGACAGGTGCTAATCAAGCGGCTGATAGGCGCTCATCAAGCAGCTGACAGATGCTAATCAAGCGTCTGATAGGCGCTGATCAAGGCGCTGACAGGTGCTGATCAACTGGCTGATAGGTACTATTCAAGTGGCTGATAGGCCCTGATCAAGCTTCTGACAGGTGCTTGTCAAGCGGCTGAGAGGCACTTAACGCGCAGCTGTGTAGGCGCTTTTCAATCAGCTGAGTGGCCACTGGTCAAGTGGCTGACAGGCACTGATGAAGTGGTTGACCAGGCACTGAATGACCAGCAGAGCAGGAAATGATCAAGTGGCTGACAGGCGCTGATCAAGTGGCTGACAGGTGCTGATAAAGTCGTTGACAGATGTTGATCTAGCTGCTGATAATCGCTGATCTTGCGGCTGACAGGCGCTGATCAAGCGGCTGAAATGTGCTGATAAAGTCTCTGACAGATGCTGATCTAGCGGCTGATAATCGCTGATCAATAGGCTGACAGTACTTCGCAATCGGCTGTCAGGCACATATCGCATGGCTGGGTAGGCACTGATTCCGGGGCTGAGAAGGCACTGATCTAACGGCTGGCAGGCGCTGTTTAAGTGGCTTACAGGTGCTGATCAAGTAACTGACAGGTGCTGATCAACTGGCTGACAGTTGCTAATGAAGCGTCTAACAGGTGTTGATCAACATGGTGATGACAGGTGCAAATCAAGCAGCTGATAGGTGCTGATCAAGCTGCTGACAGGTGCTGATCAAGCAGCTAACAGGTGCTAATGAAGCGGCTGACAGTTGTTGATCAACATGCTGACAGGTGCTAACCAAGCAGCTGATAGGTGCTGATCAAGCTGCTGATAGGTGCTGATCAAGCGGATGACAGGTGCTGATCAACTGGCTGACAGGTTCTGATCAAACGGCTGAGTAGGTGCTGATCCTGCAGCTGATAATGCGATGATCAAGCGGTTAACAAGCGCTGATCCAGTGGCTTACACGCGCAGATCAACTGGCTGACAGGTGCTGATCAACTGGCTGACAGGTGCTAATCAAGCAGCTGATAGGCGCTGATAAAGCTGCTGACAGGTGCTGATCAAGCGGTTGACAGGTTCTGATACAGCGGCTAACACTTGCTGACAATGTGGCTGACAGTTAATGATCAAGCTGCTTATAGGGGCTGCCCTAGCGCCTGACAGTTGCTGATAAAGTGGCTGACAGGTGCAAATGAAGTGGCTGACAGGTGCTGATCAACTGGCTGACAGGTACTGATCAAGTGGCTGACAGATGCTTCTTAAGTGGCTGACAGGCGCTTATCGCGTGGATGCGTATGCGTTTATCAATCAGCTGAGTGGGCACTGGTCAAGGGGCTGACAGGCACTGATCTAGTGGTTGTCTAGGCGCTGAATGACCATCAGAGCAGGAAATGATCAAGCCGCTGACAGGCGCTGATCAGCCGGCTGAGGGTCACTGATCCTGTGGCTGAGTAGGCTCTGATTACGCAGCTAAGCGGGCACTGATCAAGCGGTTGAGAGTTGCTGATATATTGGCTGACAGGTGCTGATCAAGTGGCTGACAGGTACTTCTCAAGAGGCTGACAGTCACTGATCGGGCGGCTGAGTAGGCGCTGATCGTGGGGCTCAGTAGGAGCAGATCAACTGGCTGAGAGATGCTATTTGCGTGGCTGAATAGGCACTGTTCAACCGGCTGACAGGTGCTGATCAAGCAGATGACAGACAATGATCTCGCGGCTGATTAAGCACTGATAGCACAGCTCAGTAAGTGTTGATCAAGCGGTTTACAGGTGCTTGTAAAGCGGCTGACAGGCGCTTACCCCTCGGCTGCCTAGGCGCATTTCAATCTGCTGAGTGGGCAGTGGTCAAGCGGCTGACTGACACTGATCAAGTGGTTGACCAGGCGCTGAATGACCAGCAGAGCAGGAAATGATCAAGCGCCTGACAGGAGAAGATCAACCGGCTGAGCGTCACTGACCGCGTGGCTGAGTAGGCTCTGTTCATGCAGCAAAGTGGGTGCTGATCTAGCGGTTGACAGGTGATGATCAATAGACTGACAGGTGTTAATCGAGTAGCTGATACGCACTGATCAACCTGCTGACAGGTGCTGATCAAGCGGATGACAGGTGCTGATCAACTGGCTGACAGGTGCTAATGAAGCGACTCTCAGGTGCTGATCAACTGGCTGACAGGTGCTAATCAAGTGGCTGATAGGCCCTGATCAATCTGCTGACAGGTGCTGATCAACTGGCTGACAGGTGCTGATCAAGCAGCTGATACTCGCTGCTCAAGCTGCCGACAGGTGCTGATCATCTGGCTGACAGGTGCTAATCAAGCAGCTGATAGGTGCTGATTGCGCAGCTGAGAATGCAATGATCAAGCAGCTGACAGGCACTGATCAATCGGTAGGCAGGTGCTGATCAACTGGTTGACAAGTGCTAATCAAGTAGCTGATAGGCGATGATCAAGCTGCTGACAGGTTCTGATCAAGAGGCTGACAGGTGCTAATCACATGGCTGATAGGCGATGATCAAGGTGCTGACAGGTGCTGTTCAACTGGCTGACAGGTGCTGATCATTTGGCTGACAGGTGCTGATCAACTAGCTGACAGGTGCTAATCAAGTGGCTAATAGGCCCTGATCAAGCTGCTGACAGGTGATTTTCAGGCGGCTGACTGGTGCTTATCGCGCAGCTGCATTGGTGCTTTTCAATCGGCTGAGTGGGCAGTGGTCAAGCAGCTGACAGGCACTAATCAAGCGGCTGACAGGTGCTGATAAAGTCGTTGACAGGTGCTGATCAAGCGACTGATAGTCGCTGATAAAGTGGCTGACAGTACTTCTCAAGTGTCTGTCAGGCGCACATCGCACGGCTGAGTAGGCGCTGATCGCGGGGCTGAGTAGACACAGATCAAGCGGCTGAGGCGATGATCGTGCGGCTGAGTAAATGATGATCACGTGGCTGATTAGGTGCTGGTCAAGTGGCTGCCAGGTACTTCTCAAGCGGCTGACAGGCACTGATCAAGTGGATGACCAGGAGCTGAATGACCAGCAGAGCAGGAAATGATCAAGCGGCTGACTGGTGCTGATCAACTGCCTGACAGGTTCTGATCAAGCGGCTGAGTAGGCGCTGATCGTGCAGCTGATAAGGCCATGATCAAGCGGCTGATAGTCGTTGATCAAGTGGCTGTCAGGCACAGATCGCATGGCTGAATAGGCGCTGGTCATGGGACTGTGTAGGCACAGATCAAGAGGCTGAGGCGATGATCGCGCGGCTGAGTAAATGATCATCGTGTGGCTGATTAGGTGCTGATCAAGAGGCTGACAGGTACTTGTCAAGCGGCTGACAAGCACTGATCAGGCGGCTGTGTAGGCACTGACTGCGGGGCTCAGTAGGCACAGATCAACTGGCTGAAAGATGCTATTCATGCGGCTGAGTCAGTGCTTTTCAATCGGCTGAGTGGAAAGTGGTCAAGCGCTGATCAAGCTGCTGACAGGTGCTTAACAAGCGGCTGACAATTGCTGATCAACTGGCTGACAGGGGCTAATCAAGCCACTGATAGGCGCTGATCAAGCGGCTGACAGGTGCTGGTCAACTGGCTGACAGGTGCTAATCAAGCGGCTGATAGGCGCACATCAAGCTGCTGACAGGTGCTGATCAAGTGGCTGACAGGTACTTGTCAAGCGGCTGACAAGCACTGATCTGGCAGCTGTGTAGGCACTGACAGCGGGGCTCAGTAGGCACAGATCAACTGGCTTAAAGATGCTATTCACGCAATTGAGTCTTTGCTTTTCAATCGGCTGAGTGAAAATTGGTCAAGCGCTGATCATGCTGCTGACAGGTGCATAACAAGCGGCTGACAATCGCTGATGAAGTGCCTGACAGGGGCTAATCAAGCAGCTGATAGGTGCTGATAAAGCTGCTGACAGGTGCTGATCAAGCGGTGGACAGGTTCTGATACAGCGGCTAACAGGTGCTGATAATGTGGCTGACAGTTAATGATCAAGCTGCTTATAGGGGCTTCCCTAGCGCCTGACAGTTGCTGATAAAGTGGCTGACAGGTGCAAATGAAGTGGCTGACAGGTGCTGATTAACTGGCTGACAGGTACTGATCAAGTGGCTGATAGGCCCTGATCAAGCTGCTGACAGGTGCTGATTAAGCGGCTGACAGGGGCTAATCAACTGGCTGACAGGTGCTAATCAAGCAGCTGATAGGCGCTGATTAAGCGGCTAACAGGTGCTGATCAACTGGCTGAGAAGTGTTAATTAAGCAGCTGATAGGTTCTGATCAAGCTGCTGAAAGTTGCTGATCAAGCGGCTGACAGGTGCTGATCCAGTGGCTTACAGGTGCTGATCAACTGGCTTAGAGGTGCTGATCAACTGGCTGACAGGTACTTCTCAAGCGGCTGACAGGCACGGACCGGGCGGCTGAGTAGGCGTTCATTGCGGGGCTCAGTAGGCGCAGATCAACTGGGTGAGAGGTGCAATTCGCACGCCTGAGTAGGCACTCTTCAACCTGCAGACAGTTGCTGATCAAACGGATGACTGACTCTGATAAAGAGGCTGACAGACTATGAACACGTGGCTGTGGAGGGGCTGATTCGCGGCTGAGTAGGCGCTGAATGCGCAGCTGAAAAGGCAATGATCCAACAGCTGACAGGCACTGATGAAGCGGCTGGCAGGTGCTGTTTAATCGGCTTACAGGTGCTGATCAAGCAGCTGACAGGTGCTCATCAACTGGCTGACAGGTGCTAATCAAGCGGCTGACAGTTGCTAATGAAGCGGCTGCCAGGTGTTGATCAACATGCTGACAGGTGCTAATCAAGCAGCTGATAGGTGCTGTTAAAGCTGCTGACAGGTGCTGATCAAGCGGTTGACAGGTTCTGATACAGCGGCTAACAGGTTCTGATAATGTGGCTGACAGTTAATGATCAAGCTGCTTATAGGGGCTGCCCTAGCGCCTGACAGTTCCTGATAAAGTGGCTGACAGGTGCAAATGAAGTGGCTGACAGGTGCTGATCAACTGGCTGACAGGTACTGATCAAGTGGCTGATAGGCCCTGATCAAGTTGCTGATAGATGCTTCTCAAGTGGCTGACAGGTGCTTATCGTGTGGATGCGTATGCGTTTATCAATCAGCTGAGAGGGCACTGGTCAAGGGGCTGACAGGCACTGATCTAGTGGTTGTCCAGGCGCTGAATGACCATCAGAGCAGGAAATGATCAAGCGGCTGACAGGCGCTGATCAGCCGCCTGAGGGTCACTGATCATGTGGCTGAGTAGGCTCTGATTACGCAGATAAGTGGGCACTGATCAAGATGTTGAGAGTTGCTGATATATTGGCTGACAGGTGCTGATCAAGTGGCTGACAGGTACTTCTCTAGAGGCTGACACGCATTTATGAAGGGGCTGACAGGTGCTGATCAAGTGGCTGACAGGTGCTAATCCAGCGGCTGACAGTGGCTGATCAACTGGCTGAGAGTTTCTAATGAAGCGGCTGACAGGTGTTGATCAACTTGCTGACAGGTGCTAATCAAGCAGCTGATAGGTGCTGATAAAGATGCTGACAGGTGCGAATCAAGCTGCTGACAGGTGCTGATTAAGCGGCTGACAGGTGCTCATCAACTGGCTGACAGGTGCTAATCAAGCGGCTGATAGGCGCTGATCAAGCGGCTCACAGGTGCTGATCAACTGGCTGAGAAGTGTTAATTAAGCAGCTGATAGGCGCTGATCAAGCTGCTGATAGGTGCTGATCAAGCGGCTGACAGGTACTTCTCAAGCGGCTGACAGGCACGGACCGGGCGGCTGAGTAGGCGCTGATTGCTGGGCTCAGTACGTGCACATCAACTGGCTGAGAGATGCAATTCGCGCGGCTGAGTAGGCACTCTTCAACTTGCTGACAGGTGCTGATCAAGCAGATCACCGACTCTGATAAAGAGGCTGACAGACTATGATCACGCGGCTGTGGAGGGGCTGATTCGCGGCTGAGTAGGCGCTGATCGCGCAGCTGAGAAGGCAATGATCAAGCACGTGACAGGCACTGATGAAGCGGCTGGCAGGCACTGTTTAAGCGGCTTACAGGTGCTGATCAAGCAGCTGACAGGTGCTGATCAACTGGCTGACAGTTGCTAATGAAGCGGCTGACAGGTGTTGATCAAGCGGTTGACAGGTTCTGATACAGCGGCTAACAGGTGCTGATAATGTGGCTGACAGTTAATGATCAAGCTGCTTATAGGGGCTGCCCTAGCGCCTGACAGTTGCTGATAAAGTGGCTGACAGCTGCAAATGAAGTGGCTGACAGGTGCTGATCAACTGGCTGACAGGTGCTGATCAAGCTGCTGACAGGTGCTGATCAACTGTCTGACTGGTACTGATCAAGGGGCTGAGTAGGTGCTAATCATGCAGCTGAGGAGGCGATGATAAAGCGGCTGACACGCGCTGATCAAGCGGGTGGGAGGTGCTGATAAAGTCGTTTACAGATGCGGATCTAGCGGCTGATAATCACTGATCAAGCGTCTTACAGTACTTCGCAATCAGCTGTCAGGCACGTATCGCACGACTGCATAGGCACTGATCACGGGGCTGAGTAGGCACAGATAATGTGCTTGAGGCAATGATCACATGGCTCAGTAAATACTGATAGCGAAGCTAATTAGGTATTGATCAAGTGGTTTATAGGTGCTTGTCAAGCGGCTGACAGGTGCTGATCGAGCCGCGCAATAGGTGCTGATCGAGGGGGTGATTAGGCGCTGATCAAGCATCTGACAGTCTCTGATCAAGCGGCTGACAGACTATTATCACACGGCTGTGTAGGGGCTGATCAAGCAGCTGACAAGGGCTGAGCAACTGGCTGGCAGTTTCCAATGAAGCGGCTGACAGGTGTTGATCAACCTGCTGACAGGTGCTAATCAAGCAGATGATAGGTGCTGATAAACCTGCTGACAGGTGCTGATCAAGCTGCTGTCAGGTGCTGATTAAGCGGCTAATAGGTGCTGTTCAAGCGGACAACAGGTGCTGATCAACTGGCTGAGAAGTGTTAATTAAGAAGCGGATAGGCGTTGATCAAGCGTTTGAAAGGTGCTGATCAAGCGGCTGACAGGTACTTCTCAAGCGGCTGACAGGCACTGATCAGGCGGCTGAGTAGGCGCTGATTGCGGGGCTCAGTAGGCGCAGATCAACTGGCTGAGAGATGCAATTCGCGCGGCTGAGTAGGCACTCTTCAACCTGCTGACAGGTGCTGATCAAGCGGATGACCGACTCTGATAAAGAGGCTGACAGACTATGATCACGCGGCTGTGTAGGGGCTGATTCGCGGCTGAGTAGGCACTCATCGTGCAGCTGAGGAGGCAATGATCATGCAGCTGACAGGCATTGATGAAGCGGTTGGCAGGTGCTGTTTAAGCGGCTTACAGGTGCTGATCAAGCAGCTGACAGGTGCTGATAAACTGGCTGACAGGTGCTAATCCAGCAATTGACAGTTGGTTATCAACTGGCTGACAGGTGCTAATCCAGCGGCTGACAGTTGTTGATCCACTGGCTGACAGTTGCTAATGAAGCGGCTGAGAGGTGTTGATCAACATGCTGACAGGTGCCAATCAAGCAGCTGATAGGTGCTGATAAAGCTTCTGACAGGTGCTTATCAAGCAGCTGACAGGTGCCGATCAACTGGCTGACAGGTGCTAATGAAGCGACTCTCAGGTGCTGATCAACTGGCTGACAGGTGCTAATCAAGTGGCTGATAGGCCCTGATCAATCTGCTGACAGGTGCTGATCAACTGGCTGACAGGTGCTGATCAAGCAGCTGATACTCGCTGCTCAAGCTGCTGACAGGTGCTGATCATCTTGCTGACAGGTGCTAATCAAGCGGCTGATAGGCGATGATCAAGGTGCTGACAGGTGCTGATCAACTGGCTGACAGGTGCTAAACAAGCAGCTGATAGGTGCTGATTGTGCAGCTGAGAATGCAATGATCAAGCAGCTGACAGGCACTGATCAATCGGTAGGCAGGTGCTGATCAACTGGCTGACAAGTGCTAATCAAGTAGCTGATAGGCGATGATCAAGGTGCTGACAGGCTCTGATCAAGAGGCTGAGAGGTGCTAATCACACGGCTGATAGGCGATGATCAAGGTGCTGACAGGTGCTGTTCAACTGGCTGACAGGTGCTGATCAATTGGCTGACAGGTGCTGATCAACTAGCTGACAGGTGCTAATCAAGTGGCTTATAGGCCCTGATCAAGCTGCTGACAGGTGAATTTCAGGCGGCTGACTGGTGCTTATCGCGCGGCTGCATTGGCGCTTTTCAATCGGCTGAGTGGGCAGTGGTCAAGCAGCTGACAGGCGCTAATCAAGCGGCTGACAGGTGCTGATAAAGTCGTTGACAGGTGCTGATCAAGCGACTGATAGTCGCTGATAAAGTGGCTGACAGTACTTCTCAAGTGTCTGTCAGGCGCACATCGCACGGCTGAGTAGGCGCTGATCGCGGGGCTGAGTAGACACAGATCAAGCGGCTGAGGCGATGATCGTGCAGCTGAGTAAATGATGATCGCGTGGCTGATTAGGTGCTGGTCAAGTGGCTGCCAGGTACTTCTCAAGCGGCTGACAGGCACTGATCAAGTGGATGACCAGGAGCTGAATGACCAGCAGAGCAGGAAATGATCAAGCGGCTGACTGGTGCTGATCAACTGCCTGACAGGTTCTGATCAAGCGGCTGAGTAGGCGCTGATCGTGCAGCTGATAAGGCCATGATCAAGCGGCTGATAGTCGTTGATCAAGTGGCTGTCAGGCACAGATCGCATGGCTGAGTAGGCGCTGGTCATGGGGCTGAGTAGGCACAGATCAAGAGGCTGAGGCGATGATCGCGCGGCTGAGTAAATGATCATCGTGTGGCTGATTAGGTGCTGATCAAGAGGCTGACAGGTACTTGTCAAGCGGCTGACAAGCACTGATCAGGCGGCTGTGTAGGCACTGACTGCGGGGCTCAGTAGGCACAGATCAACTGGCTGAAAGATGCTATTCGCGCGGCTGAGTCGGTGCTTTTCAATCGGCTGAGTGGAAAGTGGTCAAGCGCTGATCAAGCTGCTGACAGGTGCTTAAATAGCGGCTGACAATTGCTGATCAACTGGCTCACAGGGGTTATTCAAGCCACTGATAGGCGCTGATCAAGCAGCTGACAGGTGCTGGTCAACTGGCTGACAGGTGCTAATCAAGCGGCTGATAGGCGCACATCAAGCTGCTGACAGTTGCTGATCAAGTGGCTGGCAGGTACTTGTCAAGCGGCTGACAAGCACTGATCGGGCAGCTGTGTAGGCACTGACTGCGGGGCTCAGTAGGCACAGATCAACTGGCTGAAAGATGCTATTCACTCGGTTGAGTCTTTGCTTTTCAATCGGCTGAGTGGAAAGTGGTCAAGCGCTGATCAAGCTGCTGACAGGTGCATAACAAGCGGCTGACAATTGCTGATCAAGTGGCTGACAGGGGCTAATCAAGCAGCTGATAGGTGCTGATAAAGCTGCTGACAGGTGCTGATCAAGCGGATGACAGTTTCTGATAGAGCGGCTAACAGGTGCTGATAATGTGGCTGACAGTTAATGATCAAGCTGCTTCTAGGGGCTGCCCTAGCGCCTGACAGTTGCTGATCAAGTGGCTGACAGGTACTTCTCAAGAGGCTGACAGTCACTGATCGGGCGGCTGAGTAGGCGCCCATCTTGGGGCTCAGTAGGAGCAGATCAACGGGCTGAGAGATGCTATTTGTGCGGCTGAATAGGCACTGTTCAATCAGCTGACAGGTGCTGATCAAGCAGCTGACAGACACTGATCTCGCGTCTGATTAAGCACTGATAGCTCAGCTCAGTAAGTGTTGATCAAGCGGTTTACAGGTGCTTGTAAAGCGGCAGACAGGTGATTCTCAGGCGGCTGACTGGTGCTTATCGCGCGGCTGCATTGGCGCTTTTCAATCGCCTGAGTGGGCAGTGGTCAAGCAGCTGACAGGAACTAATCAAGCGGCTGACAGGTGCTGATAAAGTCATTGACAGGTGCTGATGAAGCTACTGATAGTCGCTGATAAAGTGGCTGACAGTACTTCTCAAGTGTCTGCCAGGCACACCTCGCACGGCTGAGTACGCGCTGATCGCGGGGCTGAGTAGACACAGATCAAGCGGCTGAGGCGATGATCGTGCGGCTGAGTAAATGATGATCGCGTGGCTGATTAGGTGCTGGTCCAGTGGCTGCCAGGTATTCTCAAGCGGCTGACAGGCACTGATCAAGTGGATGACCAGGAGCTGAATGACCAGCAGAGCAGGAAATGATCAAGCGGCTGACTGGTGCTGATCACCTGCCTGAAAGGTTCTGACCAAGCGGCTGAGTAGGCGATGATCGTGAAGCTGATAAGGCGATGATCAAGCGGCTGATAGTCGTTGATCAAGTGGCTGTCAGGCACAGATCGCATGGCCGAGTAGGCGCTGGTCATGGGGCTGAGTAGGCACAGATCAAGAGGCTGAGGCGATGATCGCGCGGCTGAGTAAATGATCATCGTGTGGCTGATTAGGTGCTGATCAAGAGGCTGACAGGTACTTGTCAAGCGGCTGACAAGCACTGATCAGGCGGCTGTGTAGGCACTGACTGCGGGGCTCAGTAGGCACAGATCAACTGGCTGAAAGATGCTATTCGCGCGGCTGAGTCAGTGCTTTTCAATCGGCTGAGTGGAAAGTGGTCAAGCGCTGATCAAGCTGCTGACAGGTGCTTAACAAGCGGCTGACAATTGCTGATCAACTGGCTGACAGGGGCTAATCAAGCCACTGATAGGCGCTGATCAAGCGGCTGAGAGGTGTTGGTCAACTGGTTGAGAGGTGCTAATCAAGCGGCTGATAGGTGCTGATAAAGCTGCTGACAGGTGCTGATCAAGTGGCTGACAGGTGCTAATCAACTGGCTGACAGGTTCTGATCAAGCGGCTGAGTAGGGCTGATCGTGCATCTGATAAGGCGATGATCAAGCGGCTAACTTGCGCTGATCCAGTGGCTTACAGGTTCTGATCAACTGGCTGAGAGTTGCTGATCAACTGGCTGACTAACTGATCACCTGGTGCTAATCAAGCAGCTTATAGGCACTTATCAAGGTGCTGACAGGTGCTGATCAACTGGGTGACTGGTACTGATCAAGCAGCTGAGTAGGCGCTGATCATGCAGCTGATTATATGATGATAAAGCGGCTAACAGGCGCTGATCAAGCGAATGACATGTGATGATATAGTGGTTGACAGGTGCTGATCAAGCGGCTGATAGTCGTTGATTAAGTAGCTGTCCAGTGCAGATCGCGTGGCTGAGTAGGTGCTGGTCCTGGGGCTGAGTAGGCACAGATCAAGAGGCTGAGGCGATGAACGCGGGGCTGACTAAATGATAATCGCTTGGCCGATTAGGTGCTGATCAAGAGGCTGACACGCGTTTATCAAGCTGCTGACAGGTGCTGATCAACTGTCTGACAGTTACTAATGAAGCGGCTGACAGCCGCTGATCAACTGGCTGACAGTTGCTAATGAAGCAGCTGACAGGTGTTGATCAACAAGCTGACACGTGCTAATCAAGCATCTGATAGGCGCTGATAAAGCTGCTGATAGGTGCTGATCAAGCTGCTGACATGTGCTGATTAAGCGGCTGACAGGTGCTAATCAACTGGCTGACAGGTGCTAATCAAGTGGCTGATAGGCGCTGATTATGCAGCTGATTAGGCTATGATAAAGCGGCTAACAGGGGCTGATCAATCGGCTGACAGTTGATGATAAGTGGTTTACAGGTGCTGATTAAGCGGCTGATAGTCGTTGATCAAGTGGCTGTCAGGCACAGATCGTATGGCTGAGTAGGCGCTGGTCATGGGGCTGAGTAGGCACAGATGAAGAGGCTGAGGCGATGATCGCGCGGCTGAGTAAATGATCATCGTGTGGCTGATTAGGTGCTGATCAAGAGGCTGACAGGTACTTGTCAAGCGGCTTGCAAGCACTGATCAGGCGGCTGTGTAGGCACTGACTGCGGGGCTCAGTGGGCACAGATCAACTGGCTGAAAGACGCAATTCGCACGGCTGAGTCGGTGCTTTTCAATCGGCTGAGTGGAAAGTGGTCAAGCGCTGATCAAGCTGCTGACAGGTGCTTAACAAGCGGCTGACAATTGCTGATCAACTGGCTGACAGGGGCTAATCAAGCCACTGATAGGCGCTGATCAAGCGGCTGACAGGTGTTGGTCAACTGGTTGAGAGGTGCTAATCAAGCGGCTGATAGGTGCTGATAATGCTGCTGACAGGTGCTGATCAAGCGGCTGACAGGTGCTGATCAAGCAGCTGATACACGCTGCTCAAGCTGCTGACAGGTGCTGATCATCTGGCTGACAGGTGCTAAACAAGCGGCTGATAGACGATGATCAAGGTGCTGACAGGTACTGATCAACTGGCTGACAGGTGCTGATCAAGCAGCTGACACTCGCTGCTCAAGCTGCTGACAGGTGCTGATCAACTGGCTGACAGGTGCTAAACAAGCAGCTGATAGGTGCTGATTGTGCAGCTGAGAATGCAATGATCAAGCAGCTGACAGGCACTGATCAATCGGTAGGCAGGTGCTGATCAACTGGCTGACAAGTGTTAATCAAGTAGCTGATAGGCGATGATCAAGCTGCTGACAGGTTCTGATCAAGAGGCTGACAGGTGCTAATCACACGGCTGATAGGAGATGATCAAGGTGCTGACAGGTGCTGTTCAACTGGCTGACAGGTGCTGATCATTTGGCTGACAGGTGCTGATCAACTAGCTGACAGGTGCTAATCAAGTGGCTAATAGGCCCTGATCAAGCTGCTGACAGGTGATTTTCAGGCGGCTGACTGGTGCTTATCGCGCGGCTGCATTGGCGCTTTTCAATCGGCTGAGTGGGCAGTGGTCAAGCAGCTGACAGGCACTAATCAAACGGCTGACAGGTGCTGATAAAGTCGTTGACAGGTGCTGATCAAGCGACTGAGAGTCGCTGATAAAGTGGCTGACAGTACTTCTCAAGTGTCTGTCAGGCGCACATCGCACGGCTGAGTAGGCACTGATCGCGGGGCTGAGTAGACACAGATCAAGCGGCTGAGGCGATGATCGTGCGGCTGAGTAAATGATGATCGCGTGGCTGATTAGGTGCTGGTCCAGTGGCTGCCAGGTACTTCTCAAGCGGCTGACAGGCACTGATCAAGTGGATGACCAGGAGCTGAATGACCAGCAGAGCAGGAAATGATCAAGCGGCTGACTGGTGCTGATCAACTGCCTGACAGGTTCTGATCAAGCGGCTGAGTAGGCGCTGATCGTGCAGCTGATAAGGCGATGATCAAGCGGCTGATAGTCGTTGATCAAGTGGCTGTCAGGCACAGATCCCATGGCTGAGTAGGCGCTGGTCATGGGGCTGAGTAGGCACAGATCAAGAGGCTGAGGCGATGATCGCGCGGCTGAGTAAATGATCATCGTGTGGCTGATTAGGTGCTGATCAAGAGGCTGACAGGTACTTGTCAAGCGGCTGACAAGCACTGATCAGGCGGCTGTGTAGGCACTGACTGCGGGGCTCAGTGGGCACAGATCAACTGGCTGAAAGACGCAATTCGCGCGGCTGAGTCGGTGCTTTTCAATCGGCTGAGTGGAAAGTGGTCAAGCGCTGATCAAGCTGCTGACAGGTGCTTAACAAGCGGCTGACAATTGCTGATCAACTGGCTGACAGGGGTTAATCAAGCCACTGATAGGCGCTGATCAAGCGGCTGAGAGGTGTTGGTCAACTGGTTGAGAGGTGCTAATCAAGCGGCTGATAGGTGCTGATAAAGCTGCTGACAGGTGCTGATCAAGCGGCTGACAGGTGCTAATCAACTTGCTGACAGGTTCTGATCAAGTGGCTGAGTAGGGCTGATCCTGCAGCTGATAAGGCTATGATCAAGCGGCTAACTTGCGCTGATCCAGTGGCTTACAGGTTCTGATCAACTGGCTGAGAGTTGCTGATCAACTGGCTGACAGGTGCTAATCAAGCAGCTTATAGGCACTTATCAAGGTGCTGACAGGTGCTGATCAACTGGGTGACTGGTACTGATCAAGCAGCTGAGTAGGCGCTGATCATGCAGCTGATTATGTGGTGATAAAGCGGCTAACAGGCGCTGATCAAGCGAATGACATGTGATGATATAGTGGTTGACAGGTGCTGATCAAGCGGCTGATAGTCGTTGATTAAGTAGCTGTCCAGTGCAGATCGCGTGGCTGAGTAGGTGCTGGTCCTGGGGCTGAGTAGGCACAGATCAAGAGGCTGAGGCGATGAACGCGGGGCTGACTAAATGATAATCGCTTGGCTGATTAGGTGCTGATCAAGAGGCTGACACGCGTTTATCAAGCTGCTGACAGGTGCTGATCAACTGTCTGACAGTTACTAATGAAGCAGCTGACAGGTGTTGATCAACAAGCTGACACGTGCTAATCAAGCATCTGATAGGCGCTGATAAAGCTGCTGATAGGTGCTGATCAAGCTGCTGACAGGTGCTGATTAAGCGGCTGACAGGTGCTAATCAACTGGCTGACAGGTGCTAATCAAGTGGCTGATAGGCGCTGATTATGCAGCTGATTAGGCTATGATAAAGCGGCTAACAGGGGCTGATCAATCGGCTGACAGTTGATGATAAGTGGTTTACAGGTGCTGATTAAGCGTCTGATAGTCGTTGATCAATTGGCTGTCAGACGCAGATCGCATGGCTGAGAGGTCGCTGGTGGTGGGGATGAGTAGGCAGAGATCAAGAGGCTGATGCGATGATCATGCAGCTGTGTAAATGATCATCACGTGGCTGATTAGGTGCTGATCAAGAGGCTGAAACGCGTTTATCAAGCTGCTGACAGGTGCTGATCAAGTGGCCGACAGTACTTCTCAATCGGCTGTCAGGTACATATCGCACAGCTGAGTAGTCACTGATCGCGGGGCTGAGTAGGCACAGATCATGCGGCTGAGGCGATGATCGCATGGCTCAGTAAATATTGATAGCGAACCTAATTAGGTGTTGATCAAGTGGTTTATAGGTGCCTGTCAAGCGGCTGACAGGTGCTGATCGCGCCGCTCAATAGGCGCTGATGGAGGGGGTGATTAGGCGCTGATCAAGCGTCTGACAGCCTCTGACCAAGCGGCTGACAGAGTATGATCACGCGGCTGTGTAGGGTCTGATTCACGGCTGAGTAGGCATTGATCGCGCAGCTGAGAAGGCACTGATCAAGCGGCTGGCAGGCGTTGTTTAAGCGGCTTACAGGTGCTGATAAAGCAGCTGACAGGTGCTGATCAACTGGCTCACAGTTGTTAATGAAGCGGCTGACAGGTGCTAATCAACTGGCTGACAGGTGCTAATCAAGCGGCTGATAGGCGCTGATCAAGTGGCTAAATGGTGCTGATCAACTGGCTGAGAAGTGTTAATTAAGCAGCTGATAGGCGCTGATCAAGCTGCTGAAAGGTGCTGATCAAGCGCCTGAGAGGTGCTGATCCAATGGCTAACAGGTGGAGATCAACTGGCTGAGAGGTGCTGATCAACTGGCTGACAGGTACTTCTCAAGCGGCTGACAGGCACTGATCGGTTGGCTGAGTAGGCGCTGATTGCGGGGCTCACTAGGCGCAGATCAACTGGCTGAGAGATGCAATTCGCGCGGCTACGTAGGCACTCTTCAACCTGCTGACAGGTGCTGATCAAGCGGATAACCTACTCTGATAAAGAGGCTGACAGACTATGATCACTCGACTGTGTAGGGGCTGATTCGCGGCTGAGTAGGCGCTGATCCCGCAGCTGAGAAGGCAATGATCAAGCAGCTGACAGGCACTGATGAAGCGGCTGGCACGCGGTGTTTAAGCGTCTTAGAGTTGATGATCCAGCAGCTGACAGGTGCTGATCAACTGGCTGACAGATGCTAATCCAGCGGCTCACAGTTGCTGATCAACGGGCTGACAGTTGCTAAAAAAGCAGTTGACAGGTGTTGATCAACATGCTGACAGGTGCTAATGAAGCAGCTGATAGGCGCTGATCAAGCTGCTGACAGGTGCTGATCAACTGGCTGACTGGTACTGATCAAGCGGCTGAGTAGGCGCTGATCATGAAGCTTATTAGGCGATGATAAAGTGGCTAACAGGCGCTGATCAAGCGGCTGACAGGTGCTGATAAAGTGGTTGACAGGAGCTGATCAAGCAGCTGATAGTCGTTGATCAAGTGGCTGTCTGGAGCAGATCGCATGGCTGAGTAGGCACAGATCAAGAGGCTGAGGCGATGATCACGCGGCTGCATAAATGATCATCGCATGGCTGATTAGGTGCTGATCAAGAGGCTGACACACGTTTATCAAGCTGCTGAAAGGTCCTGATCAAGCGGCTGACAGGTGCCGATCAACTGGCTGACAGGTACTATTCAAGTGTCTGATAGGCCCTGATCAAGCTTCTGACAGGTGCTTGTCAAGCGGCTGAGAGGCCCTTATCGCACGGCTGCGTAGGCCCTTTTCAATCAGCTGAGTGGGCACTGGTCAAGTGGCTGACAGGCACTGCTGAAGTGGTTGACCAGGCGCTGAATGACCACCAGAGCAGGAAATGATCAAGCGGCTGACAGGCGCTGATCAACCGGCTGAGGGTCACTGATCACGTGGCTGAGTAGGATCTGATCACGCAGCAAAGTGGTCGCTGATCAAGCAGTTGACAGGTGCTGATATAGAGGCTGACAGTTGCTGATAAAGCGGCTGACAGGTGCTGATAGTCGTTGACAGATGTTGATCTAGCAGCTGATAATCACTCATCAAGCGGCTGACAGGGGCTGATCAAGCGGCTGACAGGTGCTGATAGTCGTTGACAGATGTTGATCTAGCGGCTGATAATCACTGATCAAGCAGCTGACAGGCGCTGATCAAGCGGCTGACAGGTGCTGGTCAACTGCTGACAGGTGCTAATCAAACAGATGATAGGCGCTCATTAAGCGGCTGACAGGTGCTGATCAAGTGGCTGATAGGCGCTGATCAAGCAGCTGAAAGGTGCTGATCAAGCGCCTGACAGGTGCTGATCCAGTGGCTTACAGGTGGTGATCAACTGGCTGAGAGGTGCTGATCAACTGGCTGACAGTTACTTCTCAAGCGGCTGACAGGCACTGATCGGGCGGTTGAGTAGGTGCTGATTGCGGGGCTCAGTAGGCGCAGATCAACTGGCTGAGTTATGCAATTCTTGTGGCTGAGTAGGCACTCTTCAACCTGCTGACAGGTGCTGATCAAGCGGATGAAAGGTGCTGATCAACTGGCTGACAGGTGCTAATCAAGTAGCTGATAGGCCCTGATCAATCTGCTGACAGGTACTGATCAACTGGCTGACAGGTGCTGATCAAGCAGCTGATACTCGCTGCTCAAGCTGCTGACAGGTGCTGATCATCTTGCTTAAAGGTGCTAATCAAGTGGCTGATAGGCGATGATCAAGGTGCTGACAGGTGCTGATCACCTGGCTGACAGGTGCTAAACAAGCAGCTGATAGGCGTTGATTGCGCAGATGAGAATGCAATGATCAAGCAGCTGACAGGCACTGATCAATCGGTAGGCAGGTGCTGATCAACTGGCTAAAAAGTGCTAATCAAGTAGCTAATAGGCGATGATCAAGGTGATGACAGGTTCTGATCAAGAGGCTGAAAGGTGCTAATCACACGGCTGATAGGTGATGATCAAGGTGCTGACAGGTGCTCTTCAACTGGCTGACAGGTGTTAATGAAGCGGCTGACAGGTTCTGATCAATTGGCTGACAGGTGCTAATCAAGCAGCTGATAGACGCTGATCAAACTGCTGACAGGTGCTGATTAACTGGATGACTGGTACTGATCAAGCGGCTGAGTAGGCGCTGATCATGCAGCTCATTAGGTGATGATAAAGTGGCTAACTGGCGCTCATCAAGCGGCTGACAGGTGCTGTTCAACTGGCTGATAGGTACTATTCAAGTGGCTGATAGGCCCCGATCAAGCTTCTGACAGGTTCTTGTCAAGCGGCTGAGAGGCACTTATCGCGCGGCTGCGTAGGCCCTTTTCAATCAGCTGAGTGGGCACTGGTCATGTGGCTGACAGGCACTGATGAAGTGGTTGACCAGGCGCTGAAGGACCAGCAGAGCAGGAAATGATCAAGCGGCTGACAGGCGCTGATCAACCGGCTGAGGGTCACTGATCACGTGGCTGAGTAGGATCTGATCATGCAGAAAATTGGTCGCTGCTCAAGCAGTTGACAGGTGCTGATATAGTGGCTGACAGGTGCTGATAAAGTGGCTCCCAGGTAGTGATGAAGCGGTTGAGTAGGCGCTGATCGCGCAGCTGATTAGGTGATGATAAAGCGGCTGACAGGCGCTGATCAATCAACTGACTGGTGCTGATAAAGTCGTTGACAGATGTTGATCTAGCAGCTGATAATCGCTGGTCAAGCGGCTGACAGGCGCTGATCAAGCGGCTGAAAGGTGCTGATAAAGCCGTTGGCAGATGCTGATCTAGCGGCTGATGATCGCTGATCAAGCGGCTGACCTTACTTCGCATTCAGCTGTCAGGCACATATTGCACGGCTGATTAGGCCCTGATCGCGGGGCTCAGTAGGCACAGATCATGCGGCTGAGGCGATGATCACATGGCTCAGTAAATACTGATAGTGAATCTAATTAGGTGTTGATCAAGTGGTTTATAGGTGCTTGTCAAGCAGCTGACAGGTGCTGATTGTGCCGCTCAATAGGCGCTGATCGAGGAGGTGATTATGCGCTGATCAAGCGTCTGACAGTCTCTGATTAAGCGGCAGGCAGACTATGATCACGCGGCTGTGTAGGGGCTCATTCAAGGCTCAGTAGGCATTGATCGTGCAGCTGAGAAGGCACTGATCAAGCGCTGACAGGCATTGATGAAGCGGCTGGCAGGCGCTGTTTAAGCGGCTTACAGGTGCTGATCAACTGGCTGACAGGTGCTAATCCAGCGGCTGACAGTTGCTGATCAACTGGCTGAGAGTTGCTAATGAAGCGGCTGACAGGTGTTGATCAACATGCTGACAGGTGCTAACCAAGCAGCTGGTAGGTGCTGATAAATCTGCTGACAGGTGCTGATCAAGCGGCTGACAGGTGCTGATCAACTGGCTGATAGGTACTATTCAAGTGGCTGACAGGCCCCGATCAAGCTTCTGACAGGTGCTTGTCTAGCGGCTGAGAGGCACTTATCGCGCGGCTGCATAGGTGATTTTCAATCAGCTGAGTGGGCACTGGTCAAGTGGCTGACAGGCACTGATGAAGTGGTTGACCAGGCGCTGAATGACCAGCAGAGCAGGAAATGATCAAGCGGCTGACAGGCGCTGCTCAACATGCTGACAGGTGCTAATCAAGCAGCTGATAGGTGCTGATAAACCTGCTGACAGGTGCTGATCAAGCGGCTGACAGGTGCTGGTCAACTGGCTGACAGGTTCTGATCAAGCAGCTGAGTATGCGCTGATCATGCAGCTGATAAAGCGATGATCAAGCGGCTAACAAGCGATGATCCAGTGGCTTACAGGTGCTGATCAACTGGCTGAAGGCCACTGATCACGTGGCTGAGAAGGATCTGATCACGCAGCAAATTGGTCGCTGATCAAGCAGTTGACAGGTGCTGTTATAGTGGCCGACAGGTGCTGATAAAGTGGCTGACAGGTACTGATCAAGCGGTTGAGTAGGCACTGATCGCGCAGCTGATTAGGCGATGATAAAGCAGCTGAAAGGCGCTGATCAAGCGGCTGAAAGGTGCTGATAAAGTGGTTGACAGGTGCTGATCAAGCGGCTGACAGGTGCTGATCAACTGGCTGACAGGTTCTGGTCAAGCGGCTGAGTAGGCACTGATCGTGCAGCTGGTAAGGCGATGATCAAGCGGCTAACAGGCACTGATCCAGTGGCTTACAGGTTCTGATCAACTGCCTGAGAGGTGCTGATCAACTGGCTGACAGGTCCTAATCAAACAGCTAATAGGCGCTGATCAAGCTGCTGACAGGTGCTGATCAACTGGCTGACTGGTACTGATCAAGCCGCTGAGTAGGCGCTGATCATGCAGCTGATTATGTGATGATAAAGCGGCTAATAGGCGCTGATCAAGCGGCTGACAGGTGATGATAAAGTGGTTGACAGTGCTGATCAAGCGGCTGGTAGTCGTTGATCAAGTGGCTCTCAGGCACAGATCGAATGGCTGTGTAGGCGCTGGTCGTGGGGCTGAGTAGGCACAGATCAAGAGGCTGAGGCGATGATCGTGCGGCTGAGAAATGATCATCACTTGGCTGATTAGGTGCTGATCAAGAGGCTGACACTCGTTTATCATGCTGCTGACAGGTGCTGATCAAGTGGCTGACAGGTGCTGATCAACTGGCTGATAGGTACTATTCAAGTGGCTGATAGGCCCTGATCAAGCTTCTGACAGGTGCTTGTCAAGCGGCTGAGAGGCACTTATTGCGCGGCTGCGTAGGCGCTTTTCAATCAGCTGAGTGGGCACTGATCAAGTGGCTGATAGGCACTGATGAAGTGGTTGACCAGGCGCTGAATACCCAGCAGAGCAGGAAATGATCAAGCGGCTGACAGGCGCTGATCAAGCGGCTGAAAGGTGCTGATAAAGTCTTTGACAGATGCTGATCTGGCGGCTGATAATCGCTGATCAAGCGGCTGACAGTACTTCTCAATCGGCTGTCAGGCACATATTGCATGGCTGAGTAGGAACTGATCGCGGGGTTGAATAGGAACAGATCAGCGGCTGAGGCGATGATCGCATGGCTCAGTAAATACTGATAGCGAAGCTAATTAGGTGTTGATGAAGTGGATTATAGGAGCTTGTCAAGCGGCTGACAGGTGCTGATCGCGCCGCTCAATAGGCGCTGATCGAGGGGGTGTTTAGGCGCTGGTCAAGCGTCTGACACTCTCTGATCAAGCGGCCGACAGACTATGATCACGCGGCTGTGTAGGGGCTGTTTCGCGGCTGAGTAGGCATTGATCGCGCAGCTGAGAAGGCACTGATCAAGCGGCTGGAAGGCGCTGTTTAAGCGGCTTACAGGTGCTGATCAAGCAGCTGACAGGTGCTGATCAACTGGCTGACAGTTGCTAATGAAGCGGCTGACAGGTGTTAATCAACATGCTGACAGGTGCTAATCAAGCAGCTGATAGGTGCTGATAAAGATGCTGACAGGTGCTGATCAAGCTGCTGACAGGTGCTGATTAGCGGTTGACAGGTGCTCATCAACTGGCTGACAGGTGCTAATCAAGCGGCTGATAGGCCCTGATCAAGAGGCTAACAGGTGCGGAAAAACTGGCTGAGAAGTGTTAATTAAGCAGCTGATAGGCGCTGATCAAGCTGCTGAAAGGTGTTGATCAAGACGCTGACAGGTGCTGATTCAGTGGTTTACAAGTGATGATCAACTGGCTGATAGGTGATGATCAAGCGGCTAACAGGTGCTGATCAACTGGATGAGAAGTGTTAATTAAGTAGCTGATACGTGCTGATCAAGCGGCTGACAGGTCCTGATCCAGTGGCTTACAGGTGGTGATCAACTGGCTGAGAGGTGCTGATCAACTGAATGACAGGTACTTCTCAAGCGGCTGACAGGCACGGATCTGGCGGCTGAGTAGGCGTTGATTGCTGGGCTCAGTAGGTGCAGATGAACTGGCTGAGAGATGCAATTTGCGCGGCTGAGTAGGCACTCTTCAACTTGCTGACAGGTGCTGATCAAGCGAATGAACGACTCTGATAAAGAGGCTGACAGACTATGATCACGCGGCTGTGTAGGGGCTGATTCGCGGCTGAGTAGGCGCTGATCGCGCAGCTGAGAAGGCAATGATCAAGCACCTGACAGGCACTGATGAAGCGGCTGGCAGGCGCTGTTTAAGCGGCTTACAGGTGCTGATCAAGTAGCTGACAGGTGCTTATCAACTGGCTGACAGGTGCTAATCCAGCGGTTGACAGGTGTTGATCAACATGCTGACAGGTGCTAATCAAGCAGCTGATAGGTGCTGATAAAGCTGCTGACAGGTGCTGATCAAGCTGCTGACAGGTGCTGATTAAGCAGCTGACAGGTGCTAATCAACTGGCTAGACAGGTGCTAATCAAGCGGCTGATAGGCGCTGATCAACAGGCTGACAAGTCCTGGGCAAGCGGCTGAGTAGGCGCTGATCGTGCAGCTGGTAAGGCGATGATCAAGCGGCTAACAGGCGCTTATCCAGTGGCTTACAGGTTCTGATCAACTGGCTGACAGCTGCTGATCAACTGGCTGACAGGTGCTAATCAAGCAGCTTATAGGCGCTGATCAAGGTGCTGACAGGTGCTGATGAACTGGCTGACAGGTGCTGATCAAGCAGCTGATACTCGCTGCTCAAGCTGCTGACAGGTGCTGATCATCTGGCTGACAGGTGCTAATCAAGCGGCTGATAGGCAATGATCAAGGTGCTGACAGGTGCTGATCAACTGGCTGACAGGTGCTAAACAGGCGGCTGACAGGTGCTGATCAATTGGCTGACAGGTGCTGATCAACTAGCTGACAGGTGCTAATCAAGTGGCTAATAGGCCCTGATCAAGCTGCTGACAGGTGATTTTCAGGCGGCTGACTGGTGCTTATCGCGCGGCTGCATTGGCGCTTTTCAGTCGGCTGAGTGGGCAGTGGTCAAGCAGCTGACAGGCACTAATCAAGCGGCTGACAGGTGCTGATAAAGTCGTTGACAGGTGCTGATCAAGCGACTGAGAGTCGCTGATAAAGTGGCTGACAGTACTTCTCAAGTGTCTGTCAGGCGCACATCGCACGGCTGAGTAGGCGCTGATCGCGGGGCTGAGTAGACACAGATCAAGCGGCTGAAGTGATGATCGTGCGGCTGACTAAATGATGATCCCGTGGCTGATTAGGTGCTGGTCCAGTGGCTGCCAGGTACTTCTCAAGCGGCTGACAGGCACTGATCAAGTGGATGACCAGGAGCTGAATGACCAGCAGAGCAGGAAATGATCAAGCGGCTGACTGGTGCTGATCAACTGCCTGACAGGTTCTGATCAAGCGGCTGAGTAGGCGCTGATCGTGCAGCTGATAAGGCGATGATCAAGAGGCTGATAGTCGTTGATCAAGTGGCTGTCAGGCACAGATCCCATGGCTGAGTAGGCGCTGGTCATGGGGCTGAGTAGGCACAGATCAAGAGGCTGAGGCGATGATAGGGCGGCTGAGTAAATGATCATCGTGTGGCTGATTAGGTGCTGATCAAGAGGCTGACAGGTACTTGTCAAGCGGCTGACAAGCACTGATCGGGCTGCTGTGTAGGCACTGACTGCGGGGCTCAGAAGGCACAGATCAACTGGCTGAAAGATGCTATTCGCGCGGCTGAGTCAGTGCTTTTCAATCGGCTGAGTGGAAAGTGGTCAAGAGCTGATCAAGCTGCTGACAGGTGCTTAACAAGCGGCTGACAATTGCTGATCAACTGGCTGACAGGGGCTAATCAAGCCACTGATAGGCGCTGACCAAGCGCCTGACAGGTGCTGGTCAACTGGCTGACAGGTGCTAATCAAGCGGCTGATAGGTGCACATCAAGCTGCTGACAGGTGCTGATCAAGTGGCTGACAGGTACTTGTCAAGCGGCTGACAAATACTGATCGGGCAGCTGTGTAGGCACTGACTGCGGGACTCAGTAGGCACAGATCAACTGGCTGAAAGATGATATTCACGCGGTTGAGTCTTTGCTTTTCAATAGGCTGAGTGGAAAGTGGTCAAGCGCTGATCAAGCTGCTGACAGGTGCATAACAAGCGGCTGACAATTGCTGATCAAGTGGCTGACAGGGGCTAATCAAGCAGCTGATAGGTGCTGATCAAGCTGCTGACAGGTGCTGATCAAGCGGTTGACAGGTTCTGATACAGCGGCTAACACGTGCTGATAATGTGGCTGACAGTTAATGATCAAGCTGCTTATAGGGGCTGCCCTAGCGCCTGACAGTTGCTGATAAAGTGGCTGACAGGTGCAAATGAAGTGGCTGACAGGTGCTGATCAACTGGCTGACAGGTACTGATCAAGTTGCTGACAAATGCTTCTCAAGTGGCTGACAGGCGCTTATCGCGTGGATGCGTATGCGTTTACCAATCAGCTGAGTGGGCACTGGTCAAGGGGCTGACAGGCACTGATCTAGTGGTGGACCAGGCGCTGAATGACCATCAGAGCAGGAAATGATCAAGCCGCTGACAGGCGCTGATCAGCCCGCTGAGGGTCACTGATCCTGTGGCGGAGTAGGCTCTGATTACGCAGCTAAGCGGGCACTGATCAAGCAGTTGAGAGTTGCTGATATATTGGCTGACAGGTGCTGATAAAGTGGCTGACAGGCACTGATCAAGCTGCTGACATGCGTTTATCAAGCGGCTGACAGGTGCTGATCAAGTGGCTGACACGTACTTCTCAAGAGGCTGACAGTCACTGATCGGCCGGCTGAGTAGGCGCTGATCATGGGGCTCAGTAGGAGCACATCAACTGGCTGAGAGATTCTATTTGTGCGGCTGAATAGGCACTGTTCAACCGGCTGACAGGTGCTGATTAAGCAGCTGACAGACACTGATCTCGTGGCTGATTAAGCACTGATAGCGCAGCTCAGTAAGTGTTGATCAAGCGGTTTACAGGTGCTTGTAAAGCGGCTGACAGGCGCTTATCGCTCGGCTGCATAGGCGCTTTTCAATCTGCTGCGTGGGCAGTGGTCAAGCGGCTGACTGACACTGATCCAGTGGTTGACCAGGCGCTGAATGACCAGCAGAGCAGGAAATGATCAAGCGCCTGACAGGAGAAGATCAACCGGCTGAGCGTCACTGACCGCGTGGCTGAGTAGGCTCTGTTCATGCAGCAAAGTGGGTGCTGATCTAGCGGTTGACAGGTGATGATCAATAGACTGACAGGTGTTAATCAAGCAGCTGATACGCACTGATCAACCTGCTGACAGGTGCTGATCAACCGGATGACAGGTGCTAATGAAGCGACTCTCAGGTGCTGATCAACTGGCTGACAGGTGCTAATCAAGTGGCTGATAGGCCCTGATCAATCTGCTGACAGGTGCTGATCAACTGGCTGACAGGTGCTGATCAAGCAGCTGATACTCGCTGCTCAAGCTGCTGACAGGTGCTGATCATCTGGCTGACAGGTGCTAATCAAGCGGCTGATAGGCGATGATCAAGGTGCTGACAGGTGCTGATCAACTGGCTGACAGGTGCTAAACAAGCAGCTGATAGGTGCTGATTGCGCAGCTGAGAATGCAATGATCAAGCAGCTGACAGGCACTGATCAATCGGTAGGCAGGTGCTGATCAACTGGCTGACAATGCTAATCAAGTAGCTGATAGGCGATGATCAAGCTGCTGACAGGTTCTGATCAAGAGGCTTACAGGTGCTGATCAACTGGCTGACAGGTGCTAATCACACAGCTGATAGGAGATGATCAAGGGGCTGACAGGTGCTGTTCAACTGGCTGACAGGTGCTAATGCAGCGGCTGACAGGTGCTGATCAATTGGCTGACAGGTGCTGATCAACTAGCTGACAGGTGCTAATCAAGTGGCTAATAGGCCCTGATCAACCTGCTGACAGGTGAATTTCAGGCGGCTGACTGGTGCTGATAAAGTCGTTGACAGGTGCTGATCAAGCGACTGATAGTCGCTGATAAAGTGGCTGACAGTACTTCTCAAGTGTCTGTCAGGCGCACCTCGCACGGCTGAGTAGGCGCTGATAGCGGGGCTGAGTAGACACAGATCAAGCGGCTGAGGCGATGATCGTGCGGCTGAGTAAATGATCATCGTGTGGCCGATTAGGTGCTGATCAAGAGGCTGACAGGTACTTGTGAAGCGACTGACAAGCACTGATCGGGCTGCTGTGTAGGCACTGACTGCGGGGCTCAGTAGGCACAGATCAACTGGCTGAAAGATGCTATTCACGCGGCTGAGTCAGTGCTTTTCAATCGGCTGAGTGGAAAGTGGTCAAGCGCTGATCAAACTGCTGACAGGTGCCTAACAAGTGGCTGACAATTGCTGATCAACTGGCTGACAGGGGCTAATCAAGCCACTGATAGGCGCTGATCAAGCGGCTGACAGGTGCTGGTCAACTGGCTGACAGGTGCTAATCAAGCGGCTGATAGGTGCACATCAAGCTGCTGACAGGTGCTGATCAAGTGGCTGACAGGTACTTGTCAAGCGGCTGACAAGCACTGATCGGGCGGCTGTGTAGGCACTGACTGCGGGGCTCAGTAGGCACAGATCAACTGGCTGAAAGATGCTCTTCACGCGGTTGAGTCTTTGCTTTTCAATCGGCTGAGTGGAAAGTGGTCAAGCGCTGATCAAGCTGCTGACAGGTGCATAACAAGCGGCTGACAATTGCTGATCAAGCGGCTGACAGGGGCTAATCAAGCAGCTGATAGGTGCTGATAAAGCTGCTGACAGGTGCTGATCAAGCGGTTGACAGGTTCTGATACAGCGGCTAACAGGTGCTGATAATGTGGCTGACAGTTAATGATCAAGCTGCTTATAGGGGCTGCCCTAACTCCTGACAGTTGCTGATAAAGTGGCTGACAGGTGCAAATGAAGTGGCTGACAGGTGCTGACCAACTGGCTGACAGTTGCTAATGAAGCGGCTGTCAGGTGTTGGTCAACATGCTGACAGGTGCTAATCAAGCATCTGATACGTGCTGATCAGGCTGCTGACAGGTGCTGATCAAGCGGCTGACAGGTACTGATCACGCGACTGAGTAGGCGCTGATCGTGCAGCTGATAAGGCAATGATCAAGCGGCTAACAGGCGCTGATCCATTGGCTTACAGGTGATGATCAACTGGCTGAGATGTGCTGATCAACTGGCTGACAGTTGCTAATGAAGCGGCTGTCAGGTGTTGGTCAACATGCTGACAGGTGCTAATCAAGCATCTGATACGTGCTGATCAAGCTGCTGAAAAGTGCTGATCAAGCGGCTGACAGGTACTGATCAAGCGGCTGAGTAGGCGCTGATCGTGCAGCTGATAAGGCAATGATCAAGCGGCTAACAGGCGCTGATCCATTGGCTTACAGGTGATGATCAACTGGCTGAGATGTGCTGATCAACTGGCTGACAGGTTCTAACCAAGCAGCTGATAGGCGCTGATCAAGCTGCTGACAGGTGCTGATCAACTGGCTGACTGGTACTGATCAAGCAGCTGAGTAGGCGCTGATCAGGCAGCAGATTAGGCGATGACAAAGCGGCTAACCGGCGCTGATCAAGCGGCTTACAGGTTATGATAAATGGTTGACAGTTGCTGATCAAGCGGCTGAGAGTCATTGATCAAGTGGCTGTCAGGCGCAGATCACATGGCTGAGTAGGCACAGATCAAGAGTCTGAGGGGATGATAGCGCGGCTGAGTAAATGATCATCGCGTGTCTGATTAGCTGCTGGTCAAGAGGCTGACACGCGTTTACCAAGCTGCTGACAGGTGCTGATCAACTGGCTGACAGGTACTTCTCAAGCTGCTGACAGGCACTGATCGAGCGGCTGAGTAGGCGCTGATTGCGGGGCTCAGTAGGAGCAGATCAACTCTCTGAGAGATGCAATTCGCGTGGATGAGTAGGCACTCTTCAACCTGCTGAAAGGTGCTGATCAAGCGAATGACCGACTCTGATAAAGAGCCTGACAGAATATGATCACGCGTTTGTGTAGGGGCTCATTCACTGCCGAGTAGGCGCTGATCGCGCAGCTGAGAAAGCAATGATCAAGCAGCTGACAGGCACTGATGAAGAGGCTGGCAGGCGCTGTTTAAGTGGCTTACAGGTGCTGATCAAGCAGCTGACAGGTGCTGATCAACTGGCTGACAGGTGCTAATCAAGCAGCTGATAGGTGCTGATAAAGCTGCTGACAGGTGCTGATCAACATGCTGAAAGGTGCTAATCAAGCAGCTGATAGGTGCTGATAAAGCTGCTGACAGGTGCTGATCAAGCGGTTGACAGGTCCTGATTTAGCGGCTAACAGGTGCTGATAAAGTGGCTGAGAGGTAATGATCAAGCTGCTTATAGGGGCTGCCCTAGCGCCTGACAGTTGCTGATAAATTGGCTGAGAGGTGCAATTGAAGTGGCTGACAGGTGCTGATCAACTGGCTGACAGGTACTGATCAAGTGGCTGATAGGCCCTGATCAGGTTGCTGACAGATGCTTCTCAAGTGGCTGACAGGCGCTTATCGCTCGGCTGCGTAGGCGCTTTTAAATCTGCTGAGTGGGCAGTGGTCAAGCGGCTGACTGACATTGATCAAGTGGTTGACCAGGCGCTGAATGACCAGCATAGCAGGAAATGATCAAGCGCCTGACAGGAGAAGATCAACCGGCTGAGCGTCACTGACCGCGTGCCTGAGTAGGCTCTGTTCATGCAACAAAGTGTGTGCTGATCTAGCGGGTGGCAGGTGATGATCAATAGACTGACAGGTGTTAATCAAGCAGCTGATACACACTGATCAACCTGCTGACAGGTGCTGATCAACTGGCTCACAGGTGCTAATGAAGCGACTCTCAGGTGCTGATCACTGGCTGACAGGTGCTAATCAAGTGGCTGATAGGCCCTGATCAATCTGCTGACAGGTGCTGATCAACTGGCTGACAGGTGCTGATCAAGCAGCTGATACTCGCTGCTCAAGCTGCTGACAGGTGCTGATCATCTGGCTATCAGGTGCTAATCAAGCGGCTGATAGGCGATGATCAAGGTGCTGACAGGTGCTGATCAACTGGCTGACAGGTGCTAAACAAGCAGCTGATAGGTGCTGATTGCACAGCTGAGAATGCAATGATCAAGAAGCTGACAGGCACTGATCAATCGGTAGGCAGGTGCTGATCAACTGGCAGACAAGTGCTAATCAAGTAGCTGATAGGCGATTGTCAAGCTGCTGACAGGTTCTGATCAAGAGGCTGAGAGGTGCTGTTCAACTGGCTGACAGGTGCTAATGAAGCGGCTGACAGGTGCTGATCAATTGGCTGACAGGTGCTGATCAACTAGCTGACAGGTGCTAATCAAGTGGCTAATAAGCCCTGATCAAGCTGCTGACAGGTGATTTTCAGGCGGCTGACTGGTGCTTATCGCGCGGCTGCATTGGCGCTTTTCAATGGGCTGAGTGGGCAGTGGTCAAGCAGCTGACAGGCACTAATCAAGCGGCTGACAGGTGCTGATAAAGTCGTTGACAGGTGCTGATCAAGCGACTGATAGTCGCTGATAAAGTGGCTGACAGTACTTCTCAAGTGTCTGTCAGGCGCACATCGCACGGCTGAGTAGGCGCTGATCGCGGGGCTGAGTAGACACAGATCAAGCGGCTGAGGTGATGATCGTGCGGCTGACTAAATAATGATCGCGTGGCTGATTAGGTGCTGGTCAAGTGGCTGCCAGGTACTTCTCAAGCGGCTGACAGGCACTGATCAGGTGGATGACCAGGAGCTGAATGACCAGCAGAGCAGGAAATGATCAAGCGGCTGACTGGTGCTGATCAACTGCCTGACAGGTTCTGATCAAGCGGCTAAGTAGGCGCTGATCGTGCAGCTGATAAGGCGATGATCAAGCGGCTGATAGTCGTTGATCAAGTGGCTGTCAGGCACAGATCGCATGGCTGAGTAGGCGCTGGTCATGGGGCTGAGTAGGCACAGATCAAGAGGCTGAGGCGATGATAGGGCGGCTGAGTAAATGATCATCGTGTGGTGGATTAGGTGCTGATCAAGAGGCTGACAGGTACTTGTCAAGCGGCTGACAAGCACTGATCGGGCTGCTGTGTAGGCACTGACTGCGGGGCTCAGAAGGCACAGATCAACTGGCTGAAAGATGCTATTCGCGCGGCTGAGTCAGTGCTTTTCAATCGGCTGAGTGGAAAGTGGTCAAGAGCTGATCAAGCTGCTGACAGGTGCTTAACAAGTGGCTGACAATTGCTGATCAACTGGCTGACAGGGGCTAATCAAGCCACTGATAGGCGCTGACCAAGCGGCTGACAGGTGCTGGTCAACTGGCTGACAGGTGCTAATCAAGCGGCTGATAGGTGCACATCAAACTGCTGACAGGTGCTGATCAAGTGGCTGACAGGTACTTGTCAAGCGGCTGACAAATACTGATCGGGCAGCTGTGTAGGCACTGACTGCGGGGCTCAGTAGGCACAGATCAACTGGCTGAAAGATGATATTCACGCGGTTGAGTCTTTGCTTTTCAATCGGCTGAGTGGAAAGTGGTCAAGCGCTGATCAAGCTGCTGACAGGTGCATAACAAGCGGCTGACAATTGCTGATCAAGTGGCTGGCAGGGGCTAATCAAGCAGCTGATAGGTGCTGATCAAGCTGCTGACAGGTGCTGATCAAGCGGTTGACAGGTTCTGATACAGCGGCTAACACGTGCTGATAATGTGGCTGACACTTAATGATGAAGCTGCTTATAGGGGCTGCCCTAGCGCCTGACAGTTGCTGATAAAGTGGCTGACAGGTGCAAATGAAGTGGCTGACAGGTGCTGATCAACTGGCTGACAGGTACTGATCAAGTTGCTGACAGATGCTTCTCAAGTGGCTGACAGGCGCTTATCGCGTGGATGCGTATGCGTTTACCAATCAGCTGAGTGGGCACTGGTCAAGGGGCTGACAGGCACTGATCTAGTGGTGGACCAGGCGCTGAATGACCATCAGAGCAGGAAATGATCAAGCCGCTGACAGGCGCTGATCAGCCCGCTGAGGGTCACTGATCCTGTGGCGGAGTAGGCTCTGATTACGCAGCTAAGCGGGCACTGATCAAGCTGTTGAGAGTTGCTGCTATATTGGCTGACAGGTGCTGATAAAGTGGCTGACAGGTACTGATCAAGCTGCTGACATGCGTTTATCAAGCGGCTGACAGGTGCTGATCAAGTGGCTGACACGTACTTCTCAAGAGGCTGACAGTCACTGATCGGGCGGCTGAGTAGGCGCTGATCATGGGGCTCAGTAGGAGCACAACAACTGGCTGAGAGATGCTATTTGCGCGGCTGAATAGGCACTGTTCAACCGGCTGACAGGTGCTGATCAAGCAGCTGACAGACACTGATCTCGCGGCTGATTAAGCACTGATAGCGCAGCTCAGTAAGTGTTGATCAAGCGGTTTACAGGTGCTTGTAAAGAGGCTGACAGGCGCTTATCGCTCGGCTGCGTAGGCGCTTTTCAATCTGCTGAGTGGGCAGTGGTCAAGCGGCTGACTGACACTGATCCAGTGGTTGACCAGGCGCTGAATGACCAGCAGAGCAGGAAATGATCAAGCGCCTGACAGGAGAAGATCAACCGGCTGAGCGTCACTGACCGCGTGGCTGAGTAGGCTCTGTTCATGCAGCAAAGTGGGTGCTGATCTAGCGGTTGACAGGTGATGATCAATAGACTGAAAGGTGTTAATCAAGCAGCTGATACGCACTGATCAACCTGCTGACAGGTGCTGATCAACCGGATGACAGGTGCTAATGGAGCGACTCTCAGGTGCTGATCAACTGGCTGACAGGTGCTAATCAAGTGGCTGATAGGCCCTGATCAATCTGCTGACAGGTGCTGATCAACTGGCTGACAGGTGCTGATCAAGCAGCTGATACTCGCTGCTCAAGCTGCTGACAGGTGCTGATCATCTGGCTGACAGGTGCTAATCAAGCGGCTGATAGGCGATGATCAAGGTGCTGACAGGTGCTGATCAACTGGCTGACAGGTGCTAAACAAGCAGCTGATAGGTGCTGATTGCGCAGCTGAGAATGCAATGATCAAGCAGCTGACAGGCACTGATCAATCGGTAGGCAGGTGCTGATCAACTTGCTGACAATGCTAATCAAGTAGCTGATAGGCGATGATCAAGCTGCTGACAGGTTCTGATCAAGAGGCTGACATGTGCTGATCAACTGGCTGACAGATGCTAATCACACAGCTGATAGGAGATGATCAAGGGGCTGACAGGTGCTGTTCAACTGGCTGACAGGTGCTAATGAAGCGGCTGACAGGTGCTGATCAATTGGCTGACAGGTGCTGATCAACTAGCTGACAGGTGCTAATCAAGTGGCTAATAGGCCCTGATCAAGCTGCTGATAGGTGATTTTCAGGAGGATGACTGGTGCTTATCGTGCGGCTGCATTGGCGCTTTTCAATCGGCTGAGTGGGCAGTGGTCAAGCAGCTGACAGGCACTAATCAAGCGGCTGACAGGTGCTGATAAAGTCGTTGACAGGTGCTGATCAAGCGACTGATAGTCGCTGATAAAGTGGCTGACAGTACTTCTCAAGTGTCTGTCAGGCGCACCTCGCACGGCTGAGTAGGCACTGATCGCGGGGCTGAGTAGACACAGATCAAGCGGCTGAGGCGATGATCGTGCGGCTGAGTAAATGATGATCGCGTGGCTGATTAGGTGCTGGTCCAGTGGCTGCCAGGTACTTCTCAAGCGGCTGACAGGCACTGATCAAGTGGATGACCAGGAGCTGAATGACCAGCAGAGCAGGAAATGATCAAGCGGCTGACTGGTGCTGATCAACTGCCTGACAGGTTCTGACCAAGCGGCTGAGTAGGTGCTGATCGTGAAGCTGATAAGGCGATGATCAAGCGGCTGATAGTCGTTGATCAAGTGGCTGTCAGGCACAGATCGCATGGCTGAGTAGGCGCTGGTCATGGGGCTGAGTAGGCACAGATCAAGAGGCTGAGGCGATGATCGCGCGGCTGAGTAAATGATCATCGTGTGGCTGATTAGGTGCTGATCAAGAGGCTGACAGGTACTTGTCAAGCTGCTAACAATCACTGATCAGGCGGCTGTGTAGGCACTGACTGCGGGGCTCAGAAGGCACAGATCAACTGGCTGAAAGATGCTATTCGCGTGGCTGAGTCAGTGCTTTTCAATCGGCTGAGTGGAAATTGGTCAAGCGCTGATCAAGCTGCTGACAGGTGCTTAACAAGCGGCTTAAAATTGCTGATCAACTGGCTGACAGGGGCTAATCAAGCCACTGATAGGCGCTGACCAAGCGGCTGACAGGTGCTGGTCAACTGGCTGACAGGTGCTAATCAAGCGACTGATAGGTGCACATCAAGCTGCTGACAGGTGCTGATCAAGTGGCTGACAGGTACTTGTCAAGCGGCTGACAAGCACTGATCGGGCAGCTGTGTAGGCACTGACTGCGGGGCTCAGTAGGCACAGATCAACTGGCTGAAAGATGATATTCACGCAGTTGAGTCTTTGCTTTTCAATCGGCTGAGTGGAAAGTGGTCAAGTGCTGATCAAGCTGCTGACAGGTGCATAACAAGCGGCTGACAATTGCTGATCAAGTGGCTGACAGGGGCTAATCAAGCAGCTGATAGGTGCTGATCAAGCTGCTGACAGGTGCTGATCAAGCGGTTGACAGGTTCTGATACAGCGGCTAACACGTGCTGATAATGTGGCTGACACTTAATGATGAAGCTGCTTATAGGGGCTGCCCTAGCGCCTGACAGTTGCTGATAAAGTGGCTGACAGGTGCAAATGAAGTGGCTGACAGGTGCTGATCAACTGGCTGACAGGTACTGATCAAGTTGCTGATAGATGCTTCTCAAGTGGCTGACAGGCGCTTATCGCGTGGATGCGTATGCGTTTACCAATCAGCTGAGTGGGCACTGGTCAAGGGGCTGACAGGCACTGATCTAGTGGTGGACCAGGCGCTGAATGACCATCAGAGCAGGAAATGATCAAGCCGCTGACAGGCGCTGATCAGCCCGCTGAGGGTCACTGATCCTGTGGCGGAGTAGGCTCTGATTACACAGCTAAGCGGGCACTGATCAAGCTGTTGAGAGTTGCTGATATATTGGCTGACAGGTGCTGATAAAGTGGCTGAAAGGTACTGATCAAGCTGCTGACACGCGTTTATCAAGTGGCTGACAGGTGCTGATCAAGTGGCTGACAGGTACTTCTCAAGAGGCTGACAGTCACTGATCGGGCGGCTGAGTAGGCGCTGATCATGGGGCTCAGTAGGAGCACATCAACTGGCTGAGAGATGCTATTTGCGCGGCTGAATAGGCACTGTTCAACCGGCTGACAGGTGCTGATCAAGCAGCTGACAGACACTGATCTCGCGGCTGATTAAGCACTGATAGCGCAGCTCAGTAAGTGTTGATCATGCGCTTTACAGGTGCTTGTAAAGCGGCTGACAGGCGCTTATCGCTCGGCTGCGTAGTCGCTTCTCAAACTGCTGAGTGGGCAGTGGTCAAGCGGCTGACTGACACTGATCCAGTGGTTGACCAGGCGCTGAATGACCAGCAGAGCAGAAAATGATCAAGCGCCTGACAGGAGAAGATCAACCGGCTGAGCGTCACTGACCGCGTGGCTGAGTAGGCTCTGTACATGCAGAAAAGTGGGTGCTGATCTAGCGGTTGACAGGTGATGATCAATAGACAGACAGGTGTTAATCAAGCAGCTGATACGCACTGATCAACCTGCTGACAGGTGCTGATCAACCGGATGACAGGTGCTAATGAAGCGACTCTCAGGTGCTGATCAACTGGCTGACAGGTGCTAATCAAGTGGCTGATAGGCCCTGATCAACCTGCTGACAGGTGCTGATCAACCGGATGACAGGTGCTAATGGAGCGACTCTCAGGTGCTGATCAACTGGCTGACAGGTGCTAATCAAGTGGCTGATAGGCCCTGATCAATCTGCTGACAGGTGCTGATCAACTGGCTGACAGGTGCTGGTCAACTGGCTGACAGGTGCTGATCAAGCAGCTGATAGGCGCTGATCAAGCGGCTGACAGGTGATGATCTAGCGGCTGATAGGCGCTGATCAAGGGTCTGACAGGCGCTGATCAACTGGCTGATAGGTACTATTCAAGTGGCTGATAGGCCCTGATCAAGCTTCTGACAGGTGCTTGTCAAGCGGCTGAGAGGCCCTTATCACATGGCTGCGTAGGCCCTTTTCAATCAGCTGAGTGGGCACTGATCACGTGGCTGAGTAGGATCTGATCACGCAGCAAAGTGGTCGCTGATCAAGCAGTTGACAGTTGCTGATATAGTGGCTGACAGGTGCTGATAATGTAGCTGACAGGTACTGATCAAGCGGTTGAGTAGGAACTGATCGCGCAGCTGATTAGGCGATGATAAAGCGGCTGACAGGTGCTGATAAAGTCGTTGACAGATGTTGATCTAGCGGCTGATAATCGCTGATTAAGCGGCTGACAGGCACTGATAAAGCGGCTGAAAGGTGCTGATAAAGTCGTTTGCAGATGCTGATCTAGCGTCTGATGATCGCTGATCAAGCGGCTGACAGTACTTCGCATTCGGCTGTCAGGCACATATCGCACGGCTGATTAGGCACTGATCGCGGGGCTGAGTAGGCACAGATCATGCGGCTGAGTCGATGATCGCATGGCTCAATAAATACTGATAGTGAATCTAATTATGTGTTGATCAAGTGGTTTATAGGTGCTTGTCAAGCAGCTGACAGGTGGTGATTGCGCCGCTCAATAAGCGCTGATGGAGGGGGTGATTAGGCGCTAATCAAGCGTCTGACAGTCTCTGATCAAGCGGCAGACAGATTATGATCACGCGGCTGTGTAGGGGCTGATTCGCGGCTCAGTAGGCATTGATCGCGCAGCTGAGAAGGCACTGATCAAGCGGCTGACAGGCAGTGATGAAGTGGCTGGCAAGCGCTGTTTAAGCGGCTTACAGATGCTGATCAAGCAGCTTACAGTTGCTGATCTACTGGCTGAGAGTTGCTAATGAAGCAGCTGACAGGTGTTGATCAACATGGTGACAGGTGCTAATCAAGCAGCTGATAGGTGCTGATTAAGCTGCTGACAGTTGCTGATCAAGCGGCTGACAGGTGCTAATCAACTGGCTGAGAAGTGATAATTAAGCAGCTGATAGGCGCTGATCAAGCTGCTGAAAGGTGCTGATCAAGCGGCTGACAGGTGCTGATCCAGTGGCTTACAGTTGGTGATCAACTGGCTGAGAGGTGCTAATCCAGCTGCTGACAGGTGCTAATCAACTGGCTGACAGGTGCTAATCAAGCAGCCGATAGGTGCTGATCAAGCGGCTAACAGGTGCTGATCAACTGGCTGAGAAGTGATAATTAAGCAGCTGAGAGGCGCTGATCTAGCTGCTGAAAGGTGCTGATCCAGTGGCTTTCAGTTGGTGATCAACTGGCTGAGAGGTGCTGATCTACTGTCTGACAGGTACTTCTCAAACGGCTGACAGGCACTGATCGGGCGGCTGAGTAGGCGCTGGTTGCAGGGCTCATTAGGCGCAGATCAACTGGCTGAGGGATGCAATTCGCGCAGCTGAGTAGGCACTCTTCAACCTGCTGACAGGTGCTGATCAAGCAAATGACCGACTCTGATAAAGAGGCTGACAGACTATGATCACACGGCTGTGTAGGGGCTAATTCGCGTGTGAGTAGGCGCTGATCATGCAGCTGAGAAGGCAATGATAAAGCAGCTGACAGGCACTGATTAAGCGGCTTACAGGTGCTGATCCAGCAGTTGACAGGTGCTGATCAACTGGTGACAGGTGCTAATCCAGCGGCTGACAGTTGGTGATCAACTGGCTGACAGTTGCTAATGAAGCAGCTGACAGGTGTTGATCAACATGCTGACAGGTGCTAATCAAGCAGCTGATAGGTGCTGATAAAACTGCTGACAGTTGCTGATCAAGAAGCTGACAGGTGCTGATCAACAGGCTGACAGGTTCTGATCAAGCGGCTGAGTAGGCGCTGATCGTGCAGGTGATAAGGTGATGATCAAGGGGCTAACAGGCGCTGATCCAGTGGCTAACAGGTGCTGATCAACTGGCTGACAGTTGCAGATCAACTAGCTCACAGGTGCTAATCAAGCAGCTGATAGGTGCTGATCAAGCTGCTGACAGGTGCTGATCAACTGGCTGACTGGTACTGATCAAACGGCTGAGTAGGCGCTGATCATGCAGCTAATTAGGCCATGAGAAAGCGGGTAACAGGCACTGATCCAGCAGCTGAAAGGTGATGATAAAGTGGTTGACAGGTGCTGATCAAGAGGCTGACAGGTACTTGTCAAGCGGCTGAAAAGCACTGATCAGGCGGCTGTGTAGGCACTGACTGCGGGGCTCAGTGGGCACAGATCAACTGGCTGAAAGATGCTATTTGTGCGGCTGAGTCAGTGCTTTTCAATCGGCTGAGTGGAAAGTGGTCAGGCGCTGATCAAGCTGCTGACAGGTGCTTAACAAGCGGCTGACAATTGTTGATCAACTGGCTGACAGGGGCTAATCAAGCCACTGATAGGCGCTGACCAAGCGGCTGACAGGTGCTGGTCCACTGGCTGACAGGTGCTAATCAAGCGGCTGATAGGCGCACATCAAGCTGCTGACAGGTGCTGATCAAGTGTCTGACAGGTACTTGTCAAGCGGCTGACAAGCACTGATCGGGCAGCTGTGTAGGCACTGACTGCGAGGCTCAGTAGGCACAGATCAACTGGCTGAAAGATGATATTCACGCGGTTGAGTCTTTGCTTTTCAATCGGCTGAGTGGAAAGTGGTCAAGCGCTGATCAAGCTGCTGACAGGTGCATAACAAGCGGCTGACAGTTGCTGATGAAGTGGCTGACAGGGGCTAATCAAGCAGCTGATAGGTGCTGATAAAGCTGCTGACAGGTGCTGATCAAGCGGTTGACAGGTTCTGATACAGCGGCTAACACGTGCTGATAATGTGGCTGACAGTTAATGATCAAGCTGCTTATAGGGGCTGCCCTAGCGCCTGACAGTTGCTGATAAAGTGGCTGACAGGTGCAAATGAACTGGTTGACAGGTGCTGATCAACTGGCTGACAGGTACTTATCAAGCTGCTGACAGATGCTTCTCAAGTGGCTGACAGGCGCTTATCACGTGGATGCGTATGCGTTTATCAATCAGCTGAGTGGGCACTGGTCAAGGGGCTGACAGGCACTGATCTAGTGGTGGACCAGGCGCTGAATGACCACCAGAGCAGGAAATGATCAAGCCGCTGACAGGCGCTGATCAGCCCCCTGAGGGTCACTGATCCTGTGGCGGAGTAGGCTCTGATTACGCAGCTAAGCGGGCACTGATCAAGCTGTTGAGAGTTGCTGATATATTGGCTGACAGGTGCTGATAAAGTGGCTGACAGGTACTGATCAAGCTGCTGACACGCGTTTATCAAGCGGCTGACAGGTGCTGATCAAGTGGCTGACAGGTTCTTCTCAAGAGGCTGACAGTCACTGATTGGGCGGCTGAGTAGGCGCTGATCATGGGGCTCAGTAGGAGCAGATCAACTGGCTGAGAGATGCTATTTGCCCGGCTGAATAGGCACTGTTCAACCGGCTGACAGGTGCTGATCAAGCAGCTGACAGACACTGATCTCGCGGCTGATTAAGCACTGATAGCGCAGCTCAGTAAGTGTTGATCAAGCGGTTTACAGGTGCTTCTAAAGCGGCTGACAGGCGCTTATCGCTCGGCTGCGTAGGCGCTTCTCAATCTGCTGAGTGGGCAGTGGTCAAGCGGCTGACTGACACTGATCCAGTGGTTGACCAGGCGCTGAATGACCAGCAGAGCAGGAAATGATCAAGCGCCTGACAGGAGAAGATCAACCGGCTGAGCGTCACTGACCGCGTGGCTGAGTAGGCTCTGTTCATGCAGCAAAGTGGGTGCTGATCTAGCGGTTGACAGGTGATGATCAATAGACTGACAGGTGTTAATCAAGCAGCTGATACGCACTGATCAACCTGCTGACAGGTGCTGATCAACCGGATGACAGGTGCTGGTCAACTGGCTGACAGGTGCTAATGAAGCGACTGTCAGGTGCTGATCAACTGGCTGACAGGTGCTAATCAAGTGGCTGATAGGCCCTGATCAATCTGCTGACAGGTGCTGATCAACTGGCTGACAGGTGCTGATCAAGCAGCTGATACTCGCTGCTCAAGCTGCTGACAGGTGCTGATCATCTGGCTGACAGGTGCTAATCAAGCGGCTGATAGGCGATGATCAAGGTGCTGACAGGTGCTGATCAACTGGCTGACAGGTGCTAAACAAGCAGCTGATAGGTGCTGATTGCGCAGCTGAGAATGCAATGATCAAGCAGCTGACAGGCACTGATCAATCGGTATGCAGGTGCTGATCAACTGGCTGACAAGTGCTAATCAAGTAGCTGATAGGCGATGATCAAGGTGCTGACAGGTGCTGATCAACTGGCTGACAGGTGCTAATGAAGCGGCTGACAGGTGCTGATCAAGAGGCTGACAGGTGCTGATCAACTGGCTGACAGGTGCTAATCACACAGCTGATAGGCGATGATCAAGGGGCTGACAGGTGTTGTTCAACTGGCTGACAGGTGGTAATGAAGCGGCTGACAGGTGCTGATCAATTGGCTGACAGGTGCTGATCAACTAGCTGACAGGTGCTAATCAAGTGGCTAATAGGCCCTGATCAAGCTGCTGACAGGTGATTTTCAGGCGGATGACTGGTGCTTATCGCGTGCCTGCATTGGCACTTTTCAGTCGGCTGAGTGGGCAGTGGTCAAGCAGCTGACAGGAACTAATCAAGCGGCTGGCAGGTGCTGATAAAGTCGTTGACAGGTGCTGATCAAGCGACTGATAGTCGCTGATAAAGTGGCTGACAGTACTTCTCAAGTGTCTGTCAGGCGCACCTCGCACGGCTGAGTAGGCGCTGATCGCGGGGCTGAGTAGACACAGATCAAGCGGCTGAGGCGATGATCGTGCGGCTGAGTAAATGATGATCGCGTGGCTGATTAGGTGCTGGTCAAGTGGCTGCCAGGTACTTCTCAAGCGGCTGAAAGGCACTGATCAAGTGGATGACCAGGAGCTGAATGACCAGCAGAGCAGGAAATGATCAAGCGGCTGAGTGGTGCTGATCAACTGCCTGAGAGGTTCTGATCAAGCGGCTGAGTAGGCGCTGATCGTGCAGCTGATAAGGCGATGATCAAGCGGCTGATAGTCATTGATCAAGTGGATGTCAGGCACAGATCGCATGGCTGAGTAGGCGCTGGTCATGGGTCTGAGTAGGCACAGATCAAGAGGCTGAGGCGATGATCGCGTGGCTGAGTAAATGATCATCGTGTGGCTGATTAGGTGCTGATCAAGAGGCTGACAGGTACTTGTCAAGCGGCTGACAAGCACTGATCGGGCGGCTGTGTAGGCACTGACTGCGGGGCTCAGTAGGCACAGATCAACTGGCTGAAAGATGCTATTCGCGCGGCTCAGTCGGTGCTTTCCAATCGGCAGAGTGGAAAGTGGTCAAGCGCTGATCAAGCTGCTGACAGGTGCTTAACAAGCGGCTGACAATTGCTGATCAACTGGCTGACAGGGGCTAATCAAGCCACTGATAGGCGCTGATCAAGCGGCTGACAGGTGCTTGTTAACTGGCTGACAGGTGCTAATCAAGCGGCTGATAGGCGCACATCAAGCTGCTGACAGGTGCTGATCAAGTGGCTGACAGTTACTTGTCAAGCGGCTGACAAGCACTGATCGGGCAGCTGTGTAGGCACTGACTGCGGGGCTCAGTAGGCCCAGATAAACTGGCTGAAAGATGGTCTTCACGCGGTTGAGTCTTTGCTTTTCAATCGGCTGAGTGGAAAGTGGTCAAGCGCTGATCAAGCTGCTGACAGGTGCATAACAAGCGGCTGACAATTGCTGATCCAGTGGCTGACAGGGGCTAATCAAGCAGCTGATAGGTGCTGATAAAGCTGCTGACAGTTGCTGATCAAGCGGTTGACAGGTTCTGAAATAGCGGCTAACAGGTGCTGATAATGTGGCTGACAGTTAATGATCAAGCTGCTTATAGGGCCTGCCCTAGCGCCAGACAGTTGCTGATAAAGTGGCTGACAGGTGCAAATGAAGTGGGTGACAGGTGCTGATCAACTGGTTGACAGGTACTGATCAAGTGGCTGATAGGCCCTGATCAAGCTGCTGACAGGTGCTGATTAAGCGGCTGACAGGTGCTAATCAACTGGCTGACAGGGGCTAATCAAGCGGCTGATAGGCGCTGATCAAGCGGCTAACAGGTGCTGATCAACTGGCTGAGAAGTGTTAATTAAGCAGCTGATAGGTGCTGATCAAGCTGCTGAAAGTTGCTGATCAAGCGGCTGACAGGTGCTGATCCAGTGGCTTACAGGTGCTGATCAACTGGCTTAGAGGTGCTGATCAACTGGCTGACAGGTACTTCTCAAGCGGCTGACAGGCACGGACCGGGCGGCTGAGTAGGCGTTCATTGCGGGGCTCAGTAGGCGCAGATCAACTGGGTGAGAGATGCAATTCGCGCGGCTGAGTAGGCACTCTTCAACCTCCAGACAGTTGCTGATCAAGCGGATGACTGACTCGGATAAAGAGGCTGACAGACTATGATCACGTGGCTGTGGAGGGGCTGATTCGCGGCTGAGTAGGCGCTGATCGCGCAGCTGAGAAGGCAATGATCCAGCAGCTGACAGGCGCTGATGAAGCGGCTGGCAGGTGCTGTTTAATCGGCTTACAGGTGCTGATCAAGAGGCTGACAGGTGCTGATCAACTGGCTGACAGGTGCTAATCAAGTGGCTGACAGTTGCTGATCAACTGGCTGACAGTTCCTAATGAAGCGGCTGACAGGTGTTGATCAACATGCTGACAGGTGCTAATCAAGCAGCTGATAGGTGCTGATCAAGCGGTTGGCAGGTTCTGATACAGCGGCTAACAGGTGCTGATAATGTGGCTGACATTTAATGATCAAGCTGCTTATAGGCACTGCCCTGGCACCTGACAGTTGCTGATAAAGTGGCTGAAAGGTGCAAATGAAGTGTCTGACAGGTGCTGGTCAACTGGCTGACAGGTACTGATCAAGTGGCTGATAGGCCCTGATCAAGTTGCTGACAGATGCTTCTCAAGTGGCTGACAGGCGCTTATCGCGTGGATGCGTATGCGTTTATCAATCATCTGAGTGGGCACTGGTCAAGGGGCTGACAGGCACTGATCTAGTGTTTGACCAGGCGCTGAATGACCATCAGAGCAGGAAATGATCAAGCCGCTGAGAGGCGCAGATCAGTCGCCTGAGGGTCACTGATCCTGTGGCTGAGTAGGCTCTGATTACGCAGCTAAGCGGGCACTGATCAAGCTGTTGAGAGTTGCTGATATATTGGCTGACAGGTGCTGATAAAGTGGCTGACAGGTACTGATCAAGCTGCTGACACGCGTTTATCAAGCGGCTGACAGGTGCTGATCAAGTGGCTGGCAGGTACTTCTCAAGAGGCTGACACTCACTGATCGGGCGGCTGAGTAGGCGCTGATCGTGGGGCTCAGTAGGAGCACATCAACTGGCTGAGAGATGCTATTTGCGCGGCTGAATAGGCACTGTTCAACCGGCTGACAGGTGCTGATCAAGCAGCTGACAGACACTGATCTCGCGGCTGATTATGCACTGATAGCACAGCTCAGTAAGTGTTGATCAACCGGTTTACAGGTGCTTGTAAAGCGGCTGACAGGCGCTTATCGCTCGGCTGCGTAGGCGCTTTTCAATCTGCTGAGTGGGCAGTGGTCAAGCGGCTGACTGACACTGATCAAGTGGTTGACCAGGCGCTGAATGAACACCAGAGCAGGAAATGATCAAGCGCCTGACAGGAGAAGATCAACCGGCTGAGCGTCACTGACCGCGTGGCTGAGTAGGCTCTGTTCATGCAGCAAAGTGGGTGCTGATCTAGCGGTTGACAGGTGATAATCAATAGTCAGACAGGTGTTAATCCAGCAGCTGATACAAACTGATCAACCTGCTGACAGGTGCTGATCAAGCGGATGACAGGTGCTGATCAAGCGGTTGACAGTTTCTGATACAGCGGCTAACACGTGCTGATAATGTGGCTGACAGTTAATGATCAAGCTGCTTCTAGGGGCTGCCCTAGCGCCTGACCGTTGCTGATAAAGTGGCTGACAGGTGCAAATGAAGTGGCTGACAGGTGCTGATCCACTGGCTGACAGGTACTGATCAAGCTGCTGACAGATGCTTCTCAAGTGGCTGGCAGGTGCTTATCGCGTGGATGCGTATGCGTTTATCAATCAGCTGAGTGGGCACTGGTCAAGGGGCTGACAGGCACTGATCTAGTGGTGGACCAGGCGCTGAATGACCATCAGAGCAGGAAATGATCAAGCCGCTGACAGGCGCTGATCAGCCTGCTGAGGGTCACTGATCCTGTGGCGGAGTAGGCTCTGATTATGCAGCTAAGCGGGCACTGATCAAGCTGTTGAGAGTTGCTGATATATTGGCTGACAGGTGCTGATAAAGTGGCTGACAGGTACTGATCAAGCTGCTGACATGCGTTTATCAAGCGGCTGACAGGTGCTGATCAAGTGGCTGACAGGTACTTCTCAAGAGGCTGACAGTCACTGATCGGGCGGCTGAGTAGGCACTGATCATGGGGCTCAGTAGGAGCAGATCAACTGGCTGAGAGATGCTATTTACGTGGCTGAATAGGCACTGTTCAACCGGCTGACAGGTGCTGATCAAGCAGCTGACAGACACTGATCTCGGGGCTGATTAAGCACTGATAGCGCAGCTCAGTAAGTGTTGATCAAGCGGTTTACAGGTGCTTGTAAAGCGGCTGACAGGCGCTTATCGCTCGGCTGCGTAGGCGCTTTTCAATCTGCTGAGTGGGCAGTGGTCAAGCGGCTGACTGACACTGATCCAGTGGTTGACCAGGCGCTGAATGACCAGCAGAGCAGGAAATGATCAAGCGCCTGACAGGAGAAGATCAACCGGCTGAGCGTCCCTGACTGCGTGGCTGAGTAGGCTCTGTTCATGCAGCAAAGTGGGTGCTGATCTAGCGGTTGACAGGTGATGATCAATAGACTGACAGGTGTTAATCAAGCAGCTGATACGCACTGATCAACCTGCTGACAGGTGCTGATCAACCGGATGACAGGTGCTGATCAACTGGCTGACAGGTGCTAATGAAGCGACTCTCAGGTGCTGATCAACTGGCTGACAGGTGCTAATCAAGTGGCTGATAGGCCCTGATCAATCTGCTGACAGGTGCTGATCAACTGGCTGACAGGTGCTGATCAAGCAGCTGATACTCGCTGCTCAAGCTGCTGACAGGTGCTGATCATCTGGCTGACAGGTGCTAAAGAAGCAGCTGATAGGTGCTGATTGTGCAGCTGAGAATGCAATGATCAAGCAGCTGACAGGCACTGATCAATCGGTAGGCAGGTGTTGATCAACTGGCTGACAAGTGCTAATCAAGTAGCTGATAGGCGATGATCAAGCTGCTGACAGGTTCTGATCAAGAGGCTGACAGGTGCTGATCAACTGGCTGACAGGTGCTAATCACACGGCTGATAGTCGATGATCAAGGGGCTGACAGGTGCTGTTCAACTGGCTGACAGGTGCTGATCAATTGGCTGACAGGTGCTGATCAACTTGCTGACAGGTTCTAATCAAGTGGCTAATAGGCCCTGATCAAGCTGCTGACAGGTGATTTTCAGACGGCTGACTGGTGCTTATCGCGCGGCTGCATTGGCGCTTTTCAGTCGGCTGAGTGGGCAGTGGTCAAGCAGCTGACATGCACTAATCATGCGGCTGACAGGTGCTGATAGAGTCGTTGACAGGTGCTGATCAAGCGACTGATAGTCGCTGATAAAGTGGCTGACAGTACTTCTCAAGTGTCTGTCAGGCGCACCTCGCACGGCTGAGTAGGCACTGATCGCGGGGCTGAGTAGACACAGATAAAGCGGCTGAGGCGATGATCATGCGGCTGAGTAAATGATGATCGCGTGGCTGATTAGGTGCTGGTCAAGTGGCTGCCAGGTATTTCTCAAGCGGCTGACAGGCACTGATCAAGTGGATGACCAGGAACTGAATGACCAGCAGACCAGGAAATGATCAAGCGGCTGACTGGTGCTGATCAACTGCCTGACAGGTTCTGACCAAGCGGCTGAGTAGGTGCTGATCGTGAAGCTGATAAGGCGATGATCAAGCGGCTGATAGTCGTTGATCAAGTGGCTGTCAGGCACAGATCGCATGGCTGAGTAGGCGCTGGTCATGGGGCTGAGTAGGCACAGATCAAGAGGCTGAGGCGATGATCGCGCGGCTGAGTAAACGATCATCGTGTGGCTGATTAGGTGCTGATCAAGAGGCTGACAGGTACTTGTCAAGCGGCTGACAAGCACTGATCAGGCGACTGTGTAGGCACTGACTGCGGGGCTCAGTAGGCACAGATCAACTGGCTGAAAGATGCTATTCGCGCGGCTGAGTCAGTGCTTTTCAATCGGCTGAGTGGAAAGTGGTCAAGCGCTGATCAAGCTGCTGACAGGTGCTTAACAAGCGGCTGACAATTGCTGATCAACTGGCTGACAGGGGCTAATCAAGCCTCTGATAGGCGCTGACCAAGCGGCTGACAGGTGCTGGTCAACTGGCTGACAGGTGCTAATCAAGCGGCTGATAGGCGCACATCAAGCTGCTGACAGGTGCTGATCAAGTGGCTGACAGGTACTTGTCAAACGGCTGACAAGCACTGATCGGGCAGCTGTGTAGGCACTGACTGCGGGGCTCAGTAGGCACAGATCAACTGGCTGAAATATGATATTCACGCGGTTGAGTCTTTGCTTTTCAATCGGCTGAGTGGAAAGTGGTCAAGCGCTGATCAAGCTGCTGACAGGTGCATAACAAGCGGCTGACAATTGCTGATCAAGTGGCTGACAGGGGCTAATCAAGCAGCTGATAGGTGCTGATAAAGCTGCTGACAGGTGCTGATCAAGCGGTTGACAGGTTCTGATACAGCGGCTAACACGTGCTGATAATGTGGCTGAGAGTTAATGATCAAGCTGCTTCTAGGGGCTGCCCTAGCGCCTGACCGTTGCTGATAAAGTGGCTGACAGGTGCAAATGAAGTGGCTGACAGGTGCGGATCCACTGGCTGACAGGTACTGATCAAGTTGCTGATAGATGCTTCTCAAGTGGCTGACAGGCGCTTATCGCGTGGATGCGTATGCGTTTATCAATCAGCTGAGTGGGCACTGGTCAAGGGGCTGACAGGCACTGATCTAGTGGTGGACCAGGCGCTGAATGACCAATAGAGCAGGAAATGATCAAGCCGCTGACAGGCGCTGATCAGCCCGCTGAGGGTCACTGATCCTGTGGCGGAGTAGGCTCTGATTACGCAGCTAAGCGGGCACTGATCAAGCTGTTGAGAGTTGCTGATATATTGGCTGACAGGTGCTGATAAAGTGGCTGACAGGTACTGATCAAGCTGCTGACATGCGTTTATCAAGCGGCTGACAGGTGCTGATCAAGTGGCTGACAGGTACTTCTCAAGAGGCTGACAGTCACTGATCGGGTGGCTGAGTAGGCACTGATCATGGGGCTCAGTAGGAGCAGATCAACTGGCTGAGAGATGCTATTTGCGCGGCTGAATAGGCACTGTTCAACCGGCTGACAGGTGCTGATCAAGCAGCTGACAGACACTGATCTCGCGGCTGATTAAGCACTGATAGCGCAGCTCAGTAAGTGTTGATCAAGCGGTTTACAGGTGCTTGTAAAGCGGCTGACAGGCGCTTATCGCTCGGCTGCGTAGGCGCTTTTCAATCTGCTGAGTGGGCAGTGGTCAAGCGGCTGACTGACACTGATCCAGTGGTTGACCAGGCGCTGAATGACCAGCAGAGCAGGAAATGATCAAGCGCCTGACAGGAGAAGATCAACCGGCTGAGCGTCACTGACTGCGTGGCTGAGTAGGCTCTGTTCATGCAGCAAAGTGGGTGCTGATCTAGCGGTTGACAGGTGATGATCAATAGACTGACAGGTGTTAATCAAGCAGCTGATACGCACTGATCAACCTGCTGACAGGTGCTGATCAACCGGATGACAGGTGCTGATCAACTGGCTGACAGGTGCTAATGAAGCGACTCTCAGGTGCTGATCAACTGGCTGACAGGTGCTAATCAAGTGGCTGATAGGCCCTGATCAATCTGCTGACAGGTGCTGATCAACTGGCTGACAGGTGCTGATCAAGCAGCTGATACTCGCTGCTCAAGCTGCTGACAGGTGCTGATCATCTGGCTGACAGGTGCTAAAGAAGCAGCTGATAGGTGCTGATTGTGCAGCTGAGAATGCAATGATCAAGCAGCTGACAGGCACTGATCAATCCGTAGGCAGGTGCTGATCAACTGGCTGACAAGTGCTAATCAAGTAGCTGATAGGCGATGATCAAGCTGCTGACAGGTTCTGATCAAGAGGCTGACAGGTGCTGATCAACTGGCTGACAGGTGCTAATCACACGGCTGATAGTCGATGATCAAGGGGCTGACAGGTGCTGTTCAACTGGCTGACAGGTGCTGATCAATTGGCTTACAGGTGCTGATCATCTAGCTGACAGGTGCTAATCAAGTGGCTAATAGGCCCTGATCAAGCTGCTGACAGGTGATTTTCAGGCGGCTGACTGGTGCTTATCGCGCGGCTGCATTGGCGCTTTTCAGTCGGCTGAGTGGGCAGTGGTCAAGCAGCTGACAGGCACTAATCAAGCGGCTGACAGGTGCTGATAAAGTCGTTGACAGGTGCTGATCAAGCGACTGATAGTCGCTGATAAAGTGGCTGACAGTACTTCTCAAGTGTCTGTCAGGCGCACCTCGCACGGCTGAGTACGCGCTGATCGCGGGGCTGAGTAGACACATATCAAGCGGCTGAGGCGATGATCGTGCGGCTGAGTAAATGATGATCGCGTGGCTGATTAGGTGCTGGTCCAGTGGCTGCCAGGTACTTCTCAAGCGGCTGACAGGCACTGATCAAGTGGATGACCAGGAGCTGAATGACCAGCAGAGCAGGAAATGATCAAGCGGCTGACTGGTGCTGATCAACTGCCTGACAGGTTCTGACCAAGCAGCTGAGTAGGTGCTGATCGTGAAGCTGATAAGGCGATGATCAAGCGGCTGATAGACATTGATCAAGTGGCTGTCAGGCACAGATCGCATGGCTGAGTAGGCGCTGGTCATGGGGCTGAGTAGGCACAGATCAAGAGGCTGAGGCGATGATCGCGCGGCTGAGTAAATGATCATCGTGTGGCTGATTAGGTGCTGATCAAGAGGCTGACAGGTACTTGTCAAGCGGCTGACAAGCACTGATCAGGCGGCTGTGTAGGCACTGACTGCGGGGCTCAGTAGGCACAGATCAACTGGCTGAAAGATGCTATTCGCGCGGCTGAGTCAGTGCTTTTCAATCGGCTGAGTGGAAAGTGGTCAAGCGCTGATCAAGCTGCTGACAGGTGCTTAACAAGCGGCTGACAGGTGCTGGTCAACTGGCTGACAGGGGCTAATCAAGCCACTGATAGGCGCTGACCAAGCGGCTGACAGGTGCTGGTCAACTGGCTGACAGGTGCTAATCAAGCGGCTGATAGGTGCACATCAAGCTGTTGACAGGTGCTGATCAAGTGGCTGACAGGTACTTGTCAAGCGGCTGACAAGCACTGATCGGGCAGCTGTGTAGGCACTGACTGCGGGGCTCAGTAGGCACAGATCAACTGGCTGAAGATGATATTCACGCGGTTGAGTCTTTGCTTTTCAATCGGCTGAGTGGAAAGTGGTCAAGCGCTGATCAAGCTGCTGACAGGTGCATAACAAGCGGCTGACAATTGCTGATCAAGTGGCTGACAGGGGCTAATCAAGCAGCTGATAGGTGCTGATAAAGCTGCTGACAGGTGCTGATCAAGCGGTTGACAGGTTCTGATAGAGCGGCTAACACGTGCTGATAATGTGGCTGACAGTTAATGATCAAGCTGCTTCTAGGGGCTGCCCTAGCGCCTGACCGTTGCTGATAAAGTGGCTGACAGGTGCTGATCAACTGGCTGACAGGTACTGATCAAGCTGCTGCAGATGCTTTTCAAGTGGCTGACAGGCGCTTATCGCTCGGCTGCGTAGGCTCTTTTCAATCTGCTGAGTGGGCAGTGGTCAAGCGGCTGACTGACACTGATCTAGTGGTTGACCAGGCGCTGAATGACCAGCAGAGCAGGAAATGATCAAGCGGCTGACTGGTGCTGATCAACTGCCTGACAGGTTCTGATCAAGCGGCTGAGTAGGCGCTGATCGTGCAGCTGATAAGGCGATGATCAAGCGGCTGATAGTCGTTGATCAAGTGGCTGTCAGGCACAGATCCCATGGCTGAGTAGGCGCTGGTCATGGGGCTGAGTAGGCACAGATCAAGAGGCTGAGGCGATGATCGCGCGGCTGAGTAAATGATCATCGTGTGGCTGATTAGGTGCTGATCAAGAGGCTGACACGCGTTTATCAAGCTGCTGACCAGTGCTGATCAAGTGGCTGGCAGGTGCTGATCAAGAGGCTGATAGGCGCTGATCAAGGGTCTGACAGGTGCTGATCAACTTGCTGACAGGTACTTCTCAAGCGGCTGACAGACACTGATCGGGCGGCTGAATAGGCGCTGATTGCGGGGCTCAGTATGCACAGACCAACTGGCCGAAAGATGCTCTTCACGTGGCTCAGTCCGTGCTTTTCAATCGGCTGAGTGGAAAGTGGTCAAGCGCTGATCAAGCTGCTGACAGGTGCTTAACAAGCGGCTGACAATTGCTGATCAACTGGCTGACAGAGGCTAATCAAGGCACTGATAGGCGCTGATCAAGCGGCTGACAGTTTCTGATCAACCGGCTGAGGGTCACGGATCACGTGGCTGAGTAGGATCTGATCATGCAGCAAAGTGGTCGCTGATCAAGCTGTTCACAGGTGCTGATATAGTGGCTGACAGGTGCTGATAAAGTGGCTGACAGGTACTGATCAAGCGGTTGAGTAGGCGCTGATCGCACAGCTGATTAGGCGATGATAAAGTGGCTGACAGGTGCTGATGAAGTGGCTGACAGGTGCTGATAAAGTCGTTGACAGATGTTGATCTAGCAGCTGATAATCGCTGATCAAGAGGCTGACAGCGCTGATTAAGTGGCTGAAAGGTTCTGATAAAGTAGTTGGCAGATGCTGATCTAGCGGCTTATGATCGCTGATCAAGCGGCTGACAGTACTTCGCATTCGGCTGTCAGGCACATATTGCACGGCTGATTAGGCCCTGATCGCGGGGCTGAGTAGGCACAGATCATGCGGCTGAGGCGATGATCACATGGCTCAGTAAATACTGATAGTGAATCTAATTAGGTGTTGATCAAGTGGTTTATACGTGCTTGTCAAGCAGCTGACAGGTGCTGATTGTGCCGCTAAATAGGCCGTGATTGAGGTGGTGATTAGGCGCTGATCAAACGTCTGACAGTCTCTGTTCAAGCGGCAGGCAGACTATGATCACTAGGCTGTGTAGGGGCTGATTCACCGCTCCGTAGGCATTTATCGCACAGCTGAGAAGGCACTGATCAAGCGGGTGAAAGGCACTGATGAAGCGGCTGGCAGGCGCTGTTTAAGTGGCTTACAGGTGCTGATCAAGCAGCTGACAGGTGTTGATCAACTGTCTGACAAGTGCTAATCCAGCGGCTGACAGTGGCTGATCAACTGGCTGAGAGTTGCTAATGAAGCGGCTGAAGGTGTTGATCAACATGCTGACAGGTGCTAATCAAGCAGCTGATAGGTGTTGATAAGGCTGCTGACAGTTGCTGATCAAGCTGCTGACATGTGCTGATTAAGCGGCTGACAGGTGCTAATCATCTGTATGACAGGTGCTAATCACGTGGCTGATAGGCGCTGATCAAGCGGCTAAAAGGTGCTGATCAACTGGCTGAGAAGTTTTAATTAAGCAGCTGATAGGCGCTGATCAAGCTGTGGAAACGTGCTGATCAAGTGGCTGACAAGTGCTGATCCAGTGGCTTACAGGTGGTGATCAACTGGTTAAGAGGTGCTGATCAATTGGCTGACAGGTACTTCTCAATCGCTGAGAGGCACTGATTGGGCGGCTGAGTAGGCGCTGATTGCGGGGCTCAGTAGGAGCAGAACAACTGGCTGAGAGATGCAATTCTCGCGGATGGGTAGGCACTCTTCAACCTGCTGACAGGTGCTGATCAAGCGGATGACCGACTCTGATAAAGAGGCTGACAGACTCTGACCACGCGACTGTGGAGGGGCTGATTCGCGGCTGAGTAGGCAATGATCAAACAGCTGGCAGGCACTGATGAAGCCGCAGGCAGGCGCTGTTTAAGCAGCTGACAGGTGTTGATCAACTGGCTGACAGGTGCTAATCCAGCGGCTGACAGTTGCTGATCAACTGGCTGACAGTTGCTAATGAAGCGGCTGACAGGTGGTGATCAACATGCTGACAGGTGCTAATCAAGAAGCTGATAGGTGCTGATAAAGCTGCGGACAGGTGCTGATCAAGAGGCTGACAGGTGCCGATCAACTGGGTGACAGGTTCTGATCAAGCGGCTGAGTAGGCGCTGATTGTGCAGCTGATAAGGTGATGATCAAGCGGCGAACAGGCGCGGATCCAGTGGCTTACAGGTGCTGATCAATTGGCTGAGAGGTGCTTATCAACTGGCTAACAGGTGCTAATCAAGCAGCTGATAGGCGCTGATCAAGCTGCTTACAGGTGCTGAACAACTGGCTGACTGGTACTGATCAAGCGCCTGAGTAGGCACTGATCATGCAGCTGATTAAGCAATGATAAAGCGGCTAACAGGCGCTGATGAAGCGGCTGACAGGCACTGATGAAGTGGTTGACCAGGCGCTGAATGACCAGCAGAGCAGGAAATGATCAATCGGCTGACAGACGCTGATCAACTGGCTGAGGGTCACGGATCACGTGGCTGAGTAGGATCTGATCACGCAGCAAAGTGGTCGCTGATGAAGTAGTTGACAGGTGCTGATAAAGTGGCTGACAGGTAATGATCAAGCGGTTGAGAAGGCGCTGATCGCACAGCTGATTAGGCGATGATAAAGTGGCTGACAGGCGCTGATCAAGCTGCTGACAGGAGCTGAGAGTCGTTGACAGATGTTGATCTAGCGGATGATAATCACTGATCAAGCAGCTGACAGGCGCTGATCAAGCGGCTGACAGGCGCTGATCAAGCGGCTGACAGGTGCTGGTCAACTGCTGACAGACACTGATCTCGCGGCTGATTAAGCACTGATAGCGCAGCTCAGTAAGTGTTGATCAAGCGGTTTACAGGTGCTTGTAAAGCGGCTGACAGGCGCTTATCACTCGGCTGCGTAGGCGCTTTTCAATCTGCTGAGTGGGCAGTGGTCAAGCGGCTGACTGACACTGATCAAGTGGTTGACCAGGCGCTGAATGACCAGCAGAGGAGGAAATGATCAAGGGCCTGACAGGAGAAGATCAACCGGCTGAGCGTCACTGACCGCGTAGCTGAGTAGGCTCTGTTCATGCAGCAAAGTGGGTGCTGATCTAGCGGTTGACAGGTGATGATCAATAGACAGACAGGTGTTAATCAAGCAGCTGATACGCACTGATCAAGCAGATGACAGGTGTTGATCAACTGGTTAACAGGTGCTAATGAAGCGACTCTCAGGTGCTGATCAACTGGCTGACAGGTGCTAATCAAGTGGCTGATAGGCCCTGATCAATCTGCTGACAGGTGCTGATCAACTGCCTGACAAGTGCTGATCATCTGGCTGACAGGTGCTAATCAAGCGGCTGATAGACGATGATCAAGGTGCTGACAGGTGCTGATCAACTGGCTGACAGGTGCTAAACAAGCAGCTGATAGGTGCTGATTGCGCAGCTGAGAATGCAATGATCAAGCAGCTGACAGGCACTGATCAATCGGTAGGCAGGTGCTGATCAACTGGCTGACAAGTGCTAATCAAGTAGCTGATAGGCGATGATCAAGCTGCTGACAGGTTCTGATCAAGAGGCTGACAGGTGCTAATCACACGGCTGATAGGCGATGATCAAGGGGCTGACAGGTGCTGTTCAACTGGCTGACAGGTGCTGATCAATTGGCTGACAGGTGCTGATCAACTAGCTGACAGGTGCTAATCAAGTGGCTAATAGGCCCTGATCAAGCTGCTGACAGGTGATTTTCAGGCGGCTGACTGGTGCTTATCGCGCGGCTGCATTGGCGCTTTTCAATCGGCTGAGTGGGAAGTGGTCAAGCAGCTGACAGGCGCTAATCAAGCGGCTGACAGGTGCCCATAAAGTCGTTGACAGGTGCTGATTAAGCGACTGATAGTCGCTGATAAAGTGGCTGACAGTACTTCTCAAGTGTCTGTCAGGCGCACATCTCACGGCTGAGTAGGCGCTGATCGCGGGGCTGAGTAGACACAGATCAAGCGGCTGAGGCGATGATCGTGCGGCTGAGTAAATGATGATCGCGTGGCTGATTAGGTGCTGGTCAAGAGGCTGACACGCGTTTATCAAGCTGCTGACAGGTGCTGATCAACTGGCTGACTGGTACTGATCAAGCGGCTTAGTAGGCGCTGATCATGCAGCTGGTTAGACGATGATAAAGTGGGTAACAGGCGCTGATCAAGCGGCTGATAGGTGCTCATCAAGCGGCTGACAGGTGCAGATCAAGCGGCTGACAGGTGCTGATCAACTGGCTGATAGGTACTATTCAAGTGGCTGATAGGCCCTGATCATGCTTCTGACAGGTGCTTGTCAAGTGGCTGAGAGGCACTTATCGCGTGGATGCGCAGGTGCTTTTCAATCAGCTGAGTGGGCACTGGTCAAGTGGCTGACAGGCACTGATGAAGTGCTTGACCAGGCGCTGAATGACCAGCAGAGCAGGAAATGATCAAGCGGCTGACAGGCGCTGATCAACCGGCTGAGGGTCACTGATCATGTGGCTGAATAGTATCTGATCACGTGGCTGTGTAGGATCTGATCATGCAGCAAAGTGCTCGCTGATCAAGCAGCTGACAGGCACTGATGAAGCGGCTGGCAGGCGCTGTTTAAGCGGCTTACAGGTGCTGACCAAGCAGCTGACAGGTGCTGATCAACTGGCTGAAAGGTGCTTATCAAGCGTCTGACAGTTGCTGATCAACTGGCTGACAGTTGGTAATGAAGCGGCTGACAGGTGTTGATCAACATGCTGACAGGTGCTAATCAAGCAGCTGATAGGTGCTGATAAAGTTGGTGAGAGGTGCTGATCAAGCCGCTGACAGGTGCTGATCGCGCCGCTCAATAGGCAGAGATCGAGGGGGTGATTAGGCGCTGATCAAGCGTCTGACAGTCTCTGATCAAGCGGCTGATAGACTACGATCACGGGCTCTGTAGGGGCTGATTCGTGGCTGAGTAGGCATTGATCGCGCAGCTGAGAAGGCACTGATCAAGCGGCTGGCAGGCCCTGTTTAAGCGGCTTACAGGTGCTGATCAAGCAGCTGACAGGTGCTGATCAACTGTCTGACAGGTGCTAATCAAGCGGTGACAAGTGTTGATCAACATGCTGACAGGTGCTAATCAAGCAGCTGATAGGTGCTGATTAAGCTGCTGACAGGTGGTGATCAAGCAGCTGACAGGTGCTGATCAACTGGCTGACAGGTTCTGATCAAACGGCTGAGTAGGCGCTGATGATGCAGCTGATAAGGCGATGATCAAGCGGCTAACTTGCGCTGATCCAGTGGCTTACACGCGCAGATCAACAGGCTGACAGGTGCTAATCAAGCAGCTGATATGCGCTGATCAAGCTGCTGACAGGTGCTGATCAACTGGCTGACTGGTACTGATCAAGCCGCTGAGTAGGCGCTGATCATGCAGCTGATTAGGTGATGAGAAAGCGGGTAACAGGCGCTGATCAAGCGGCTGACAGGTGATGATCAACTGGCTGAGAAGTGTTAATTAAGCAGCTGATAGGTGCTGATCAAGCTTCTGAAAGTTGCTGATCAAGCGGCTGGGAGGAGCTGATCCAGTGGCTTACAGTTGGTGATAAACTGGCTGAGAGGTCCTGATCAACTGGCTGACAGGTACTTCTCAAGCAGCTCACAGGAACTGATCGCACGGCTGAGTAGGCGCTGATTGCGGGGCTCAGTAAGCGCAGATCAACTGGCTGAGTGATGCAATTCGCGCGGCTGAGTAGGCACTCTTCACCCCGCTGACAGGTGCTGATCAAGTGGATGACCGACTCTGGTAAAGAGGCTGACGGACTATGATCACGCGTCTGTGTAGGGGATGATACGTGTCTGAGTAGGCGCTGATCACGGAGCTGAGAAGGCAATGAACAACAGCTGACAGGCACTGATGAAGCGGTGGGCAGGCGCTGTTTAAGCGGCTTACAGGTGCTGATCAAGCAGCTGACAGGTGCTGATCTACTGACTGACAGGTACTAATCCAGCAGCTGACAGTTGTTGATCAAAATGCTGACAGGTGCTAATGAAGCAGCTGATAGGTGCTGATAAAGCTGCTGAGATGTACTGATCAAGCGGCTGACAGGTGCCGATCAACTGGCTGAGAGGTTCTTATCAAGAGTCTGAGTAGGCACTGATCGTGCAGCTGATAAGGCGATGATCAAGCGGCTGACAGGCGCTGACCCAGTGGCTTACAGGTGCTCGTCAACTGGCTGAGAGGTGCTGATCAACTGGCTGACAGTTGCTAATGAAGCGGCTGACAGCTGCTGATAAACTGGCTGACAGTTGCTAATGAAGCGGCTGACAGGTTTTGATCAACATGCTGACAGGTGCTAACCAAGCAGCTGATTGGTGCTGATCAAGCTGCTGACAGGTGCTGATAAAGCTGCTGAAAGGTGCTGATTAAGCGGCTGACAGGTGCTAGTCAACTGGCTCACAGGTTATAATCAAGCGGCTGATAGGCGCTGATCAAGCGGCTAACAGGTGCTGATCAACTGACTGAGAAGTGTTAATTAAGCAGCTGATAGGCGCGGATCAAGCGTCTGAAAGGTGCTGATAAAGCAGTTGACAGAAGCTGATCTAGCGGTTGATGATCGCTGATCTAGCGGCTGATTATCACTGATCAAGCGAGTGACAGTACTTCTCAATCGGATGTCAGGCACATATCGCACGGCTGAGTAGGCACTGATCGCGGGGCTGAGTAGGCACAGATCATGCAGCTGAGGCCATGATCACATGGCTCAGGAAATACTGAGAGTGAAGCTAATAAGGTGTTGATCAAGTGGTGTATAAGTTCTTGTCAAGCGCCTGACAGGTGCTGATCACCTTGCTCAATAGGCGCTGATGGAGGGGGTGATTAGGCGCTGATCAAGCGCCTGACAGTCTCTGCTCAAGCGGCTGGCAGACTACGATCACGCGTCTGTGTAGGGGCTGATTCGCGGCTTAGTAGGCGCTGATAGCCCAGCTGAGAAGGCAATGATCAAGCAGCTGATGTGCACTGATGAAGCCGGTTATATGTGCTGATCAAGCAGCTGACAGGTGCTGATCAACTGGCTGAGAGGTGCTAATGAAGCGGCTGACAGGTGTTGATCAACATGCTGACAGGTGCTAATCAAGCAGCTGATAGGTGCTGATAAAGCTGCTGACAGGTGCTGATCAAGCGGCTGACAGGTGCTGATCAACTGGCTGACAGATTCTGATCAAGCCGCTGAGTAGGCGCTGATCGCGCAGCTGATTAGGCAATGATAAAGTGGCTGACAGGCGCTGATCAAGTGGCTGACAAGTGCTGATCAAGTCATTGACAGATCTTGATCTAGCGGCTGATAATCGCTGATCAAGCAGCTGACAGGCGCTGATCAAGCGGCTGAAAGGTACTGATAAAGTCGTTGATAGATGCTGATCTAGCGGCTGATAATCGCTGATCAAGTGACTGACAGTACTTCTCAATCGGCTTTCAGGCACATATCGCATGGCTGAGTAGACATTGATCGCGGGGCTGAGTAGGCACAGATCATGCGGCTGAGGCGATGATCGCATGGCTCAGTAAATACTGATAGTGAAGCTAATTAGGTGTTGATCAAGTGGTGTATAGGTGCTTGTCAAGCGGCTGACAGGTGCTGATCGCGCCGCTCAATATGTGCTGATCGAGGGGTGATTAGGCGCTGATCAAGTGTCTGAGAGTCTCTGATCAAGCGGCTTACAGACTATGATCATGCGGCTGTTTAGGGGCTGATTCGCAGATGAGTAGGCATTGATCGCGCAGCTGAGAAGGCAATGATCAAGAGGCTGTCAGGTGCTGTTTAAGCGGCTTTCAGGTGCTGATCAAGCAGCTGACAGGTGCTGATCAACTGGCTGACAGTTGCTAATGAAGCGGCTGACAGGTGTTGATCAAAATGATGACAGGTGCTAATCAAGCAGCTGATAGGTGCTGATAAAGCTGCTGACAGGTGATGATCAAGCTCCTGACAGGTGCTGATCAACTGGCTGAGAAGTGTTAATTAAGCAGCTGATAGGCGCTGATCAAGCTGCTGAAAGATGCTGATAAAATCGCTGACAGGTGCTCATCAACTGTCTGACAAGTGCTAATCCAGCTGATGATAGTTGCTGATCAACTGCCTGACAGATGCTGATCAAGCTGCTGACAGGTGCTGATCATGAGGCTGATAGGCACTGATCAAGCGGCTGACAGGTGATGATCTAGCGGCTGATAGGCACTGATCAAGGGTCTGACAGGCGCTGATCAACTGGCTGATAGGTACTATTCAAGTGGCTGATAGGCCCTGATCAAGCTTCTGACAGGTGCTTGTCAAGCGGCTGAGAGGCACTTATCGCGCGGCTGTGTAGGCGCTTTTCAATCAGCTGAATGGGCACTGGTCAAGTCACTGAAGGCACTGGTGAAGTGGTTGACCAGGCGCTGAATGACCAGCAGAGCAGGAAATGATCAAGCGGCTGACTGGCCCTGATCAACCGGCTGAGGGTCACTGATCACGTGCCTGAGTAGGATCTGATCACGCAGCAAAGTGGTCGCTGTTCAAGCAGTTGACAGGTGCTGATATAGTGGCTGACAGGTGCTGATAAAGAGGCAGACAGGTACTGATCAACCGGTTGAGTAGGTGCTGATCGTGCAGCTGATAAGGCAATGATCAAGCGGCTAACAGGCGCTGATCCAGTGGCTTACAGGTGATGATCAGCTGGCTGAGACGTGCTGATCAATTGGCTGACAGGTGCTAACGAAGCAGCTGATAGGCGCTGATCAAGCTGCTGACAGGTGCTGATCAACTGGCTGACTGGTACTGATCAAGCGGCTGAGTAGCGCTGATAAGGCAGCTGATTAGGCGATGACAAAGCGGCTAACAGGCGCTGATCAAGCGGCTTACAGGTGATGATAAATGGTTGACAGTTGCTGATCAAGCGGCTGAGGGTCATTGATCAAGTGGCTGTCAGGCACAGATCACATGGCTGAGTAGGCACAGATCAAGAGGCTGAGGGGATGATCGCGCGGATGAGTAAATGATCATCGCCTGTCTGATTAGCTGCTGATCCAGAGGCTGACACGCGTTTATCAAGCTGCTGACAGGTGCTGATCAACTGGCTGACAGTTGCTAATGAAGATGCTGACAGGTGTTGATCAACATGCTGACAGGTGCTAATTAAGCATCTGATAGGTGCTGATCAAGCGGCTGATAGGTGCTGATCAAGCGGCTAACAGGTGCTGATCAACTGGCTGAGAAGTGTTAATTAAGCAGCTGATACGCCCTGATCAAGCTGCTGAATGGTGCTGATCAAGCGGCTGACAGGTGCTGATCCAGTGGCTTACACGTGGTGATCAGCTGGCTGAGAGGTGCTGATCAACTGGCTGACAGGTTCTGATCAAGCGGCTGAGTAGGTGCTGATCGTGCAGCTGATAAGGCGATGATCAAGCGGCTAACTTGCGCTGATCCAGTGTCTTACAGGTTCTGATCACTGGCTGAGAGTTGCTGATCAACTGGCTGACAGGTGCTAATCAAGCAGCTTATAGGCGCTGATCATGGTGCAGACAGGTGCTGATCAACTGGCTGACTGGAACTGATCAAGCAGCTGATTAGGCGCTGATCATGCAGCTGATTATGTGATGATAAAGCGGCTAACAGGCGCTGATCAAGCGGCTGACAGGTGATGATAAAGTGGTTGACAGGTGCTGATCAAGCGACTGATAGTCGTTGATTAAGTAGCTGTCAGGCGTAGATCACGTGTCTAAGTAGGCGCTGGTCGTGGGGCTGAGTAGGCACAGATCAAGAGGTTGAGGCGATGAACGCGGGGCTGAGTAAATGATAATCGCGTGGCAGATTAGGTGCTGATCAAGAGGCTGACACGCGTTTATCAAGCTGCTGACAGGTGCTGATCAAGTGGCTGACAGGTGCTGATCAAGCGGCTGACAGGCGCTGATTAAGGGGCTGACAGGTGCTGATCAACTGGCTGACAGTACTTCTCAAGCGGCTGACAGACACTGATCGGGCAGCTGAGTAGGCGCTGACTGCGGGGCTCAGTAGGCACAGATCAACTGGCCGAAAGATGCTATTCGTGCGGCTGAGTCGGTGCTTTTCAATCGGCTGAGTGGAAAGTGGTCAAGCGCTGATCAAGCTGCTGACAGGTGTTTAACAAGCGGCTGACAATTGCTGATCAACTGCCTGACAGGGGCTAATCAAGCCACTGATATGCGTTGGTCAAGCGGCCCACAGGTGCTGATCAATTGGCTGACAGGTGCTGATCAACTGGCTGACAAGTGCTAATGAAGCGACTCTCAGGTGCTGATCAACTGGCTGACAGGTGCTAATCAAGTGGCTGATAGGCCCTGATCAATCTGCTGACAGGTGCTGATCAACTGGCTGACAGGTGCTAATGAAGCGACTCTCAGGTGCTGATCAATTGGCTGACAGGGGCTAATCAAGTGGCTGGTAGGCCCTGATCAATCTGCTGACAGGTGGTGATCAACTGGCTGACAGGTGCTGATCAAGCAGCTGATAGGTGCTGATAAAGCTGCTGACAGGTGCTGATCAAGCGGTTGACAGTTTCTGATACAGCGGCTAACAGGTGCTTATAATGTGGCTGACAGTTAATGATCAAGCTGCTTATGGGGGCTGCCATAGCGCCTGACAGTTGCTGATAAAGTGGCTGACAGGTGCAAATGAAGTGGCTGACAGGTGCTGATCAACTGGCTGACAGGTACTGATCAAGTGGCTGATAGGCCCTGATCAAGCTGCTGACAGGTGCTGATTAAGCGGCTGACAGGGGCTAATCAACTGGTTTACAGGTGCTAAACAAGCGGCTGATAGGTGCTAATCAAGCAGTTGATAGGCGCTGATCAAGCTGCTGACAGGTGTTGATCAACTGGCTGACTGGTACTGATCAAGCGGCTGAGTAGGCGCTGATCAGGCTGCTGTTTAGGCGATGATAAAGCGGCTAACAGGCGCTGATCAAGCGGCTGACAGGTGATGATAAAGTGGTTGACAGGTGCTGATCTAGAGGCTGATAATCGCTGATCAAGCGGCTGACAGGTGCTGGTAAAGTTGCTGACAGGTGCTAATCAAGCGGCTGATAGGCGCTCATCAAGCAGCTGACAGATGCTAATCAAGCGGCTGATAGGCGCTGATCAAGGCGCTGACAGGTGCTGATCAACTGGCTGACAGGTGCTAAACAAGTACCTGATAGGCGATGTTCAAGCTGCTGACAGGTGCTGATCAAGAGGCTGACAGGTGCTGATCAACTGGCTGACAGGTGCTAATCACAGGGCTGATAGGCGATGATCAAGGTGCTGACAGGTGCTGTTCCACTGGCTGACAGGTGCTAATGAAGTGGCTGACAGGTGCTGATCAACTAGCTGACAGGTGCTAATCAAGTGGCTAATAGGCCCTGATCAAGCTGCTGACAGGTGATTTTCAGGCGGCTGACTGGTGCTTATCGCGTGGCTGCATTGGTGCTTATCAATCGGCTGAATGGGCAGTGGTCAAGCAGCTGACAGGCGCTAATCAAGCGGCTGACAGGTGCTGATAATGTCGTTGACAGGTGCTGATCAAGCGACTGATAGTCGCTGATAAAGTGGCTGACAGTACTTTCAAGTGTCTGTCAGGCGCACATCGCACGGATGAGTAGGCACTGATTGAGGGGCTGAGTAGACACAGATCAAGAGGCTGAGGCGATGATCGTGCGGCTGAGTAAATGATGATCGTGTGGCTGATTAGGTGCTGTTCAAGTGGCTGAAAGGTACTTCTCAAGCGGCTGACAGGCACTGATCAAGTGGATGACCAGGCGCTGAATGGCCAGCAGAGCAGGAAATGATCAAGCGGCTGACTGGTGTTGATCAACTGCCTGAGAGGTTCTGACCAAGCGGCTGAGTAGGCGCTGATCGTGAAGCTGATAAGGCGATGATCAAGCGGCTAACAGGCGCTGATCCAGTGGCTTACAGGTGCTGATCAACTGGCTGAGAGGTGCTGATCAACTGGCTGACACGTGCTAATCAAGCAGCTGATAGGCGATAATCAAGGTGCTGACAGGTGCTGTTCAACTGGCTGACAGGTGCTGATCAATTGGCTGACAGGTGCTGATCAACTAGCTGACAGGTGCTAATCAAGTGGCTTATAGGCCCTGATCAAGCTGCTGAGAGGTGATTTTCAGGCGGCTGACTGGTGCTTATCTTGCGGCTGCATTGGCGCTTTTCAATCAGCTGAGTGGGCACTGGTCAAGGGGCTGACAGGCACTGATCTAGTGGTTGACCAGGCCCTGAATGACTATCAGAGCCGGAACTGATCAAGCCGCTGACAGGCGCTGATCAACCGGCTGAGGGTCACGCATCACGTGGCTGAGTAGGATCTGATCACGCAGCAAAGTGATCGCTGTTCAAGCAGTTGACAGGTGCTGATAGAGTGGCTGACAGGTGCTGATAATGTGGCTGACAGGTACTGATCAAGCGGTTGAGTAGGCGCTGATCACGCAGCTGATTAGGCGATGATAAAGAGGCTGACAGGCGCTGATCAAGCGGCTGACAGGTGCTGATAAAGTCGTTGACAGATGTTGATCTAGCGGCTGAAAATCGCTGATCAAGCGGCTGACAGGCATTAATCAAGTGGCTGAAAGGTGCTGATAAAGTCGTTGGCAGATGCTGATCTAGCGTCTGATGATCGCTGATCAAGCGGCTGACAGTACTTCCCATTCGGCTTTCAGGCACATATCGCAGGGCTGAGTAGGCACTGATCGCGGGGCTCAGTAGGCACAGATCATGCGGCTGAGACGATGATCGCATGGCTCAGTAAATACTGATAGCGAAGCTAATTAGGTGTTGATCAAGTGGTTTATAGGTGCTTGTCAAGCAACTGACAGGTGCTGATTGCGCCGCACAATAGGCGCTGATCGAGGGGGTGATTATGCGCTGAACAAGCGTCTGACAGTCTCTGATCAGGCGGCAGACAGACTATGATCACGCGGCTGTGTAGGGGCTGATTCGAGGCTCAGTAGGCATTGATCCCGCAGCTGAGAAGGCACTGATCAAGCGCTGACAGGCATTGATTAAGCCGCTGGCAGGCGCTGTTTAAGCGGCTTACAGGTGCTGATCAAGCAGCTGACAGGTGTTGATCAACTGGCTCACAGGTGCTAATCCAGCGGCTGACAGTGGCTGATCAACTGGCTGAGAGTTGCTAATTAAGCGGCTGACAGGTGTTGATCAACATGCTGACAGGTGCTAATCAAGCAGCTGACAGGTGTTGATCAACATGCTGACAGGTGCTAATCAAGCAGCTGATAGGTGCTGATAAAGCTGCTGAAAGGTCCTGATCAAGCGGCTGACAGGTGCTGATCAACTGGCTGACAGGTTCTGATCAAGAGGCTGAGTAGGCGCTGATCGTGCAGCTGATAAGGCGATGATCAAGCGTCTAACTTGCGCTGATCCAGTGGCTTACAAGTTCTGATTAACTTGTTGAGAGTTGCTGATCAACTGGCTGACAGGTGCTAATCAAGCAGCTTATAGGCGCTGATCAAGGTGCTGACAGGTGCTGATCAACTGGCTGACTGGAACTGATCAAGCAGCTGAGTAGGCGCTGATCATGCAGCTGATTATGTGATGATAAAGCAGTTAACAGGCGCTGATCAAGCGGCTGACAGGTGATGATAAAGTGGTTGACAGGTGCTGATCAAGCGACTGATAGTCGTTGATTAAGTAGCTGTCAGTCGTAGATCGCGTGGCTTAGTAGGCGCTGGTCGTGGGGCTAAGTAGGCACAGATCAAGAGGCTGAGGCGATGAACGCGGGGCTGAGTAAATGATCATCGCTTGGCAGATTAGGTGCTGATCAAGAGGCTGACACGCGTTTATCAAGCTGCTGACAGGTGCTGATCAAGCGGCTGATAGGCGCTGATTAAGGGGCTGACAGGTGCTGATCAACTGGCTGACAGTACTTCTCAAGCGGCTGACAGACACTGATCGAGCAGCTGAGTAGGCGCTGATTGCGGGGCTAAGTAGGCAGAGATCAACTGGCCGAAAGATGCTATTTGCACGGCTGAGTCAGTGCTTTTCAATCGGCTGAGTGGAAAGTGGTCAAGCGCTGATCAAGCTGCTGACAGGTGCTTAACAAGCGGCTGACAATTGCTGATCAACTGGCTGACAGGGGCTAATCAAGCCACTGATATGCGTTGGTCAAGCGGCCCACAGGTGCTGGTCAACTGGCTGACAGGTGCTAATCAAGCTGCTGATAGGTGCACATCAAGCTGCTGACAGGTGCTGATCAAGTGGCTGACAGGTACTTGTCAAGCGGCTGACAAGCACTGATTGGGCGGCTGTGTAGGCACTGACTGCGGGGCTCAGTAGGCACAGATCAACTGGCTGAAAGATGCTATTCACGCGGTTGAGTCTTTGCTTTTCAATCGGCTGAGTGGAAATTGGTCAAGCGCTGATCAAGCTGCTGACAGGTGCATAACAAGCGGCTGACAATCGCTGATCCAGTGGCTGACAGGGGCTAATCAAGCAGCTGATAGGTGCTGATAAAGCTGCTGACAGGTGCTGATCAAGCGGTTGACAGGTTCTGATACAGCGGCTAACAGGTGCTGATAATGTGGCTGACAGGTAATAATCAAGCTGCTTATGGGTGCTGCCCTAGCGCCTGACAGTTGCTGATAAAGTGGCTGACAGGTGCAAATGAAGTGGCTGACAGGTGCTGATCAACTGGCTGACAGGTACTGATCAAGTGGCTGATAGGCCCTGATCAAGTTGCTGACAGATGCTTCTCAAGTGGCTGATAGGCGCTTGTTGTGTGGATGTGTATGCGTTTATCAATCAGCTGAGTGGGCACTGGTCAAGGGGCTGACAGGCACTGATCTAGTGGTTGTCCAGGCGCTGAATGACCATCAGAGCAGGAAATGATAAAGCCGCTGACAGGTGCTCATCAGCCGCCTCAGGGTCACTGATCCTGTGGCTGAGTAGGCTCTGATTACGCAGCTAAGCGGGCACTGATCAAGGTGTTTAGAGTTGCTGATATATTGGCTGACAGGTGCTGATCAAGTGGCTGACAGGTACTTCTCTAGAGGCTAACACGCGTTTATCAAGCGGCTGACAGGTGCTGATCAAGTGGCTGACAGGTGCTAATCCAGGGGCTGACACTGGCTGATCAACTGGCTGAGAGTTGCTAATGAAGCGGCTGACAGGTGTTGATCAACATGCTGACAGGAGCTAATCAAGCAGCTGATAGGTGCTGATAAAGCTGCTGACAGGTGCTGATCAAGCGGCTGACAGGTGCTGATCAACTGGCTGACAGGTGCTAATCAAGTGGCTAATAGGCCCTGATCAAGCCGCTGACAGGTGATATTCAGGCGGCTGACTGGTGCTTATCGCGCAGCTGCATTGGCGCTTTTCAATCGGCTGAGTGGGCAGTGGTCCAGCACCTGACAGGCGCTAATCTAGCGGCTGACAGGTGCTCATAATGTCGTTGACAGGTGCTGATCAAGCGACTGATAGTCGCTGATAAACTGGCTGACAGTACTTCTCAAGTGTCTGTCAGGCGCACATCCCACGGCTGAGTAGGCGCTGATCGCGGGGCTGAGTAGACACAGATCAAGCGGCTGAGGTGATGATCGTGCGGCTGAGTAAATGATGATCGAGTGGCTGATTAGGTGCTGGTCAAGAGGCTGACAGGCGTTTATCAAGCTGCTGACAGGTGCTTATCAACTGGCTGACTGGTACTGATCAAGCGGCTGAGTAGGCGCTGATCATGCAGCTGGTTAGATGATGATAAAGTGGCTAACAGGCGCTGATCAAGCGGCTGATAGGTGCTCATCAAGCGGCTGACAGGTGCAGATCAAGCGGCTGATAGGCGCTCATCAAGCGGCTGACAGGTGCTTGTCAAGCGGCTGAGAGGCACTTATCGCGCAGCTGTGTAGGCGCTTTTCAATCAGCTGAGTGGGCACTGGTCAAGTCACTGACAGGCACTGGTGAAGTGGTTGATCAGGCGCTGAATGACCAGCAGAGCAGGAAATGATCAAGCGGCTGACAGGCGCTGATCAACCGTCTGAGGGTCACTGATCACGTGGCTGAGTAGGATCTGATCACGCAACAAAGTGGTCGCTGATCAAGCAGTTGACAGGTGCTGATATAGAGGCTGACAGGTGCTGATAAAGTGAATGACAGGTACTGATCAAGCGGTTGAGAAGGCGCTGATCGCGTAGCTGTTTAGGCAATGATAAAGTGGCTGACAGGCGCTGATCAAGCGGCTGACAGGTGCTGATAGTCGTTGACAGATGTTGATCTAGCGGCTGATAATCACTGATCAAGCGGCTGGCAGGCGCTGATCAAGCGGCTTACAGGTGCTGGTCAACGGCTGACAGGTGCTGTTCAAGCAGCTGATAGGCGCTGATCAAGTGCCTGAAACGTGCTGATCAAGCGGCTGAGAGGTGCTGATCCAGTGGCTTACAGGTGGTGATAAACTGGCTGAGAGGTGCTGATCAACTGGCTGACAGGTACTTCTCAAGCGGCTGACAGGCACTGATCGGGCGGCTGAGTAGGCGCTGATTGCGGGGCTCAGTAGGCCAGATCAACTGGCTGAGTGATGCAATTCGCGTGGCTGAGTAGGCACTCTTCAACCCGCTGAGAGGTGCTGATCAAGTGGATGACCGATTCTGATAAAGAGGCTGACGGACTATGATCACGCGTCTGTGTAGGGGATGATTCGTGGCTGAGTAGGCGCTGATCACAGAGCTGGGAAGGCAATGATCAACAGCTGACAGGCACTGATGAAGCGGCTGGCATGCGCTGCTTAAGCGGCTAACAGGTGCTGATCAAGCAGCTGACAGGTGCTGATCAACTGACTGACATGTACTAATCCAGCAGCTGACAGTTGTTGATCAACATGTTGACAGGTGCTAATGAAGCAGCTGATAGGTGCTGATAAAGCTGCTGACAGGTACTGATCAAGCGGCTGACAGGTGCCGTTCAACTGGCTGAGAGGTTCTGATCAAGAGTCTGAGTATGCGCTGATCGTGCAGCTGATAAGGCGATGATCAAGCGGCTAACAGGCCCTGACCCAGTGGCTTACAGGTGCTGGTCAACTGGCTGAGAGGTGCTGATCAACTGGCTGACAGTTGATAATGAAGCGGCTGACAGCTGCTGATCAACTGGCTGACAGTTGCTAATGAAGCGGCTGACAGGTGTTGATCAACATGCTGACAGGTGCTAATCAAGCAGCTGATTGGTGCTGATCAAGCTGCTGACAGGTGTTGATCAAGCTGCTGAAAGGTGCTGATTAAGCGGCTGACAGGTGCTAATCAACTGGCTCACAGGTTATAATCAAGCGGCTAATAGGTGCTCATCAAGCGGCTAACAGGTGCTGATCAACTGGCTGAGAAGTGTTAATTAAGCAGCTGATAGGCGCTGATCAAACGTCTGAAAGGTGCTGATAAAGTAGTTGACAGATGCTGATCTAGCGGTTGATGATCACTGATCTAGCGGCTGATTATCACTGATCAAGTGAGTGACAGTACTTCTCAATCGGATGTCAGGCACATATCGCACGGCTGAGTAGGCACTCATCGCGGGGCTGAGTAGGCACAGATCATGCAGCTGAGGCCATGATCGCATGGCTCAGGAAATACTGAGAGTGAAGCTAATAAGGTGTTGATCAAGTGGTGTATAAGTTCTTGTCAAGCGCCTGACAGGTGCTGATCGCCCTGCTCAATAGGCGCTGATGGAGGGGGTGATTAGGCGCTGATCAAGCGCCTGACGTCTCTGCTCAAGCGGCTGGCAGACTATGATCACGCGTCTGTATAGGGGCTGATTCGCGGCTGAGTAGGCGCTGATAGCCCAGCTGAGAAGGCAATGATCAAGCAGCTGACGGGCACTGATGAAGCCAGTTATATGTGCTGATCAAGCAGCTGACAGGTGCTGATCAACTGGCTGAGAGGTGCTAATGAAGCGGCTGACAGGTGTTGATCAACATGCTGACAGGTGCTAATCAAGCAGCTGATAGGTGCTGATAAAGCTGCTGACAGGTGCTGATCAAGCGGCTGACAGGTGCTGATCCACTGGCTGACAGATTCTGATCAAGCGGCTGAGTAGGCGCTGATCGCGCAGCTGATTAGGCAATGATAAAGTGGCTGACAGGCGCTGATCAAGTGGCTGACAGGTGCTGATCAAGTCGTTGACAGATCTTGATCTAGCGGCTGATAATCGCTGATCAAGCAGCTGACAGGCGCTGATCAAGCGGCTGAAAGGTGCTGATAAAGTCGTTGATAGATGCTGATCTAGCGGCTGATAATCGCTGATCAAGCGACTGACAGTACTTCTCAATCGGCTTTCAGGCACATATCGCATGGCTGAGTAGACATTGATCGCGGGGCTGAGTAGGCACAGATCATGCGGCTGAGGCGATGATAGCATGGCTCAGTAAATACTGATAGCGAAGCAAATTAGGTGTTGATCAAGTGGTGTATAGGTGCTTGTCAACCGGCTGACAGGTGCTGATCGCGCCGCTCAATATGCGCTGATCGAGGGGGTGATTAGGCGCTGATCAAGTGTCTGACAGTCTCTGATCAAGCGGCTTACAGACTATGATCACGCGGCTGTTTAGGGGCTGATTCCAGATGACTAGGCATTGATCGCGCAGGTGAGAAGGCAATGATCAAGAGGCTGTCAGGTGCTGTTTAAGCGGCTTTCAGGTGCTGATCAAGCAGCTGACAGGTGCTGATCAACTGGCTGACAGTTGCTAATGAAGCGGCTGAAAGGTTTTGATCATCATGCTGACAGGTGCTGATTAAGCGGCTGACAGGTGCTGATAAAGCTGCTGACAGGTGCTGATCAAGCTGCTGACAGGTGTTTAACAAGCATCTAACAATTGCTGATCAACTGGCTGACAGGGGCTAATGAAGCCACTGATAGGCGCTTATCAAGCGGCTGACAGGTGCTGGTCAACTGGCTGACAGGTGCTAATCAAGCGGCTGATAGGCACTCATCAAGCGGCTGACAGGTGCTGATCAAGCGGCTGATAGGCGCTGATCAAGGGGCTGACAGGTGCTGATCAACTGGCTGACAGTGATAATCAAGCGGCTGATAGGCACTCATCAAGTAGCTGGCAGGTGCTGATCAAGTGGCTGATAGGCCCTGATCAAACTTCTAACAGGTGCTTGTCAAGCGGCTGAGAGGCAATTATCGTGCGGCTGTGTAGGTGCTTTTCAATCAGCTGATTGGGCACTGGTCAAGTGGCTGACAGGCACTGATGAAGTGGTTGACCAGGCGCTGAATGACCAGCAGAGCAGGAAATGATCAAGCGGCTGACAGGCGCTGATCAACAGGCTGAGGGTCACTGATCACGTGGCTGAGTAGGATCTGATCACGCAGCAAAGTGGTCACAGATCAAGCAGTTGACAGGTGCTGATAGAGTGGCTGACAGGTGCTGATAAAGTGGCTGACAGGTACTGATCAAGCCGTTGAGTAGGCGCTGATCTCGCAGCTGATTAGTCGATGATAAAGCGGCTGACAGGCGCTGATGAAGTGGCTGACAGCTGCTGATAAAGTCGTTGACAGATGTTGATCTAGCGGCTAATAATCGCTGATCAAGAGGCTGACAGGTGCTGATAAATCTTTGACAGATGCTGATCTGGTGGCTGATAATCGCTGATCAAGCGGCTGACAGTGCTTCTCAATAGGCTGTCAGGCACATATCGCACGGCTGAGTAGGCAGTGATCGCGGGGTTGAGTAGGCACAGATCATGCGGCTGAGGCGAGCATCGCATGGCTCAGTAAATACTGATAGCGAAGCTAATTAGGTGTTGATCAAGTGGTTTATAGGAGCTTGTCAAGCGGCTCACAGGTGCTGATCACGCCGCTGAATAGGCGCTGATCGAGGGGGTGATTAGGCGCTGATCAAGCGTCTGACAGTCTCTGATCAAGCGGCCGACAGACTATGATCACCCGGCAGTGTAGGGGCTGTTTCTCGGCTAAGTAGGCATTGATGGCGCAGCTGAGAAGGCACTGATCAAGCGGCTGGCAGCACTGTTTAAGCGGCTTACAGGTGCTGATCAAGCAGCTGACAGGTGCTGATCAACTGGCTGAGAGCTGCTAATGAAGCAGTTGACAGGTGTTGATCAACATGCTGACAGGTGCTAATCAAGCAGCTGATAGGTGCTGATAAAGCTGCTGACAGTTGCTGATCAAGCTGCTGACAGGTGCTGATTAAGCGGCTGACAGGTGCTAATCAACTGGCTGACAGTTGCTAATGAAGCGGCTGACAGGTGTTGATCAACATGCTGACAGGTGCTAATCAAGCAGCTGATAGGTGCTGATAAAGCCGCTGAAAGGTCCTGATCAAGCGGCTGACAGGTGTCGATCAACTGGCTGACAGGTACTATACTAGTGGCTGATAGGCCCTGATCATGCTTCTGACAGGTGCTTGTCAAGCGGCTGAGAGGCACTTATCTCGCGGCTGCATAGGCGCTTTTCAATCAGCTGAGTGGGCACTGGTCAACTGGCTGACAGGCACTGATGAAGTGGTTGACCAGGCGCTGAATGACCAGCAGAGCAGGAAATGATCAAGCGGCTGACAGGCGCTGATCAACCGGCTGAGAGTCAGTGATCACGTGGCTGAGTAGGCTCTGATTACGCAGCTAAGAGGGCACTGATCAAGCTCTTGAGAGTTGCTGATATATTGGCTGACAGGTGCTGATAAAGTGGCTGACAGGTACTGATCAAGCTGCTGACACGCGTTTATCAAGCGGCTGACAGGTGCTGATCAAGTGGCTGACAGGTACTTCTCAAGAGGCTGACAGGCACTGATCGGGCAGCTGAGTAGGTGCTGATCATGGGGCTCAGTAGGAGCAGATCAACTGGCTGAGAGATGCTATTTGCGCGGCTGAATAGGCACTGTTCAACCGGCTGACAGGTGCTGATCAAGCAGCTGACAGACACTATTCTCGCGGCTGATTAAGCACTGATAGTGCAGCTCAGTAAGTGTTGATCAAGCGGTTTACAGGTGCTTGTAAAGCGGCTGACAGGCGCTTATCGCTCGGCTGCATAGGCGCTTTTCAATCTGCTGAGTGGGCAGTGGTCAAGCGGCTGACTGACACTGATCAAGTGGTTGACCAGGCGCTGAATGACCAGCAGAGCAGGAAATGATCAAGCACCTGACAGGAGAAGAACAACCGGGTGAGCGTCACTGACCGCGTGGCTGAGTAGGCTCTGATCATGCAGCAAAGTGGTCGCTGATCAAGGGGTTGACAGGTGATGATCAATAGACTGACAGGTGTTAATCAAGCAGCTGATACACACTGATCAACCTGCTGACAGGTGCTGATCAAGCGGATGACAGGTGCTGATCAACTGGCTGACAGGTGCTAATGAAGTGGCTGATAGGCCCTGATCAATCTGCTGACAGGTGCTGATCAACTGGCTGACAGTTGCTGATCAAGCAGCTGATACACGCTGCTCAAGCTGCTGACAGGTGCTGATCATCTGGCTGACAGGTGCTAATCAAGCAGCTGAGAGGCGATGATCAAGATGCTGACAGGTGCTGATCAACAGGCTGACAGGTGCTAAACAAGCATCTGATAGTCGCTGATTGTGCAGCTGATAATGCAATGATCAAGCAGCTGACAGGCACTGATCAATCGGTAGGCAGTTGCTGATCAACTGGCTGACAAGTGCTAATCAAGTAGCTGATAGGCGATGATCAAAGTGCTGAGAGGTGCTGTTCAACTGGCTGACAGGTGCTAAACAAGCAGCTAATAGGCGCTGATTGCGCAGCTGAAAATGCAATGATCAAGCTGTTGAGAGGTTCTGATCAAGAGGCTGACAGGTGCTGATCAACTGGCTGACAGGTGCTAATCACACAGCTGATAGGCGATGATCAAGGTGCTGACAGGTGCTGATCAACTGGCTGAAAGGTGCTAAACAAGCAGCTGATAGGCCCTGATGGCGCAGCTGAGAACGCAATGATCAAGCAGCTGTCAGGCACTCATCAATCGGTAGGCAGGAGTTGATCAACAGGCTGAAAAGTGCTAATCAAGTAGCTGATAGGCGGTGATCAAGGTGCTGACAGGTGCTGTTCAACTGGCTGACAGGTGCTAAACAAGCAGCTGATAGGCGCTGATTGCGCAGCTGAGAATGCAATGATCAAGCTGTTGACAGGTTCTGATCGAGAGGCTGACAGGTGCTGATCAACTGGATGACAGGTGCTAATGAAGCGGCTGACAGGTTCTGATCAATTGGCTGACAGGTGCTGGTCAACTAGCTGACAGGTGCTAATCAAGTGGCTAATAGGCCCTGATCAAGCTGCTGACAGGTGATTTTCAGGCGGCTGACTGGTGCTTATCGCGCGGCTGCATTGGCGGTTTTCAATCGGCTGAGTGGGCAGTGGTCAAGCAGCTGACAGGCGATAATCAAGCGGCTGACAGGTGCTGATAAAGTCGTTGACAGGTGCTGGTCAAGCGACTGATAGTCGCTGATAAAGTGGCTGACAGTACTTCTCAAGTGTCTGTCAGGCGCACATCGCACGGCTGAGTAGGCGCTGATCGCGGGGCTGAGTAGACACAGATCAAGCAGCTGAGGTGATGATCGTGCGGCTGAGTAAATGATGATCGCATGGCTGATTAGGTGCTGGTCAAGAGGCTGACAGGCGTTTATCAAGCTGCTGACAGGTGATGATCAACTGGCTGACTGGTACTGATCAAGCGGCTGAGTACAAGCTGATCATGCAGCTGGTTAGACGATGATAAGGTGGCTAACAGGCGCTGATCAAGCAGCTGATAGGTGCTCATCAAGCGGCTGACAGGTGCTGATCAACTGGCTGATAGGTATTTTTCAAGCGGCTGATAGGCCCTGATCAAGCTTCTGACAGGTGCTTGTCAAGCGGCTCAGAGGCACTTTTCACGCAGTTGCGTACGTGCTTTTCAATCAGCCGAGTGGGCACTGGTCAAGTGGCTGACAGGCACTGATGAAGTGGTTGATCAGGCGCTGAATGACCAGCAGAGCAGGAAATGATCAAGCGGCTGACAGGCGCTGATCAACCGGCTGAGGGTCACTGATCATGTGGCTGAGTAGGATCTGATCACGCAGCAAAGTGGTCGCTGATCAAGCAGTTGACAGGTGCTGATATAGTGGCTGACAGGTGCTGATAAAGTGGCTGACATGTACTGATCAAGCGGTTGAGTAGGCGCTGATCACGCAGCTGATTAGGCGCTGATAAAGCGGCTGACAGGTGCTGATAAAGTCGTTGACAGATGTTGATCTAGCGGCTGATAATCGCTGATCAAGCGGCTGACAGGTGCTGATCGCGCCGCTCAATAGGCGCTGATGGAGGGTGTGATTAGGCGCTGATCAAGCGTCTGACAGTCTCTGATCAAATGGCTGACAGACTATGATCACGCGGCTGTGTAGGGGCTTATTCGCGGCTGAGTAGGCGTTGATCGCATAGCTGAGAATGCACTTATCAAGCGGATGGCAGGTGCTATTTAAGCGGCTTACAGGTGCTGATCAAGCAGCTGACAGGTGCTGATCAACATGCTGACAGTTGCTAATGAAGCGGCTGACAGGTGCTGATCAACATGCTGACAGGTGCTAATCAAGCAGCTGATAGGTGCTGATCAAGCTGCTGACAGGTGCTCATCAAGCTGCTGACAGGTGCTGATTAAGCGGCTGATAGGGGCTAATCAACTGGCTGACATTTGCTAATCAAGCGGCTGATGGGGCTGATAAAGCGGCTAACAGGTGCTGATGAACTGGCTGTGAAGTGTTAATTAAGCAGCTGATAGGTGCTGATCAAGCTGCAGAATGGTGCTGATCAAGCGGCTGAGAGGTGCTGATGCAGTGGCTTACAGGTGGTGATCAACTGGCTTAGAGGTGCTGATCAACTGGCTGACAGGTACTTCTCAAGCGGCTGACAGGCACGGACCGGGCGGCTGAGTAGGCGTTCATTGCGGGGCTCAGTAGGTGCAGATCAACTGAGTGAGAGATGCAATTCGCGCGGCTGAGTAGGCACTCTTCAACCTGCAGACAGTTGCTGATCAAGCGGATGACTGACTCTGATAAAGAGGCTGACAGACTATGATCACGTGGCTGTGGAGGGGCTGATTCGCGGCTGAGTAGGCGCTGATCGCGCAGCTGAGAAGGCAATGATCCAGCAGCTGACAGGCACTGATGAAGCGGCTGACAGGTGCTGTTTAATCGGCTTACAGGTGCTGATCAAGCGGCTGACAGGTGCTGATCAACTGGCTGACAGGTGCTAATCAAGCAGCTGACAGTTGGTGATCAACTGGCTGACGGTTGCTAATGAAGCGGCTGACAGGTGTTGATCAACAGCCTGAAAGGTGCTAATCAAGCAGCTGATAGGTGCTGATAAAACTGCTGACAGTTGCTGATCAAGAATCTGACAGGTGCTGATCAACAGGCTGACAGGTTCTGATCAAGCGGCTGGTAGGAGCTGATCTGCAGGTGATAAGGCGATGATCAAGGGGCTAACAGTGGCTTACAGGTGCTGATCAACTGGCTGACAGGTGCAGATCAACTGGCTGACAGGTGCTAATCAAGCAGCTGATAGGTGCTGATCAAGCTGCTGACAGGTGCTGATCAACTGACTGACTGGTACTGATCAAGCGGCTGAGTAGGCGCTGATCATGCAGCTAATTAGGCGATGAGAAAGCGGGTAACAGGCACTGATCCAGCAGCTGAAAGGTGATGATAAAGTGGTTGACAGGTGCTGATCAAGAGGCTGATAGTCGTTGATCAAGTGGCTGTCAGGTGCAGATCGCATGGCCGAGTAGGTGCTGGTCGTGGGGCTGAGTAGGCACAGATCAAGAGGCTGAGGCGATGATCGCGCAGCTGAGTAAATGATCATCGCGTGGCTGATTAGGTGCTGATCAAGAGGCTGACACGCCTTTATCAAGCTGCTGACACGTGCTGATCACCTAGCTGAGAAGTGTTAATTAAGCAGCTGATAGGCCCTGATCAAGCTTCTGACAGTTGCTTGTAAAGCGGCTGACAGGCGCTTATCGCTCGGCTGCGTAGGCGCTTTTCAATCTGCTGAGTGGGCAGTGGTCAAGCGGCTGACTGACACTGATCAAGAGGTTGACCAGGCGCTGAATGACCAGCAGAGCAGGAAATGATCAAGCGCCTGACAGGAGAAGATCAACCGGCTGAGCGTCACTGACCGCGTGGCTGAGTAGGCTCTGTTCATGCAGCAAAGTGGGTGCTGATCTAGCGGTTGGCAGGTGATGATCAATAGACAGACAGGTGTTAATCAAGCAGCTGATACGCACTGATCAAACTGCTGACAGTTGCTGATCAAGCAGCGGACAGGTGCTGATCAACTGGCTGACAGGTGCTAATGAAGCGGCTGAAAGGTGTTGATCAACATGCTGACAGGTGCTAATCAAGCAGCTGATAAGTGCTGATAAAGCTACTGACAGGTGCTGATCAAGCGGCTGACAGGTGCCGATCAACTGGCTGAGAGGTTCTGAGGAAGAGTCTGAATAGGTGCTGATCGTGCAGCTGATAAGGCGATGATCAAGCGGCCAACAGGCGCTGACCCAGTGGCTTACAGGTGCTGGTCAACTGGCTGAGAAGTGCTGATCAACTGGCTTACAGTTGCTAATGAAGCGGCTGACAACTGCTGATAAACTGGCTGACAGTTGCTAATGAAGCGGCTGACAGGTGTTGATCAACATGCTGACAGGTGCTAATCAAGCAGCTGATTGGTGCTGATCAAGCTGCTGACAGGTGCTGATCAAGCTGCTGAAAGGTGCTGATTAAGCGGCTGACAGGTGCTAATCAACTGGCTGACAGGTGTTAATCAAGCGGCTGATAGGCGCTGATCAAGCGGCTAACAGGTGCTGATCAACTGGCTGAGAAGTGTTAATTAAGCAGCTGATAGGCGCTGATCAAGCGTCTGAAAGGTGCTGATAAAGTAGTTGACAGATGCTGATCTAGCGGTTGATGATCGCTGATCTAGCGGCTGATTATCACTGATCAAGCGAGTGACAGTACTTCTCAATCGGATGTCAGGCACATATCGCACGGCTGAGTAGGCCCTGATCGCGGGGCTGAGTAGGCACAGATCATGCAACTGAGGCCATGATTGCAAGGCTCAGGAAATACTGAGAGTGAAGCTAATAAGGTTTTGATCAAGTGGTGTATAAGTTCTTGTCAAGCGCCTGACAGGTGCTGATCACCCTGCTCAATAGGCGCTGATGGAGGGGGTGATTAGGCGCTGATCAAGCGCCTCACAGTCTCTGCTCAAGCGGCTGGCAGACTATGATCACGCGTCTGTGTAGGGGCTGATTCGCGGCTGAGTAGGCGCTGATAGCCCAGCTGAGAAGGCAATGATCAAGCAGCTGACGGGCACTGATGAAGCCGGTTATATGTGCTGATCAAGCAGCTGACAGGTGCTGATCAACTGGCTGAGAGGTGCTAATGAAGCGGCTGACAGGTGTTGATCAACATGCTGACAGGTGCTAATCAAGCAGTTGATAGGTGCTGATAAAGCTGCTGACAGGTGCTGATCAACTGGCTGACAGATTCTGATCAAGCGGCTGAGTAGGCGCTGGTCGTGCAGCTGATAATGCGATCATCAAGCAGCTAACAGGCGCTGATCCACTGGATTACAGGTGGTGATCATCTGGCGGAGAGTTGCTGATCAATTGGCTGACAGGTGCTAATCAAGCAGCTGATAGGCGCTGATTAAGCTGCTGACAGGTGCTGATCAACTGGCTGACTGGTACTGATCAAGCGGCTGAGTAGGCGCTGATCATGCAGCTGATTAGGGAATGATAAAGTGGTTTACAGGCGCTGATCAAGCGGCTGACAGGTGTCGATCAACTGGCTGACAGGTACTATTCAAGTGGTTGATAGGCCCTGATCAAGCTTCTGAAAGGTGCTTGTCAAGCGGCTGAGAGGCACTTATTGCACATCTGTGTAGGCGCTTTTCAATCAGCTGAGTGGGCACTGGTCAAGTGGCTGACAGGCACTGATGAAGTGGTTGACCAGGCGCTGAATGACCAGCAGAGCAGGAAATGATCAAGCGGCTGACAGGCGCTGATCAACAGGCTGAGGGTCACTGACCACGTGGCTGTGTAGGATCTGATCATGCAGCAAAGTGGTCGCTGATCAAGCAGCTGACAGGCACTGATGAAGCGGCTGGCAGGCGCTGTTTTAGCGGATTACAGGTGCTGATCAAGCAGCTGACAGGTGCTGATCAACTGGCTGAAAGGTGCTTAACAAGCGTCTGACAGTTGCTGATCAACTGGCTGACAGTTGCTAATGAAGCGGCTGACAGGTGTTGATCAACATGCTGACAGGTGCTAATCAAGCTGCTGATAGGTGCTGATCAAGCTGCTGACAGGTGCTGATCAAGCCGCTGACAGGTGCTGATCGCACCGCTCAATGGGCGCTTATCGAGAGGGTGATTAGGCACTGATCAAGCGTCTGACAGTCTCTGATCAAGCGGCCGACAGACTATGATCACGCGGCTGTGTAGAGGCTGTTTCGCGGCTGAGTAGGCATTGATCGCACAGCTGAGAAGGCACTTATCAAGCGGATGGCAGGCCCTGTTTAAGCGGCTTACAGGTGCTGATCAAGCAACTTACAGGTGCTGATCAACTGGCTGACAGTTGCAAATGAAGCGTCTGACAGGTGTTGATCAACATGCTGACAGGTGCTAATCAAGCAGCTGATAGGTGCTGATAAAGATGCTGACAGGTGCGGATCAAGCTGCTGACAGGTGCTGATTAAGCGGCTGACAGGTGCTCATCAACTGGCTGACAGGTGCTAATCAAGCGGCTGAGAGGCACTGATCAAGCGGCTAACAGGTGCTGATCAACTGGCTGTGAAGTGTTAATTAAGCAGCTGATAGGCGCTGATCAAGCTGCTGAAAGGTGTTGATCAAGCCGCTGACAGGTGCTGATTCAGTGGCTTACAAGTGATGACCAACTGGCTGATAGGTGCTGATCAAGCGGCTAACAGGTGCTGATCAACTGGCTGAGAAGTGTTAATTAAGTAGCTGATAGGCGCTGATCAAGCTGCTGATAGGTGCTGATCAAGCGGCTGACAGGTACTTCTCAAGCGGCTGACAGGCACGGACCGGGCGGCTGAGTAGGTGCTGATTGCTGGGTTCAGTAGGTGCACATCAACTGGCTGAGAGATGGAATTCGCGCGGCTGAGTAGGCACTCTTCAACCTGCAGACAGTTGCTGATCAAGCGGATGACTGACTCTGATAAAGAGGCTGACAGACTATGATCACGCGGCTGTGGAGGGGCTGATTCACGGCTGAGTAGGCGCTGATCGTGCAGCTGAGAAGGCAATGATCAAGCAAGTGACAGGCACTGATGAAGCGGCTGGCAGGCACTGTTTAAGCCGCTTACAGGTGCTGATCAAGCAGCTGACAGGTGCTGATCAACTGGCTGACAGTTGCTAATGAAGCGGCTGAAAGGTGTTGATCAACATGCTGACAGGTGCTAATCAAGCAGCTGATAAGTGCTGATAAAGCTACTGACAGGTGCTGATCAAGCGGCTGACAGGTGCCGATCAACTGAATAACAGGTTCTGATCAAGCAACTGAGTAGGTGCTGATCGTGCACCTGATAAGGCGATGATCAAGCAGCTAACAGGCGCTGATCCAGTGGCTTACAGGTGCTGATCAACTGGCTGAGAGGTGCTGATCAACATACTGACAGGTGCTAATGAAGCAGCTGATAGGCGCTGATGAAGCTGCTCACAGGTGCTGATCAACTGGCTGACTGCTACTGATCAAGCGGCTGAGTAGGCGCTGATCATGAAGCTGATTAGGCGATGATAAAGTGGCTAACAGGCGCTGATCAAGCGGCTGACAGGTGCTGATAAAGTGGTTGACAGGAGCTGATCAAGCAGCTGATAGTCGTTGATCAAGTGGCTGTCTGGAGCAGATCGCATCGCTGAGTAGGCACAGATCAAGAGGCTGAGGCGATGATCACGCGGCTGAGTAAATGATCATCGCATGGCTGATTAGGTGCTGATCAAGAGGCTGACACACGTTTATCAAGCTGCTGAAAGGTCCTGATCAAGCGGCTGACAGGTGCCGATCAACTGGCTGACAGGTACTATTCAAGTGGCTGATAGGCCCTGATCAAGCTTCTGACAGGTGCTTGTCAAGCGGCTGAGAGGCCCTTATCGCACGGCTGCGTAGGCCCTTTTCAATCAGCTGAGTGGGCACTGGTCAAGTGGATGACAGGCACTGCTGAAGTGGTTGACCAGGCGCTGAATGACCACCAGAGCAGGAAATGATCAAGCGGCTGACAGGTGCTGGTCAACTGCTGACAGGTGCTAATCAAGCGGATGATAGGCGCTCATTAAGCGGCTGACAGGTGCTGATCAAGCGGCTGATAGGCGCTGATCAAGCAGCTGAAAGGTGCTGATCAAGCGGCTGACAGGTGCTGATCCAGTGGCTTACAGGTGGTGATCAACTGGCTGAGAGGTGCTGATCAACTGGCTGATAGTTACTTCTTAAGCGGCTGACAGGCACTGATCGGGCGGCTGAGTAGATGCTGATTGTGGGGCTCAGTAGGCGCAGATCAACTGGCTGAGTTATGCAATTCGAGTGGCTGAGTAGGCACTCTTCAACCTGCTGACAGGTGCTGATCAAGCGGATGACAGGTGCTGATCAACTGGCTGACAGGTGCTAATCAAGTAGCTGATAGGCCCTGATCAATCTGCTGACAGGTGCTGATCAACTGGCTGACAGGTGCTAATCAAGCGGCTGATAGGCGCTGATCAAGCGGCTAACAGGTGCTGATCAACTGGCTGACAAGTGCTAATCAAGTAGCTGATAGGCGATGATCAAGCTGCTGACAGGTTCTGATCAAGAGGCTGACAGGTGCTGATCAACTGGCTGACAGGTGCTAATGAAGCGGCTGACAGACACTGATCAACCGGCTGAGAGTCACTGATCACGTGGCTGAGTAGGCTCTGATTACGCAGCTAAGCGGGCACAGATCAAGTTGTTGAGAGTTGCTGATATATTGGCTGACAGGTGCTGATAAAGTGGCTGACAGGTGCTGATCAACTGGCTGACAGGTACTGATCAAGTGGCTGATAGGCCCTGATCAAGCTGCTGACAGGTGCTGATTAAGCGGCTGACAGGTGCTAATCAAGCGGCTGACAGGTGCTGATCAACTGGCTGACAGGTGCTAATCAAGTGGCTGAGAGGCCCTGATCAATCTGCTGACAGGTGCTGATCAACTGGCTGACAGGTGATGATCAAGCAGCTGATACTCGCTGCTCAAGCTGCTGACAGGTGCTGATCATCTGGCTGACAGGTGCTAATCAAGCGGCTGATAGGCAATGATCAAGCTGCTGACAGGTGCTGATCAAGTGGCTGACAGTTACTTGTCAAGCGGCTGACAAGCACTGATCGGGCGGCTGTGTAGGCACTGACTGCCGGTCTCAGTAGGCACAGATCATCTGGCTGAAAGATGCTATTCACGCGGTTGAGTCTTTGCTTTTCAATCGGCTGAGTGGAAAGTGGTCAAGCGCTGATCAAGCTGCTGACAGGTGCATAACAAGCGGCTGACAATCGCTGATCCAGTGGCTGACAGGGGCTAATCAAGCAGCTGATAGGTGCTGATAAAGCTGCTGACAGGTGCTGATCAAGCGGTTGACAGGTTCTGATACAGCGGCTAACAGGTGCTGATAATGTGGCTGACAGTTAATGATCAAGCTGATTATAGGGGCTGCCCTAGCGCCTGAGAGTTGCTGATAAAGTGGCTGACAGGTGCAAATGAAGTGGCTGACAGGTGCTGATCAACTGGCTGACAGGACTGATCAAGTGGCTGATAGGCCCTGATCAAGCTGCTGACAGGTGCTGATTAAGCGGCTGACAGGTGCTAATCAACAGGCTGACAGGTGCTAATCAAGCGGCTGATAGGCGCTGATCAAGCTGCTGAAAGGTGCTGATCCAATGGCTAACAGGTGGTGATCAACTGGCTGAGAGGTGCTGATCAACTGGCTGACAGGTACTTCTCAAGCGGCTGACAGGCACTGATCGGGCGGCTGTGTAGGCGCTGATTGCGGGGCTCAGTAGGCGCAGATCAACTGGCTGAGAGATGCAATTTGCGCGATTGTGTAGGCACTCTTCAACCTGCTGACTGGTGCTGATCAAGCGGATAACCGACTCTGATAAAGAGGCTGACAGACTATGATCACGCGGCTGTGTAGGGGCTGATTCGCGGCTGAGTAGGCGCTGATCCCGCAGCTGAGAAGGCAAAGATCAAGCAGCTGACAGGCACTGATGAAGGGGCTTACAGTTGCTGATCAAGCAGCTGACAGGTGCTGATCAACTGGCTGAAAGGAGCTAATGAAGCGGCTGACAGGTGTTGATCAACATGCTGACAGGTGCTAATCAAGCAGCTGATAGGTGCTGATAAAGCTGCTGACAGGTGCTGATCAAGCGGCTGACAGGTGCTGATCCACTGGCCTACAGGTGCTGATCATCTGGCTGAGAGGTGCTGATCAACTGGCTGACAGGTGCTAATCAAGCAGCTGATAGGCGCTGATGGTGCAGCTGATAATGCGATCATCAAGCAGCTAACAGGCTCTGATCCACTGGCTTACAGGTGCTGATCATCTGGCTGAGAGTTGCTGATCAACTGGCTGACAGGTGCTAATCAAGCAGCTGATAGGCGCTGATCAAGCTGCTGACAGGTGCTGATCAAGCGGCTGATAGTCTTTGATCAAGTGGCTGTCAGGCGCATATCGCATGGCTGAGTAGGTGCTGGTTTGGGGCTGAGTAGTCACAGATCAAGAGGCTGAGGCGATGATCACGCGGCTGAGTAAATGATCATCGCGTGGTTGATTAGGTGCTGGTCAAGAGGCTGACACGCGTTTATCAAGCTGCTGACAGGTGCTGATCAAGTGCTTGACAGGTATTTGTCAAGCAGCTGACTAGCACTGATCATACGGCTGTGTAGGCACTGACTGCGTGGCTCAGTAGGCACAGATCAACTGGCTGAAAGATGCTATTCACGCGGTTGAGTCGGTGCTTTTCAATCCGCTGAGTGGAAAGTGGTCAAGCGCTGATCAAGCTGCTGACAGGTGCTTAACAAGCGGCTGACAATTGCTGATCAACTGCTGACTGGGGATAATCAAGCTACTGATAGGCGCTCATCAAGCGGCTGACAGGTGCTGATCAAGCGGCTGATAGGTGCTGATAAAGTCGTTGACAGGTGTTGATCTAGCGGCTGATAATGGCTGATCAAGCGGCTGACAGTACTTCTCAATCGGCTGTCAGGTACATATCGCACAGCTGAGTAGGCACTGATCGCAGGGCTGAGTAGGCACAGATCATGCGGCTGAGGTGATGATCGCATGGCTCAGTAAATATAGATAGCGAAGCTAATTAGATGTTGATCAAGTGGTTTATAGGTGACTGTCAAGTGGCTGACAGGTGCTGATCTCGCCGCTCAATAGGTGCTGATGGAGGGGGTGATTAGGCGCTGATCAAGCATCTGACAGCCTCTGATCAAGCGGCTGACAGAGTATGATCACGCGGCTGTTTACGGGCTGATTCACGGCTGAGTAGGCATTGATCGCGTAGCTGAGAAGGCACTGATCAAGCGGCTGGCAGGCGCTGTTTAAGCGGCACACAGGTGCTGATAAAGCAGCTGACAGGTGCTGATCAAGCGGCTGATAGGCCCTGATCAAGCAGCAAAAAGGTGCTGATCAACTGGCTGAGAAGTGTCAACTAAGCAGCTGATAGGCACTGATCAAGCTGCTGAAAGGTGCTGATCCAATGGCTAACAGGTGGAGATCAACTGGCTGAGAGGTGCTGATAGTCGTTGACAGATGTTGATCTAGCGGCTGATAAGCACTGATCAAGCAGCTGACAGGCGCTGATCAAGCGGCTGACAGGTGCTGGTCAACTGCTGACAGGTGCTAATCAAGCGGATGATAGGCGCTCATCAAGCGGCTGACAGGTTCTGATCAAGCGGCTGATAGGCGCTGATCAAGCGGCTGAAAGGTGCTGATCAAGCGGCTGACAGGTGCTGATCCAGTGGCTTACAGGTGGTGATCAACTGGCTGAGAGGTGCTGATCAACTGGCTGAAAGGTACTTCTCAAGCGGCTGACAGGCACTGATCGGGCGGCTGAGTAGGCGCTGATAGCAGGGCTCAGTAGGCGCAGATCAACTGGCTGAATTATGCAATTCGCGCGGCTGAGTAGGCACTCTTCAACCTGCTTACAGGTGCTGATCAAGCGGATGAACGACTCTGATAAAGAGGCTGACAGACTAAGATCACGCAGCTGTGTAGGGGCTGATTCGCGGCTGAGTAGGCGCTGATCGCGCAGCTGAGAAGGCAATGATCAAGCAGCTGACAGGCACTGATGAAGCGGCCTGCACGCACTGTTTAAGCGGCTTACAGGTGCTGATCAAGCAGCTGACAGTTGCTAATGAAGCGGCTGACAGGTGTTGATCAACATGCTGACAGGCGCTAATCAAGCAGCTGATAGGTGCTGATAAAGCTACTGAAAGGTCCTGATCAAGCGGCTGACAGGTGACGATCAACTGGCTGACAGGTACTATTCAAGTGGCTGATAGGCCCTGATCAAGCTTCTGACAGGTGCTTGTCAAGCGGCTGAGAGGCACTTTTCGCGCGGCTGCGTAGGCGCTTTTCAATCAGCTGAGTGGGCACTGGTCAAGTGGCTGACAGGCACTGATGAATTGGTTGACCAGGCGCTGAATGACCAGCAGAGCAGGAAATGATGAAGCGGCTGACAGACGCTGATCAACCGGCTGAGAGTCACTGATCACGTGGCTGAGTAGGGTCTGATTACGCAGCTAAGCGGGCACTGATCAAGTTGTTGAGAGTTGCTGATATATTGGCTGACAGTTGCTGATAAAGTGGCTGACAGGTGCTGATCAACTGGCTGACAGGTACTGATCAAGTGGCTGATAGGCCCTGATCAAGCTGCTGACAGGTGCTGATTAAGCGGCTGACAGGTGCTAATCAACTGGCTGACAGGTGCTAATCAAGCGGCTGATAGGCGCTGATCAAGCAGCTAACAGGTGCTGATCAACTGGCTGAGAAGTGTTAATTAAGCAGCTGATAGGTGCAGATCAAGCCGCTGAAAGTTGCTGATCAAGCGGCTGACTTGTGCTGATCCAGTGGCTTAAAGGTGCTGATCAAGTGGCTGAGAGGTGCTGATCAACTGGCTGACAGGTACTTCTCAAGCGGCTGACAGGCACGGACCGGGCGGCTGAGTAGGCGTTCATTGCGGGGCTCAGTAGGCGCAGATCAACTGGGTGAGAGATGCAATTCGTGCGGCTGAGTAGGCACTCTTCAACCTGCAGACAGTTGCTGATCAAGCGGATGACAGACTCTGATAAAGAGGCTGACAGACTATGATCACGCGGCTATGTGGGGGCTGATTCGCGGCTGAGTAGGCGCTGATCGCGCAGCTGAGAAGGCAATGATCCAGCAGCTGACAGGCACTGATGAAGCGGCTGGCAGGTGCTGTTTAATCAGCTTACAGGTGCTGATCAAGCGGCTGACAGGTGCTGATCAACTGGCTGAGAGGTGCTAATCAAGCGGCTGACAGTTGCTGATCAACTGGCTGACAGTTGCTAATGAAGCGGCTGACAGGTGTTGATCAACATGCTGACAGGTGCTAATCAAGCAGCTGATAGGTGCTGATAAAGCTGCTGACAGGTGCTGATCAAGCGGTTGACAGGTTCTGATACAGCGGCTAACAGGTGCTGATAATGTGGCTGACAGTTAATGATTAAGCTGCTTATAGGGGCTGCCCTAGCGCCTGACAGTTGCTGATCAAGCTGCTGTCAGGTGCATAAAAAGCGGCTGACAATCGCTGATCCAGTGGCTGACAGGGGCTAATCAAGCAGCTGATAGGTGCTGATAAAGCTGCTGACAGGTGCTGATCAAGTGGTTGACAGGTTCTGATACAGCGGCTAACAGGTGCTGATAATGTGGCTGAAGTTAATGATCCAGCTGCTTATAGGGGCTGCCCTAGCGCCTGACAGTTGCTGATAAAGTGGCTGACAGGTGCAAATGAAGTGGCTGACAGGTGCTGATCAACTGGCTGACAGGTACTGATCAAGTGGCTGATAGGCCCTGATCAAGTTGCTTACAGATGCTTCTCAAGTGGCTGACAGGCGCTTATCGCGTGGATGTGTATGCGTTTATCAATCAGCTGAGTGGGCACTGGTCAAGGGGTTGACAGGCACTGATCTAGTTGTTGTCCAGGCGCTGAATGACCATCAGAGCAGGAAATGATCAAGCCGCTGACAGGCGCTGATCAGCCGCCTGAGGGTCACTGATCCTGTGGCTGAATAGGCTCTGATTACGCAGCTAAGCGGGCACTGATCAAGCTGTTGAGAGTTGCTGATATATTGGCTGACAGGTGCTGATAAAATGGCTGACAGGTACTTCTCAAGAGGCTGACAGTCACTGATTGGGCGGCTGAGTAGGCGCTGATCGTGGGGCTCAGTAGGAGCAGATCAACTGGCTGAGAGATGCTATTTGCGCGGCTGAATAGGCACTGTTCAACCGGCTGACAGGTGATGATCAAGCAGCTGACAGACACTGATCTCGCGGATGATTAAGCACTGATAGCGCAGCTCAGTAAGTGTTGATCAAGCGGTTTACAGGTGCTTGTAAAGCGGCTGACAGGAGCTTATCGCTCGGCTGCGTAGGCGCTTTTCAATCTGCTGAGTGGGCAGTGGTCAAGCGGCTGACTGACACTGATCAAGTGGTTGACCAGGCGCTGAATGACCAGCAGAGCAGGAAATGATCAAGTGCCTGACAGGAGAAGATCAACCGGCTGAGCGTCACTGACCGCGTGGCTGAGTAGGCTCTGTTCATGCAGCAAAGTGGGCGCTGATCTAGCGGTTGGCAGGTGATGATCAATAGACTGACAGGTGTTAATCAAGCAACTGATACGCACTGATCAACCTGCTGACAGGTGCTGATCAAGCGGATGACAGGTGCTGATCAACTGGCTGACAGGTGCTAATGAAGCGACTCTCAGGTGCTGATCACCTGGCTGACAGGTGCTAATCAAGTGACTGGTAGGCCCTGATCAATCTGCTGACAGTTGCTGATCAACTTGGTGGCAGGTGCTGATGAAGCAACTGATACTCGCTGCTCAAGGTGCTGACAGGTGCTGATCAACTGTCTGACAGGTGCTATACAAGCAGCTGATAGGTGCTGATTGCGCAGCTGAGAATGCAATGATCAAGCAGCTGACAGGCACTGATCAATCGGTAGGCAGGTGCTGATCAACTGGCTGACAAGCGCTAATCAAGTAGCTGATAGGCGATGATCAAGCTGCTGACAGGTTCTGATCAAGAGGCTGACAGGTGCTGATCAACTGGCTGACAGGTGCTAATGAAGCGGCTGACAGGTGGTGATCAAATAGCTGACAGGTGCTAATCAAGTGGCCTATAGGCCATGATCAAGCTGCTGACAGGTGATTTTCAGGCGGCTGACTGGTGCTTATCTTGCGGCTGCATTGGCGCTTTTCAATCAGCTGAGTGGGCACTGGTCAAGGGGCTGACAGGCACTGATCTAGTGGTTGACCAGGCCCTGAATGACTATCAGAGCCGGAACTGATCAAGCCGCTGACAGGCGCTGATCAACCGGCTGAGGGTCACGCATCACGTGGCTGAGTAGGATCTGATCACGCAGCAAAGTGATCGCTGTTCAAGCAGTTGACAGGTGCTGATAGAGTGGCTGACAGGTGCTGATAATGTGGCTGACAGGTACTGATCAAGCGGTTGAGTAGGCGCTGATCACGCAGCTGATTAGGCGATGATAAAGAGGCTGACAGGCGCTGATCAAGCGGCTGACAGGTGCTGATAAAGTCGTTGACAGATGTTGATCTAGCGGCTGAAAATCGCTGATCAAGCGGCTGACAGGCATTAATCAAGCGGCTGAAAGGTGCTGATAAAGTCGTTGGCAGATGCTGATCTAGCGTCTGATGATCGCTGATCAAGCGGCTGACAGTACTTCCCATTCGGCTTTCAGGCACATATCGCAGGGCTGAGTAGGCACTGATCGCGGGGCTCAGTAGGCACAGATCATGCGGCTGAGACGATGATCGCATGGCTCAGTAAATACTGATAGCGAAGCTAATTAGGTGTTGATCAAGTGGTTTATAGGTGCTTGTCAAGCAACTGACAGGTGCTGATTGCGCCGCACAATAGGCGCTGATCGAGGGGGTGATTATGCGCTGAACAAGCGTCTGACAGTCTCTGATCAGGCGGCAGACAGACTATGATCACGCGGCTGTGTAGGGGCTGATTCGAGGCTCAGTAGGCATTGATCCCGCAGCTGAGAAGGCACTGATCAAGCGCTGACAGGCATTGATTAAGCCGCTGGCAGGCGCTGTTTAAGCGGCTTACAGGTGCTGATCAAGCAGCTGACAGGTGTTGATCAACTGGCTGACAGGTGCTAATCCAGCGGCTGACAGTGGCTGATCAACTGGCTGAGAGTTGCTAATTAAGCGGCTGACAGGTGTTGATCAACATGCTGACAGGTGCTAATCAAGCAGCTGATAGGTGCTGATAAAGCTGCTGAAAGGTCCTGATCAAGCGGCTGACAGGTGCTGATCAACTGGCTGACAGGTTCTGATCAAGAGGCTGAGTAGGCGCTGATCGTGCAGCTGATAAGGCGATGATCAAGCGGCTAACTTGCGCTGATCCAGTGGCTTACAAGTTCTGATCAACTTGTTGAGAGTTGCTGATCAACTGGCTGACAGGTGCTAATCAAGCAGCTTATAGGCGCTGATCAAGGTGCTGACAGGTGCTGATCAACTGGCTGACTGGAACTGATCAAGCAGCTGAGTAGGCGCTGATCATGCAGCTGATTATGTGATGATAAAGCGGTTAACAGGCGCTGATCAAGCGGCTGACAGGTGATGATAAAGTGGTTGACAGGTGCTGATCAAGCGACTGATAGTCGTTGATTAAGTAGCTGTCAGTCGTAGATCGCGTGGCTTAGTAGGCGCTGGTCGTGGGGCTAAGTAGGCACAGATCAAGAGGCTGAGGCGATGAACGCGGGGCTGAGTAAATGATCATCGCTTGGCAGATTAGGTGCTGATCAAGAGGCTGACGCGTTTATCAAGCTGCTGACAGGTGCTGATCAAGCGGCTGATAGGCGCTGATTAAGGGGCTGACAGGTGCTGATCAACTGGCTGACAGTACTTCTCAAGCGGCTGACAGACACTGATCGGGCGGCTGTGTAGGCACTGACTGCGGGGCTAAGTAGGCAGAGATCAACTGGCCGAAAGATGCTATTCGTGCGGCTGATTCGGTGCTTTTCAATCGGCTGAGTGGAAAGTGGTCAAGCGCTGATCAAGCTGCTGACAGGTGCTTAACAAGCGGCTGACAATTGCTGATCAACTGGCTGACAGGGGCTAATCAAGCCACTGATATGCGTTGGTCAAGCGGCCCACAGGTGCTGGTCAACTGGCTGACAGGTGCTAATGAAGCTGCTGATAGGCGCACATCAAGCTGCTGACAGGTGCTGATCAAGTAGCTGATAGGCCCTGATCAAGTTGCTGACAGATGCTTCTCAAGTGGCTGATAGGCGCTTATTGTGTGGATGTGTATGCGTTTATCAATCAGCTGAGTGGGCACTGGTCAAGGGGCTGACAGGCACTGATCTAGTGGTTGTCCAGTCGCTGAATGACCATCAGAGCAGGAAATGATAAAGCCGCTGACAGGTGCTCATCAGCCGCCTCAGGGTCACTGATCCTGTGGCTGAGTAGGCTCTGATTACGCAGCTAAGTGGGCACTGATCAAGGTGTTGAGAGTTGCTGATATATTGGCTGACAGGTGCTGATCAAGTGGCTGACAGGTACTTCTCTAGAGGCTAACACGCGTTTATCAAGCGGCTGACAGGTGCTGATCAAGTGGCTGACAGGTGCTAATCCAGGGGCTGACACTGGCTGATCAACTGGCTGAGAGTTGCTAATGAAGCGGCTGACAGGTGTTGATCAACATGCTGACAGGAGCTAATCAAGCAGCTGATAGGTGCTGATAAAGCTGCTGACAGGTGCTGATCAAGCGGCTGACAGGTGCTAATCAAGTGGCTAATGGGCCCTGATCAAGCTGCTGACAGGTGATTTTCAGGCGGCTGACTGGTGCTTATCACGCGCGGCTGCATTGGCGCTTTTAATCGGCTGAGTGGGCAGTGGTCAAGCAGCTGACAGGCGGTAATCAAGCGGCTGACAGGTGCTCATAAAGTCGTTGACAGGTGCTGATCAAGCGACTGATAGTAGCTGATAAAGTGGCTGACAGTACTTCTCAAGTGTCTGTCAGGCGCACGTCGCGCGGCTGAGTAGGCGTTGATCGCGGGGCTGAGTAGACACAGATCAAGCGGCTGAGGTGATGATCGTGCGGCTGAGTAAATGATGATCGAGTGGCTGATTAGGTGCTGGTCAAGAGGCTGACACGCGTTTATCAAGCTGCTGACAGGTGATGATCAACTGGCTGACTGGTTCTGATTAAGCTGGTGAGTAGGCCCTGATCATGCAGCTGATTAGATGATGATAATGTGGCTAACAGGCGCTGATCAATCGGCTGATAGGCGCTCACCAAGCGGCTGACAGGTGCAGATCAAGCGGCTTAAGGCGCTCATCAAGCGGATGACAGGTGCTGATCAACTGGCTGATAGGTACTATTCACGTGGCTGATAGGCCCTGATCAAGCTTCTGACAGGTGCTTGTCAAGCGGCTGAGAGGCACTTATCGCGTCGCTGTGCAGGCGCTTTTCAATCAGCTGACTGGGCACTGGTCAAGTGGCTGACAGGCACTGATGAAGTGCTTGACCAGGCGCTGAATGACCATCAGAGCAGGAAATGATCAAGCGACTGACAGGCGCTGATCAACCGGCTGAGGGGCACTGATCATGTGGCTGAGTAGGATCTGATCACGCAGCAAAGTGGTCGCTGATCAAGCAGTTGACAGGTGCTGATATAGTGGCTGACAGGTGCTGATAAAGTGGCTGACAGGTACTGATCAAGCAGTTGAGTAGGCGCTGATCGCGCAGCTGATTAGGCGATGATCAAGCGGCTGACAGGTGCTGATAAAGTCGTTGACAGATGTTGATCTAGCGGCTGATAATCGCTGATCAAGCGGCTGACAGGCACTGATAAAGCGGCTGAAAGGTGCTGATAAAGTCGTTTGCAGATGCTGATCTAGCGTCTGATGATCGCTGATCAAGCGGCTGACAGTACTTCGCATTCGGCTGTCAGGCACATATCACACGGCTGATTAGGCACTGATCGCGGGGCTGAGTAGGCACAGATCATGCAGCTGAGGCGATGATCACATGGCTCAATAAATACTGATAGTGAATCTAATTAGGTGTTGATCAAGTGGTTTATAGGTGCTTGTCAAGCAGCTGACAGGTGGTGATTGCGCCGCTCAATAAGCACTGATGGAGGGGGTGATTAGGCGCTAATCAAGCGTCTGACAGTCTCTGATCAAGCGGCAGACAGATTATGATCACGCGGCTGTGTACGGGCTGATTCGCGGCTACGTAGTCATTGATCGCGCAGCTGAGAAGGCACTGATCAAGTGGCTGACAGGCACTGATGAAGTGGCTGGCAGGCGCTGCTTAAGCGGCTTACAGATGCTGATCAAGCAGCTTACAGTTGCTGATCTACTGGCTGAGAGTTGCTAATGAAGCGGCTGACAGGTGTTGATCAACATGCTGACAGGTGCTAATCAAGCAGCTGATAGGTGCTGATAAAGCTGCTGACAGGTGCTGATCAACTGGCTGAGAAGTGATAATTAAGCAGCTGATAGGCGCTGATCAAGCTGCTGAAAGGTGCTGATCAAGCGGCTGACAGGTGCTGATCCAGTGGCTCACAGTTGGTGATCAACTGGCTGAGAGGTGCTAATCCGGCCGCTGACAGGTGCTAATCAACTGGCTGACAGGTGCTAATCAAGCAGCCGATAGGTGCTGATCAAGCGGCTAACAGGTGCTGATCAACTGGCTGAGAAGTGATAATTAAGCAGCTGAGAGGCGCTGATCTAGCTGCTGAAAGGTGCTGATCCAGTGGCTTTCAGTTGGTGATCAACTGGCTGACAGGTGCTGATCTTCTGGCTGACAGGTACTTCTCAAACGGCTGACAGGCACTGATCAGGCGGCTGAGTAGGCGCTGATTGCAGGGCTCAGTAGGCCCAGATCAACTGGCTGAGAGATGCAATTCGCGCGGCTGAGTAGGCACTCTTCAACCTGCTGACAGGTGCTGATCAAGCAAATGACCGACTCTGATAAAGAGGCTGACAGACTATGATCACACGGCTATGTAGGGGCTAATTCGCGTGTGAGTAGGCGCTGATCATGCAGCTGAGAAGGCAATGATCAAGCAGCTGACAGGCACTGATGAAGCGGCAGGCAGGCGCTGTTTAAGCGGCTTACAGGTGCTGATCAAGCAGTTGACAGGTGCTGATCAACTGGTGACAGGTGCTAATTCAGCGGCTGACAGTTGGTGATCAACTGGCTGACAGTTGCTAATGAAGCGGCTGACAGGTGTTGATCAACAGGCTGAAAGGTGCTAATCAAGCAGATGATAGGTGCTGATAAAACTGCTGGCAGTTGCTGATCAAGCAGCTGACAGGTGCTGATCAACAGGCTGACAGGTTCTGATCAAGCGGCTGAGTAGGCGCTGATCGCGGGGCTGAGTAGACACAGATCAAGCGGCTGAGGCGATGATCGTGCGGCTGAGTAAATGATGATCGCGTGGCTGATTAGGTGCTGGTCCAGTGGCTGCCAGGTACTTCTCAAGCGGCTGACAGGCTCTGATCAAGTGGATGACCAGGAGCTGAATGACCAGCAGAGCAGGAAATGATCAAGCGGCTGACTGGTGCTGATCAACTGCCTGACAGGTTCTGATCAAGGGGCTGAGTAGGCGCTGATCATGCAGCTGATAAGGCGATGATCAAGCGGCTGATAGTCGTTGATCAAGTGGCTGTCAGGCACAGATCGCATGGCTGAGTAGGCGCTGGTCATGGGGCTGAGTAGGCACGGATCAAGAGGCTGAGGCGATGATCGCGCGGCTGAGTAAATGATCATCGTGTGGCTGATTAGGTGCTGATAAAGAGGCTGACAGGTACTTGTCAAGCGGTTGACAAGCACTGATCGGGAGGCTGTGTAGGCACTGACTGCGGGGCTCAGTAGGCACAGATCAACTGGCTGAAAGATGCAATTCGCGCGGCTGAGTCAGTGCTTTTCAATTGGCTGAGTGGAAAGTGCTCAAGCTCTGATCAAGCTGCTGACAGGTGCTTAACAAGCGGCTGACAATTGCTGATCAACTGGCTGACAGTTGCTAATGAAGTGGCTGACAGGTGTTGATCAACATGCTGACAGGTGCTAATGAAGCAGCTGATAGGTACTGATAAAGCTGCTGACAGGTGCTGATCACGCGGTTGACAGGTTCTGATACAGCGGCTAACAGGTGCTGATAATGTGGCTGACAGTTAATGATCAAGCTGCTTATAGGGGCTGCCCTAGCACCTGACAGTTGCTGATAAAGTGGCTGACAGGTGCAAATGAAGTGGCTGACAGGTGCTGATCAACTGGCTGACAGGTACTGATCAAGTGGCAGATAGGCCCTGATCAAGCTGCTGACAGGTGCTGATTAAGCGGCTGACAGGTGCTAATCATCTGGCTGTCATGTGCTCATCAAGCGGCTGATAGGCGGTGATCAAGCGGCTAATAGGTGCTGATCAACTGGCTGAGAAGTGTTAATTAAGCAGCTGATAGGTGCTGATCAAGCTGCTGAAAGTTGCTGATCAAGCGGCTGACAGGTGCTGATCCAGTGGCTTACAGGTGCTGATCAACTGGCTTAGAGGTGCTGATCTACTGGCTGACAGGTACTTCTCAAGCGGCTGACAGGCACGGACCGGGCGGCTGAGTAGGCGTTCATTGCGGGGCTCAGTAGGCGCAGATCAACTGGGTGAGAGATGCAATTCGCGCGGCTGAGTAGGCACTCTTCAACCTGCAGACAGTTGCTGATCAAGCGGATGACTGACTCTGATAAAGAGGCTGACAGACTATGATCACGTCCCTGTGGAGGGGCTGATTCGCGGCTGAGTAGGCGCTGATCACGCAGCTGAGAAGGCAATGTTCCAGCAGCTTACAGGCACGGATGAAGCGGCTGGCAGGTGCAGTTTAATCGGCTTACAGTTGCTGATCAAGCGGCTGACAGGTGCTGATCAAGAGGCTGTCAGGTGCTAATCCAGCGGCTGACAGTGGCTGATCAACTGGCTGAGAGTTGCTAATGAAGCGGCTGACAGGTGTTGATCAACATGCTGACAGGTGCTAATCAAGCAGCTGATAGGTGCCGATAAAGCTGCTGACAGGTGCTGATCAAGCGGCTGACAGGTGCTGATCAACTGGCTGACAGGTTCTGAACAAGCGGCTGAGTAGTGCTGATCGTGCAGCTGATAAGGCGATGATCAAGGGGCTAACACGCGCTGATCCAGTGGCTTACAGGTTCTGATCACCTGGCTGACAGTTGCTAATCAAGCAGCTTATAGGCACTGATCAAGGTGCTGACAGGTGCTGATCAACTGGCTGACTGGTACTGATCAAGCAGCTGAGTAGGCGCTGATCATGCAGCTGTTTATGTGATGATAAAGCGGCTAACAGGCGCTGATCAAGCGACTGACAGGTGATGATATAGTGGTTGACAGGTGCTGATCAAGCGGCTGATAGTCGTTGATTAAATAGCTGTCAGGCGCAGATCACGTGGCTGAGTAGGCCCTGGTCGTGGGGCTGAGTAGGCTCAGATCAAGAGGCTGAGGCGATGAATGCGGGGCTGAGTAAATGATCATCGCTTGGCAGATTAGGTGCTGATGAAGAGGCTGACACCCGTTTAACAAGCTCCTGACAGGTGCTGTTCAACTCTCTGACAGTTACTAATGAAGCGGCTGACAGCCGCTGATCAAATGGCTGACAGTTGCTAATGAAGCGGCTGACAGGTGTTGATCAACAAGCTGACAAGTGCTAATCAAGCAGCTGATAGGTGCTGATAAAGCTGCTGAAAGGTGCTGATCAACTGGCTGACAGGTGGTAAACAAGCAGCTGATAGGCGCTGATTACGCAGCTGAGAATGCAATGATCAAGCAGCTGACAGGCACTGATCAATCGGTAGGCAGGTGCTGATCAACTGGCTGACAAGTGCTAATAAAGTAGCTGATAGGCGACGATAAAGGTGCTGACAGGTGCTGTTCAAGTAGCTGACAGGTGCTAAACAAGCAGCTGATAGGCGCTGATTGCGCAGCTGAGAATGCAATGATCAAGCTGCTGACAGGTTCTGATCAAGAGGCTGACAGGTGCTGATCAACTGGCTTACAGGTGCTAATCAAGTGGCTAATAGGCCCTGATCAAGCTGCTGACAGGTGATTTTCAGGCGGCTGACTGGTGCTTATCACGCGGCTGCATTGGCGCTTTTCAATCGGCTGAGTGGGCAGTGGTCAAGCAGCTGACAGACGCTCATCAAGCGCTGACAGGTGCTGATCAACTGGCTGATAGGTACTATTCAAGTGGCTGATAGGCCCTGATCAAGCTTCTGACAGGTGCTTGTCAAGCCCCTGAGAGGCACTTATCACGCGGCTGCACAGGCGCTTTTCAATCAGCTGAGTGGGCACTGGTCAAGTGGCTGACAGGCACTGATGACGTGCTTGACCAGGCTCTGAATGACCAGCAGAGCAGGAAATGATCAAGCGACTGACAGGCGCTGATCAACCGGCTGAGGGTCACTGATCATGTGGCTGAGTAGGATCTGATCACGCAGCAAAGTGGTCGCTGATCAAGCAGTTGACAGGTGCTGATATAGAGGCTGACAGGTGCTGATAAGGTGGCTGACAGGTACTGATCAAGCGGTTGAGTAGGCGCTGATCGCGCAGCTGATTAGGCGCTGATCAAGCGGCTGACAGGTGCTGATCGCGCCACACAATAAGCGCTGATGGAGGGGGTGATTAGGCGCTGATCAAGTATCTGACAGTCTCTGATCAAATGGCTGACAGACTATGATCACGTGGCTGTGTAGGGGCTGATTCGCGGCTGAGTAGGCGTTGATCGCGCAGCTGAGAATGCACTTATCAAGTGGATGGCAGGCGCTGTTTAAGCGGCTTACAGGTGCTGATCAAGCAACTGACAGGTGCTGATCAACTGGCTGACAGTTGCTAATGAAGCGGCTGACAGGTGTTGATCAACATGCTGACAGGTGCTAATCAAGCAGCTGATAGGTGCTGATTAAGCGGCTGATAGGCGCTGATCAAGCGGCTAACAGGTACTGATCAACTGGCTGAGAAGTGTTAATTAAGCAGCTGATAGGCGCTGATCAAGCTGCTGAAAGGTGCTGATCAAGCGCCTGAGAGGTGCTGATTCAGTGGCTTACAGGTGGTGATGAACTGGCTGAGAGGTGCTGATCAAATGGCTGACAGTTACTTCTCAAGCAGCTGACAGGCACTGATCTGGCGGCTGAGTAGGCGCTGATTGCAGGTCTCAGTAGGTGCAGATCAACTGGCTCAGAGATGCAATTCGCACGGCTGAGTAGGCACTCTTCAACCTTCTGACAGGTGCTGATCAAGCGGATGACCGACTCTGATAAAGAGGCTGACAGACTATGATCACGCGGCTGTGTAGGGGCTGATTCACGGCTGAGTAGGTGCTGATCCCGCAGCTGAGAAAGCAAAGATCAAGCAGCTGACAGGCACTGATGAAGCGGCTTACAGTTGCTGATCAAGCAGCTGGCAGGTGCTGATCAACTGGCTGAAAGGAGCTAATGAAGCGGCTCACAGGTGCTGATCAAGCGGCTGATAGGCGCTGATCAAGTGTCTGAAAGGTGCTGATCAAGCGGCTGACAGGTGCTGATCCAGTGATTTACAGGTGGTGATCAACTGGCTTAGAGGTGCTGATCAACTGGCTGACAGTTGCTAATGAAGCGGCTGACAGCCGATGATCATCTGGCTGACACTTGCTAATGAAGTGGCTGACAGGTGTTGATCAACATGCTGACAGGTGCTAATCAAGCAGCTGATAGGTGCTGATAAAGCTGCGGACAGGTGCTGATCAGTGGGCTGACAGGTGCTGATCAACTGACTGACAGGTTCTGATCAAGCAGCTGAGTAGGCGCTGATCGTGCAGCTGATAAGGCGATGATCAAGCGGCTAACAGGCGCAGATCCAGTGGCTTACAGGTGCTGATCAACTGGCTGAGAGGTGCTGATCAACTGGCTAACAGGTGCTAATCAAGCAGCTGCTAGGTGCTGATCAAGCTGCTGACAGGTGCTGATCAACTGGCTGACTGGTACTGATCAAGCGGCTGAGTAGGCACTGATCATGCAGCTGATTAGGCAATGATAAAGCAGCTAACAGGCGCTGATGAAGCGGCTGACAGGCACTGATGAAGTGGTTGACCAGGCAGTGAATGACCAGCAGAGCAGGAAATGGTCAATCGGCTGACAGACGCTGATCAACAGGCTGAGGGTCACGGATCACGTGGCTGAGTAGGATCTGATCACGCAGCAAAGTGGTCGCTGATGAAGTAGTTGACAGGTGCTGATAAAGTGGCTGACAGGTACTGATCAAGCGGTTGAGAAGGCGCTGATCGCACAGCTGATTATGTGATGATAAAGTGGCTGACAGGCGCTGATCAAGCTGCTGACAGGTGCTGAGAGTCGTTGACAGATGTTGATCTAGCGGCTGATAATGACTGATCAAGCGGCTGACAGGCGCTGATCAAGCGGCTGACAGGTGCTGGTCAACTGCTGACAGGTGCTAATCAAGCGGCTGATAGGCGCTCATCAAGCGGCTCACAGGTGCTGATCAAGTGGCTGATAGGCGCTGATCAAGGGGCTGACAGTTGCTGATCAACTGGCTGACAGGTGCTAATCAAGCGGCTGATAGGCGCTCATCAAGCGGCTCACAGGTGCTGATCAAGTGGCTGATAGGTGCTGATCAAGGGGCTGACAGTTGCTGATCAACTGGCTGACAGGTGCTAATCAAGCGGCTGATAGGCGCTCATCAAGCGGCTCACAGGTGCTGATCAAGCGGCTGATAGGCTCTGAGCAAGCGTCTGAAAGGTGCTGATCAAGCGGCTGACAGGTGCTGATCCAGTGATTTACAGGTGGTGATCAACTGGCTGAGAGGTGCTGATCAACTGGCTGACAGGTACTTCTCAAGCAGCTGACATGCACTGATCGGGCGGCTGAGTAGGAGCTGATAGCGGGGCTTAGTAGGCGCAGATCAACTGGCTGAGAGATGCAGTTCGCGCGGCTGAGTATGCACTCTTCAACCTGCTGACAGGTGCTGATCAAGCGGATGACCGACTCTGATAAAGAGGCTGACAGACTATGATCACGCGGCTGTGTAGGGGTGATTCGTGGCTGAGTAGGCCCTGATCGTGCAGCTGAGAAGGCAATGATCAAGCAGCTGACAGGCACTGATGAAGCGGCTGGCAGGCACTGTTTAAGCGACTTACAGGTGCTGATCAAGCAGCTGACAGGTGCTGATCAACTGGCTGACAGTTGCTAATGAAGAGGCTGACAGGTGTTGATCAACATGCTGACAGGTTCTAATCAAGCAGCTGATAGGTGCTGATAAAGCTGCTGACAGGTGCTGATCAAGCGGTTGACAGCTTCTGATACAGCGGCTAACAGGTGCTGATAATGTGGCTGACAGTTAATGATCAAGCTGCTTATAGGTGCTGCCCTAGCGACTGACAGTTGCTGCTAAAGTGGCTGACAGGTGATGATCAACTGGCTGACAGGTTCTGATCAAGCAGCTGAGTAGGCGCTGATCGTGCAGCTGATAACGCGATGATCAAGCGGCTAACAGGCGCGGATCCAGTGGCTTACAGGTGCTGATCAACTGGCTGAGAGGTGCTGATCAACTGACTAACAGGTGCTAATCAAGCAGCTGCTAGGCGCTGATCAAGCTGCTGACAGGTGCTGATCAACTGGCTGACTGGTACTGATCAAGCGGCTGAGTAGGCACTGATCATGCAGCTGATTAGGCAATGATAAAGCGGCTAACAGGCGCTGATGAAGCGGCTGACAGGCACTGATGAAGTGGTTGACCAGGCAGTGAATGACCAGCAGAGCAGGAAATGGTCAATCGGCTGACAGACGCTGATCAACAGGCTGAGGGTCACGGATCACGTGGCTGAGTAGGATCTGATCACGCAGCAAAGTGGTCGCTGATGAAGTAGTTGACAGGTGCTGATAAAGTGGCTGACAGGTACTGATCAAGCGGTTGAGAAGGCGCTGATCGCACAGCTGATTATGCGATGATAAAGTGGCTGACAGGCGCTGATCAAGCTGCTGACAGGTGCTGAGAGTCGTTGACAGATGTTGATCTAGCGGCTGATAATCACTGATCAAGCGGCTGACAGGCGCTGATCAAGCGGCTGACAGGTGCTGGTCAACTGCTGACAGGTGCTAATCAAGCGGCTGATAGGCGCTCATCAAGCGGCTCACAGGTGCTGATCAAGTGGCTGATAGGCGCTGATCAAGGGGCTGACAGTTGCTGATCAACTGGCTGACAGGTGCTAATCAAGCGGCTGATAGGCACTCATCAAGCGGCTCACAGGTGCTGATCAAGCGGCTGATAGGCTCTGAGCAAGCGTCTGAAAGGTGCTGATCAAGCGGCTGACAGGCGCTGATCAAGCGGCTGACAGGTGCTGGTCAACTGCTGACAGGTGCTAATCAAGCGGCTGATAGGCGCTCATCAAGCGGCTCACAGGTGCTGATCAAGTGGCTGATAGGTGCTGATCAAGGGGCTGACAGTTGCTGATCAACTGGCTGACAGGTGCTAATCAAGCGGCTGATAGGTGCTCATCAAGCGGCTCACAGGTGCTGATCAAGCGGCTGATAGGCTCTGAGCAAGCGTCTGAAAGGTGCTGATCAAGCGGCTGACAGGTGCTGATCCAGTGATTTACAGGTGGTGATCAACTGGCTGAGAGGTGCTGATCAACTGGCTGACAGGTACTTCTCAAGCGGCTGACATGCACTGATCGGGCGGCTGAGTAGGAGCTGATAGCGGGGCTTAGTAGGCGCAGATCAACTGGCTGAGAGATGCAGTTCGCGCGGCTGAGTATGCACTCTTCAACCTGCTGACAGGTGCTGATCAAGCGGATGACCGACTCTGATAAAGAGGCTGACAGACTATGATCACGCGGCTGTGTAGGGGTGATTCGTGGCTGAGTAGGCCCTGATCGTGCAGCTGAGAAGGCAATGATCAAGCAGCTGACAGGCACTGATGAAGCGGCTGGCAGGCACTGTTTAAGCGACTTACAGGTGCTGATCAAGCAGCTGACAGGTGCTGATCAACTGGCTGACAGTTGCTAATGAAGAGGCTGACAGGTGTTGATCAACATGCTGACAGTTTCTAATCAAGCAGCTGATAGGTGCTGATAAAGCTGCTGACAGGTGCTGATCAAGCGGTTGACAGCTTCTGATACAGCGGCTAACAGGTGCTGATAATGTGGCTGACAGTTAATGATCAAGCTGCTTATAGGTGCTGCCCTAGCGACTGACAGTTGCTGCTAAAGTGGCTGACAGGTGATGATCAACTGGCTGACAGGTACTGACCAAGTGGCTGAGTAGGCGCTGATTGCCCGCCTGATGAGGCACTGATCAAGCGGCTGACAGGCGCTGATCAAGCCGCTGACAGGTGCTTGATTAGCAGCTGGCAAGCTCTGATCAGGCGTCTTAGTAGGCGCTAATCGTGAGGACGACAGACGCTGATCACCCGGCTGACAGGCGCTTAGCAATCGGCTTACACACTCTGATCGAACAGCTGAGTTGGCGATGATGAAGCCGCTGAGTAGGCGCTGATGAAGTGGCTGAGTAGGTGCTGATTGCCCACTTGAGTAGGCGCTGTTCAACCGGCTAACAGGTTCTGATCAAGCGGCTGACAGACTAGGATCACGCGGTTGTGTAGGCACTGATTCACGGCTGAGAATGCGCTGATGCACGGCTTAGAAGGCAATGATCAAACAGCTGAAAGGCACTGATCAAGTGGCTGGCAGGTGCTGTGCAAGCGGCTGACAGGTGCTGATCAAGCAGCTGACAGGTGCTGATCAACTGGCTGACAGGTGCTGATCAACTGGCTGACAGGTGCTGATCAACTGGCTGACAGGTGCTAATCAAGTGGCTGACAGGCGCTTATCGAGTGGATGCGTATGCATTTAACAATCGGCTGAGTGGGCACTGGTCAAGGGGCTGACAGGCACTGATCTAGTGGTTGACCAGGCGCTGAATGACCATCAGAGCAGGAAATGATCAAGCCGCTTACAGGTGCTGATCAGCCGGCTGAGGGTCACTGATCCTGTGGCGGAGTAGGCTCTGAATATGCAGCTAAGAGGGCACTGATCAAGATGTTGAGAGTTGCGGATATATTGGCTGACAGGTGCTGATACAGTGGCTGAGAGGTACTGATCAAGCTGCTGACACGCGTTTATTAAGCGGCTGACAGGTGCTGATCAAGTGACTGACAGGTAATTCTAAAGAGGCTGACAGGCAATGATCGGGCGGCTGAGTAGGCGCTGAACGTGGGGCTCAGTAGGAGCAGATCGACTGGCTGAGACATGCTACTTGCGCGGCTGAGTAGGCACTGTTCAACCGGCTGACAGGTGCTGATCAACTGGCTGAGAAGTGTTAATTAAGCAGCTGATAGGTGCTGATCAAGCTGCTCAAAGTTGCTGATCAAGCGGCTGACAGGTGCTGATCCAGTGGCTTACAGGTGGTGATCAACTGGCTGAGAGGTGTTGATCAACTGGCTGAAAGGTACTTCTCAAGCGGCTGACAGGCACTGATCGGGCGGCTGAGTAGGCGCTGATTGTGGGGCTCAGTAGGCGCAGATCACCTGGTTGAGAGATGTAATTCACGCGGCTGAAAAGGCACTCTTCAACCTGCTGACAGGTGCTGATCAATCGAATGACCGACTCTGATAAAGAGCCTGACACACTATGATCATGCGGCTGTGTAGGGGCGGATTCGCAGCTGAGTAGGCGCTGATCCCGCACCTGAGAAGGCAATGATCAACAGGTGACAGGCACTGATGAAGCTGCTGGCAGGTGTTGATCTACATGCTGACAGGTGGTAATCAATTAGCTGATAGGTGCTGATAAAACTGCTGACAGGTGCTGATCAAGCGGCTTTCAGGTGCTGATCAACTGGCTGACTGGTACTGATCAAGTGGCTGAGTAGGCGCTGATCATGCATCTGATTAGGCGCAGATCAAGTGGCTGACAGGTGCTGGTCAACTGGCTGACAGGTTCTAATCTTGCGGCTGATAGGCGCTCATCAAGTGGCTGACAGGTGCTGATCAAGCGCCTGATAGGCGCTGATCAAGAGGCTGACAGGTGCTGATCAACAGGCTGATAGGTACTATTCAAGTGGCTGATAGGCCCTGATCAAGCTTCTGACAGGTGCTTGTCAAGCGGCTGAGAGGCACTTATCACGCAGCTGCATAGGCACTTTTCAATCAGTGAGTGTGCACTGGTCAAGTGGCTAACAGGCATTGATGAAGTGGTTGACCAGGCGCTGAATGACAAGCCGAGTAGGAAATATTCAAGCTGCTGACAATCGCTGATCAACCAGCTGAGGGTCACTGATCATGTGGCTGAGTAGAATCTGATCACGCAGCAAAGTATTCGCTGATCAAGCAGTTGACAGGTGCTGATATAGTGGCTGACAGGTGCTGATAAAGTGGCTGCCAGGTACTGATCAAGCGGTTGAGTAGGCGCTGATCACGCAGCTGATTAGGCGATGATAAAGTGGCTGACAGGCGCTGATCATGCGGCTGACATGTGCTGATAAAGTCGTTAACAGATGTTGATCTAGCGGCTGATCATCGCTGATCAAGCGGCTGACAGTACTTCTCAATCGGCTGTCAGGCACATATCGCAAGGCTGAGTAGGCACTGATCGTGGGGCTGAGTAGGCACAGATCATGCGGCTGAGGCGATTATCGCATGGCTCAGTAAATACTGATAGCGAAGCTAATTAGGTGTTGATCAAGTGGTGTATAGGTGCTTGTCAAGCAGCTGACATGTGCTGATCGCGCCGCTCAATAGGCGCTGCTCAAGCGTCTGACAGTCTCTGATCAAGCGACTGACAGACTATGATCACGCGGCTGTGTACGGCTGATTCGCGGCTGAGTAGGCACTGAACGCGCAGCTGAGAAGGCAATGATCAAGCGGCTGCCAGGCGCTGTTTAAGCGGCTTACAGGTGCTGATCAAGCAGCGGACAGGTGCTGATCAACTGGCTGACAGGTACTTCTCAAGCGGCTGACAGGCACGGACCGGGCGGCTGAGTAGGCGTTCATTGCGGGGCTCAGTAGGCGCAGATCAACTGGGTGAGAGATGCAATTCGCGCGACTGAGTAGGCACTCTTCAACCTGCAGACATTTGCTGATCAAGCGGATGACTGACTCTGATAAAGAGGCTGACAGACTGATCACGTGGCTGTGGAGGGGCTGATTGGCAGCTGAGTAGGTGCTGAACGCGCAGCTGAGAAGGCAATGATCCAGCAGCTGACAGGCACTGATGAAGCGGCTGGCAGGTGCTGTTTAATCGGCTTACAGGTGCTGATCAAGAGGTTGACAGGTGACGATCAATTGGCTGACAGGTGCTAATAAAGCGGCTGACAGGTGTTGATCAACATGCTGACAGGTGCTAATCAAGCAGCTGATAGGTGCTGATAAAGCTGCTGAC